>NW_027361801.1:5657500-5887500 GCF_039654945.1 Dendrobates tinctorius
GTCACATGAGGTGCAACACACATTGCAACACACATGCAACACAAAGATATGCATGAGGATTTGTCAGCATTGGACAGCATATAGATTAGTAGTTAGTGTCAAAAGACCAGCAGGAGCAAGGGAATGATTGAGTGGTAAGCTGAGGTAGCAGAACAGGTAAGGTACAAGAGGAGTGCAATATTTTATTATTATTTTACCTCTTCCTCTCCAATTATTATTCTTTAGAGAGAACTCTAATAACATTTGAGGCACTTTTGCTTTGCAACTAATTAAATACTAACCATTAGGCCTTTTCCCCCAGTCAGTTTGATTTTATTGTCCTCCAAGTTGGGTTTTGCAAGTATCCCATTGTGTTCCCATGTGTTGTATTTCCTACGCCTCTTTAAGGCCTCACAACACTCATACCTGTGTCTTGGAATTGCTCTAAAACTTGCCAGTAACTCTCTCAGTTGTCTGTGCACAGTTCCAGACCACAGTGGCCAGGACGTCTCCTGCTTGTCTGTGGTTTCCTGTCTACAAATTACTTGTCTGTGGATTGCAGTAACTCTTCTACCTGTCAGAGCAGGACTTCACCTGTTTGTCTGCAGTTTCCAGTAAGCTTACTGACTCCCAGTGGTCTTCAGGACTTCACATGTTTGTCTACAGCTTTCAATAACCATACTACCTTTCAGTAATTTTCAGGACTTTACCTACCTGTGGTTTCCAGTATCACTATGTTACTATGTTACCTACCTGTGGTTTCTAATATCACTACCTGTCTGTAGAGGACTTCACATGCTTGTCTGCAGTTTCCCATAACCTTGCTACCTGACAGTGGATGACTTTACCTACCTGCCTGCAGTTTCATTATCGCTATCTTCTTGCCTGCTGTTATCAGTATTGCTACTTTCACGCCGGTGGCTTACAGTTTCGCAACCTGCCTGCAGCTTCCAGGACACATAACTGGTTCTCTTTGGCTTCCAAGGTATTCAGACTTTCTAGTTTCTTCAATATGAAGATGAAAATGGGCAGTTGCACATGTAATCTCCCCTATACATCTAGTCAGAAAATGTCAGAAAATGTTACATTATTTAAAAAAAAAAAAAAGATATCTGCACATAACTCTCTTGTGTGTATTTTCATATCAGGTGTTATTTGGCTCAAAATTTTAACTATTAGCTATTATCGAGAACGTCATTAAAAACTTTTCTTTATTTTTCCAAAGTGACATATGACAAACAAGATAAAAATTAAAAAGCCTATGCATTTCAAGGGAATAAACCCTTTTTACTCATCGTATAATGCAATGGTCCCCAACCTTTCTTGCCTTGAGAGTCACATTTCAGCTTTTGCTTCCCCGTTACTCCACAGTAGTGACACTCAGAACACCAATTGCTGACATAATGACATCAATAGCTTCCCCAAAACACACCAAGGCAGTATACTTACATCCACAGTGTTCCCACCTTATCCACCTTTGGTATAATTGCATAAAACACATTCACCACTTTATCCAGCTTGAAGCACCTCCTCCGACAGGCAGTATCATCTTTTACCAAGGTCAGCATATGTTCATCCAGATCTGCTCTGCTGTGTGGGACTACTCACAGAAGTCACTATCTGGAAAACTGTTCTTCATAACTGTTTGTTAGACTTTGTGGTAAGTACAAAGCTGGCAGACAATTGCAAGCCACAAATGGCTCCCTAACCACTAGAGTTGAGCGAAACGGGTTGAACAATTTCAAAAGTCGCCGACTTTTGGCAAAGTCGGGTTTCATGAAACGAAACCCGACCCTAGGATGAGGTCGGCCACGAGGTCGACGACTTACGCGCCAAAGTCGCGTTTCAAAAGTTTGTTTAGCACTCTTTTTCAGCCAATCAGGATCCACGGACACTGTGGGCAACGTGATGACATAGGCAGGGGTCGCCACCATCTTTCAGAAGGGCATGCAAGTGATTGGCTTGCTTTGGTGGGCGTCACAGGGGTTATAAAAGGGCGTGCACGCCGACCGCCATCTTACTTCTGCCGATCTTAGCATAGGGAGAGGTTGCTGATTCTGTAGGGAGAGCGTTAGGCAGAGAAGAAGACAAAAAAACTGCTTCTGCTGCTAGCGATTTTGCCTGTGCAACACACCAGTCACTGTGTGTGCAGTGCAAGGGGAGGCTATATTGTGGTGGATCAGTGGTGTTGGTTGTTAGGCTGCCTTCTAAGGCTTCCTGACAGCTGCATTGCTGTTTCCCCACTGCTCTGCAAACTGCTTTTTTAAAAGCAATCCCAATTTTTTTTTTGTCCTGCTAAGGTACTGAGCGTGCATTTATTCACACCATACAGCGGTGTACGCTCCTCACACAGTACCGTGTAACGGCTGTTATCACAGCCACAGTGAAGCTATCTGTGTGTCACTGTGGAAGGATAAGTGGAGGACTTGTTCCGTTCTTACAGACCTACACTCTAGGGAGATTCCTATTCTGCCCAATTCTACAATTCACTTTTTTCACACCTGTGCCATCAAGCCTGTGACATAGCGCTCTGATATTCAGTGGGCCTCACACAATCCAAAAGTGTCCAGTGTCCACAAGTGTCTGCAGAAATTCAAAATCTCCCTTATCCTGTAGTCACTTTTTTCACACCTGCTGCATCGAGCCTGTGACATAGCGCTCTGATATTCATTGGGCCTCACACAATCCAAAAGTGTCCAGTGTCTGCAGAAATTCAAAATCTCCCTTATCCTGTAGTCACTTTTTTCACACCTGCTGCATCGAGCCTGTGACATAGCGCTCTGATATTCATTGGGCCTCACACAATCCAAAAGTGTCCAGTGTCCACAAGTGTCTGCAGAAATTCAAAATCTCCCTTATCCTGTAGTCACTTTTTTCACACCTGTGCCATCGAGCCTGTGACATAGCGCTGTGATATTCAGTGGGCCTCACACAATCCAAGTGTCCAGTGTCCACAAGTGTCTGCAGAAATTTAAAATCTCCCTTATCCTGTAGTCACTTTTTTCACACCTGTGCCATCGAGCCTGTGACATAGCGCTGTGATATTCAGTGGGACTCACACAATCCAAGTGTCCAGTGTCCACAAGTGTCTGCAGAAATTCAAAATCTCCCTGAAATTCAAAATCTCCCTTATCCTGTAGTCACTTTCTTCACACCTGTGCCATTGAGCCTGTGACATAGCACTGTGATATTCAGTGGGCCTCACACAATCCAAATGTCCAGTGTCCACAAGTGTCTGCAGAAATTCAAAATCTCCCTTATCCTGTAGTCACTTTTTTCACACCTGTGCCATCGAGCCTGTGACATAGCGCTGTGATATTCAGAGGGCCTCACACAATCCAAGTGTCCAGTGTCCACAAGTGTCTGCAGAAATTCAAAATCTCCCAGAAATTCAAAATCTCCCTTATCCTGTAGTCACTTTTTTCACACCTGTGCCATCGAGCCTGTGACATAGCGCTGTGATATTCAGTGGGCCTCACACAATCCAAGTGTCCAGTGTCCACAAGTGTCTGCAGAAATTCAAAATCTCCCTTATCCTGTAGTCACTTTTTTCACACCTGCTGCATCGAGCCTGTGACATAGCGCTCTGATATTCATTGGGCCTCACACAATCCAAAAGTGTCCAGTGTCTGCAGAAATTCAAAATCTCCCTTATCCTGTAGTCACTTTTTTCACACCTGTGCCATCGAGCCTGTGACATAGCGCTGTGATATTCAGTGGGCCTCACACAATCCAAGTGTCCAGTGTCCACAAGTGTCTGCAGAATTTCAAAATCTCCCAGAAATTCAAAATTTCCCTTATCCTGTAGTCACTTTTTTCACACCTGTGCCATCGAGCCTGTGACATAGCACTGTGATATTCAGTGGGCCTCACACAATCCAAGTGTCCAGTGTCCACAAGTGTCTGCAGAAATTCAAAATCTCCCTTATCCTGTAGTCACTTTTTTCACACCTGTGCCATCGAGCCTGTGACATAGCGCTGTGATATTCAGTGGGCCTCACACAATCCAAGTGTCCAGTGTCCACAAGTGTCTGCAGAAATTCAAAATCTCCCTTATCCTGTAGTCACTTTTTTCACACCTGTGCCATCGAGCCTGTGACATAGCGCTGTGATATTCAGTGGGCCTCACACAATCCAAGTGTCCAGTGTCCACAAGTGTCTGCAGAAATTCAAAATCTCCCAGAAATTCAAAATCTCCCTTATCCTGTAGTCACTTTTTTCACACCTGTGCCATCGAGCCTGTGACATAGCGCAGTGATATTCAGTGGGCCTCACACAATCCAAGTGTCCAGTGTCCACAAGTGTCTGCAGAAATTCAAAATCTCCCTTATCCTGTAGTCACTTTTTTCACACCTGTGCCATCGAGACTGTGACATATCGCTGTGATATTCAGTGGACCTCACACAATCCAAGTGTCCAGTGTCCACAAGTGTCTGCAGAAATTCAAAATCTCCCAGAAATTCAAAATCTCCCTTATCTTGTAGTCACTTTTTTCACACCTGTGCCATCGAGCCTGTGACATAGCACTGTGATATTCAGTGGGCCTCACACAATCCAAGTGTCCAGTGTCCACAAGTGTCTGCAGAAATTCAAAATCTCCCTTATCCTGTAGTCACTTTTTTCACACCTGCTGCATCGAGCCTGTGACATAGCGCTGTGATATTCAGAGGGCCTCACACAATCCAAGTGTCCAGTGTCCACAAGTGTCTGCAGAAATTCAAAATCTCCCAGAAATTCAAAATCTCCCTTATCCTGTAGTCACTTTTTTCACACCTGTGCCATCGAGCCTGTGACATAGCGCTGTGATATTCAGTGGGCCTCACACAATCCAAGTGTCCAGTGTCCACAAGTGTCTGCAGAAATTCAAAATCTCCCTTATCCTGTAGTCACTTTTTTCACACCTGTGCCATCGAGCCTGTGACATAGTGCTGTGATATTCAGTGGACCTCACACAATCCAAGTGTCCAGTGTCCACAAGTGTCTGCAGAAATTCAAAATCTCCCAGAAATTCAAAATCTCCCTTATCCTGTAGTCACTTTTTTCACACCTGTGCCATCGAGCCTGTGACATAGCGCTGTGATATTCAGTGGGACTCACACAATCCAAGTGTCCAGTGTCCACAAGTGTCTGCAGAAATTCAAAATCTCCCTGAAATTCAAAATCTCCCTTATCCTGTAGTCACTTTCTTCACACCTGTGCCATTGAGCCTGTGACATAGCACTGTGATATTCAGTGGGCCTCACACAATCCAAATGTCCAGTGTCCACAAGTGTCTGCAGAAATTCAAAATCTCCCTTATCCTGTAGTCACTTTTTTCACACCTGTGCCATCGAGCCTGTGACATAGCGCTGTGATATTCAGAGGGCCTCACACAATCCAAGTGTCCAGTGTCCACAAGTGTCTGCAGAAATTCAAAATCTCCCAGAAATTCAAAATCTCCCTTATCCTGTAGTCACTTTTTTCACACCTGTGCCATCGAGCCTGTGACATAGCGCTGTGATATTCAGTGGGCCTCACACAATCCAAGTGTCCAGTGTCCACAAGTGTCTGCAGAAATTCAAAATCTCCCTTATCCTGTAGTCACTTTTTTCACACCTGCTGCATCGAGCCTGTGACATAGCGCTCTGATATTCATTGGGCCTCACACAATCCAAAAGTGTCCAGTGTCTGCAGAAATTCAAAATCTCCCTTATCCTGTAGTCACTTTTTTCACACCTGTGCCATCGAGCCTGTGACATAGCGCTGTGATATTCAGTGGGCCTCACACAATCCAAGTGTCCAGTGTCCACAAGTGTCTGCAGAATTTCAAAATCTCCCAGAAATTCAAAATTTCCCTTATCCTGTAGTCACTTTTTTCACACCTGTGCCATCGAGCCTGTGACATAGCACTGTGATATTCAGTGGGCCTCACACAATCCAAGTGTCCAGTGTCCACAAGTGTCTGCAGAAATTCAAAATCTCCCTTATCCTGTAGTCACTTTTTTCACACCTGTGCCATCGAGCCTGTGACATAGCGCTGTGATATTCAGTGGGCCTCACACAATCCAAGTGTCCAGTGTCCACAAGTGTCTGCAGAAATTCAAAATCTCCCTTATCCTGTAGTCACTTTTTTCACACCTGTGCCATCGAGCCTGTGACATAGCGCTGTGATATTCAGTGGGCCTCACACAATCCAAGTGTCCAGTGTCCACAAGTGTCTGCAGAAATTCAAAATCTCCCAGAAATTCAAAATCTCCCTTATCCTGTAGTCACTTTTTTCACACCTGTGCCATCGAGCCTGTGACATAGCGCAGTGATATTCAGTGGGCCTCACACAATCCAAGTGTCCAGTGTCCACAAGTGTCTGCAGAAATTCAAAATCTCCCTTATCCTGTAGTCACTTTTTTCACACCTGTGCCATCGAGCCTGTGACATATCGCTGTGATATTCAGTGGACCTCACACAATCCAAGTGTCCAGTGTCCACAAGTGTCTGCAGAAATTCAAAATCTCCCAGAAATTCAAAATCTCCCTTATCTTGTAGTCACTTTTTTCACACCTGTGCCATCGAGCCTGTGACATAGCACTGTGATATTCAGTGGGCCTCACACAATCCAAGTGTCCAGTGTCCACAAGTGTCTGCAGAAATTCAAAATCTCCCTTATCCTGTAGTCACTTTTTTCACACCTGCTGCATCGAGCCTGTGACATAGCGCTGTGATATT
Organism: Dendrobates tinctorius; assembly: GCF_039654945.1. Lineage (NCBI taxonomy): Eukaryota > Metazoa > Chordata > Amphibia > Anura > Dendrobatidae > Dendrobates > Dendrobates tinctorius. The sequence continues at coordinate 5,664,182 of NW_027361801.1, forward strand.
CAGAGGGCCTCACACAATCCAAGTGTCCAGTGTCCACAAGTGTCTGCAGAAATTCAAAATCTCCCAGAAATTCAAAATCTCCCTTATCCTGTAGTCACTTTTTTCACACCTGTGCCATCGAGCCTGTGACATAGCGCTGTGATATTCAGTGGGCCTCACACAATCCAAGTGTCCAGTGTCCACAAGTGTCTGCAGAAATTCAAAATCTCCCTTATCCTGTAGTCACTTTTTTCACACCTGTGCCATCGAGCCTGTGACATAGCGCTGTGATATTCAGTGGACCTCACACAATCCAAGTGTCCAGTGTCCACAAGTGTCTGCAGAAATTCAAAATCTCCCAGAAATTCAAAATCTCCCTTATCCTGTAGTCACTTTTTTCACACCTGTGCCATCGAGCCTGTGACATAGCGCTGTGATATTCAGTGGGCCTCACACGATCCAAGTGTCCAGTGTCCACAAGTGTCTGCAGAAATTCAAAATCTCCCTTATCCTGTAGTCACTTTTTTCACACCTGTGCCATCGAGCCTGTGACATAGCGCTGTGATATTCAGTGGGCCTCACAGAATCCAAGTGTCCAGTGTCCACAAGTGTCTGCAGAAATTCAAAATCTCCCAGAAATTCAAAATCTCCCTTATCTTGTAGTCACTTTTTTCACACCTGTGCCATCGAGCCTGTGACATAGCACTGTGATATTCAGTGGGCCTCACACAATCCAAGTGTCCAGTGTCCACAAGTGTCTGCAGAAATTCAAAATCTCCCTTATCCTGTAGTCACTTTTTTCACACCTGTGCCATCGAGCCTGTGACATAGCGCTCTGTTATTCAGTGGGCCTCACACAATCCAAGTGTCCAGTGTCCACAAGTGTCGGCAGAAAATCTAAATCTCCCTTATCCTGTAGTCACTTTTTTCACACCTGTGCCATCGAGCCTGTGACATAGCGCTGTGATATTCAGTGGGCCTCACACAATCCAAGTGTCCAGTGTCCACAAGTGTCTGCAGAAATTCAAAATCTCCCAGAAATTCAAAATCTCCCTTATCCTGTAGTCACTTTTTTCACACCTGTGCCATCGAGCCTGTGACATAGCGCTGTGATATTCAGTGGGCCTCACACAATCCAATTGTCCAGTGTCCACAAGTGTCTGCAGAAATTCAAAATCTCCCAGAAATTCAAAATCTCCCTTATCCTGTAGTCACTTTTTTCACACCTGTGCCATCGAGCCTGTGACATAGCGCTGTGATATTCAGTGGGCCTCACACAATCCAAGTGTCCAGTGTCCACAAGTGTCTGCAGAAATTCAAAATCTCCCAGAAATTCAAAATCTCCCTTATCCTGTAGTCACTTTTTTCACACCTGTGCCATCGAGCCTGTGACATAGCGCTGTGATATTCAGTGGGCCTCACACAATCCAAGTGTCCAGTGTCCACAAGTGTCTGCAGAAAATCTAAATCTCCCCTGTCCTATAGACACCTTGTACCTTGTTTTACATTACTATATAGTTTGTAGGATTTTGTCTACATTTCTACCAAAAATGAGGAAGGCTGGTGGAAGAGGCCGTGGAATTGGGCGGGGGTTGGCAGCTGGTAATGATGGTGTTGGTGGTGGATCTGATGGTAGTGACAAAAGCAAAATAGGACCGAATGCAGGAGGTGTTGAGCCTGCATCATCGTCTGGCTCCATAAGGCTTCGAAGGCTTAGTTTTCTAGGAGTTGGCAAACCGCTTTTAACGCCAGAGCATCAGGAAAAAGTTTTGTCTTACATTGCTGACTCAGCCTCCAGCTCTATCGCTTCCTCTTCTTCAGTTGTAAAAAGTAAAAGCACTGAGTCGTCATTGGAGGCTCATGTTCATGAACCACACCTTTTCTTGTGTCATTCACCCCAACCAAGATTGAAGGATGACGCAGGCCATACTACTGATTACTCCATGGAGCTGTTTTCACATACCATGCCTGGATTATCAAGTGAAATGGTGAATTACCCAGGCCAAGATGAATCTGACATGGAGTGCACTGATGCACAGCCGCTGATAGATGATTCTGCTGGTACATTCACTCAGAGCACTACATTGTCCTCGCAGTGTACAGAGCCAGATTCTGACCATGATGAGACTCAGGTGCCCCTTCCCGCACACTATACCACCATACACGGTGACACAGAGGAAGGTGCACATGACATAGAAGAGGAGGTGATGGATGACCCAGTTGTTGACCCAGATTGGCATCCATTGGGGGAAGAGGGTGCTGCTTCCAATAGCTCAGATGAGGAGCATCCACAGCAGACATCAACATCGCAACAGCTGTTATCTGGCAGGCCCGGAGCACTCCAAAGACAGGTTCCAAAAATCAAAAGAGTTGCTGGACAGCTTGTCCAGAGGGTCAAAACATCACAGCGTGCTAGGCCGAAAAATGTCTGCCAAAGTAGGAAGAGTGCAGTGTGGCACTTTTTTGAACAAAATCCTCATGATCAGGCCAAGGTTATCTGTAAGACGTGCGCAAAGACCTTTAGCCGAGGGAAAAATCTGAAAAATTTGAATACCAGTTGCATGCTTAGACATTTAACCAGCATGCACTTGCAAGCGTGGACACAACACCAAACCTCAAGTGCCACATGTGCAACTGATCACAAAGAAGGTAGTCAGCAACGCTACATTGTTTCCCCTACTGTAAGCCCACCGGTTAGCACAGCAGCAAATGTTGAGGTGTCGTTGCAAGGCCACAGCAGTCAGGGAATCCCACTGTTATATCAACGAAATACTGAATCTAGGCCATCAGAAAGAACACCAACTCCATCACCATCATCAAACCTCTCTCAGTCCGCCCTGTCCACCGCTACTTCCACCATATGCAGCTCTCAAGTCCAGCTCACCCTCCCAGACACTATGAGTAGGTCAAGAAAGTACTCAGTCTCTCATCCGCGTACACTGGGTTTGAACGCCCACATTGCCAAACTAATCTCGTTTGAGATGATGCCCTATCGGTTGGTGGAAAGCGCAGCTTTCCGCAAACTCATGGCCTATGCAGTACCACGCTATGACCTACCCAGTCGCCACTTCTTCTCTTGCAAAGCCATACCAGCCCTCCACCATCATGTGAAAGACCGCATTGTCCATGCACTCAAGCAGTCAGTGAGTGGAAAGGTGCACCTCACAACTGATGCATGGTCCAGTCGACATGGCCAGGGCCGTTACGTGTCCATCACTGCGCACTGGGTTAATGTGGTGGATGCAGGGTCCACAGGGGACAGCGGTGGTGGGACAGTGCTGCCTAGCCCACAGTATAGGAAACAGTTGGCTGTAGGCGTTCCCCCCTCCTCCTCCTCCTCCTCCAAAGCGAAAGGTCGTCCACAGAGCGCAGTCGTACGAGCACTCCATCTGCAGCTGCCACTGTTGCACACGAGGTGTCCCCCTATCGAGCAGCTAGTGGAAAGCGTCAGCAGGCTGTGTTGCAGATGATGTGTTTGGGCGACAGACACACCGACGAGGTGCTGGCCGAGTACTTGAAGCCACAAACTGAGTCATGGCTGGGCAGTGTACATCTTGAGGCAGGCAAGGTAGTTAGTGATAACGGCCGTAATTTTGTGGCAGCCATAGCCCTTTCAAAACTCAGCCACATACCTTGCTTGGCTCACACCTTGAACCTGGTGGTGCAGTGCTTCCTCAAAAATTATCCGGAGTTAACAGCCCTGCTCCATAAGGTGCGAAGACTGTGCGCGCACATCCGCCGGTCGCCTGTACACTCCGTTCGTATGCAGAAGCTGCAGCGATTGCTCCATCTTCCCAACCACCGCCTCATTATCGACATTGCAACAAGGTGGAACTCCACCCTGCACATGGTGGAGCGGCTGTGCGAGCAGAGGCAGGCCATAATGCATTTGTGGGAGGATACACGGCCAGGCACTTTGAGAGCAGACATGGAGTTGACAGGTGTGCAGTGGTCGAAGCTGAAAGACCTCTGTAAAGTCCTTCATTGTTTTGAGGAATGCACACGGCTGGTAAGCGCAGACGACGCCATCCTAAGCATAAGCATCCCACTTATGCGTCTGCTTATGCAAACTTTGACGCACCTTAAGGAGCAGGCGTCTGCAGCCAATGTTGACAAGGAGGAAGAGGTGGAGGGAATCCTTGATGACATTCAGCCATTGTCTGCTCAGGAACCTCTCCTGGACGAGTTGGAGGAAGAAGAGGAGGATGATGATGGGGATGATTACTTAGGGGAGGAGAATGCATCTCGTGGGGCAAGTGAAAATGTTGGCGTGGCAAGGTCTGGTACAGGGTTTGTGCGTGACTGGAGGGATGTGGATTTGCCAGAAAGTGCTCCTCCAACCAGCACTCGCAGTGCATCATTGACACCGGGAACATTGGCCCACATGTCAGATTATGCCTTGCAGATCCTAAAAAGGGACCCCCGCATTGCCAAAATGATGAACGATGACGACTACTGGTTGGCCAGCATCCTGGATCCACGCTATAAAGGCAAATTACAAAACATCATGCCACAAGAGAACCTTGACCTAATATTGGCTAATAAACAAGCAACTCTGGTAAATCGGTTGCTTGAGGCATTCCCAGTACATAGCAGCGGTGATGGTTCTCACACGAGCCGTACGGGCCGGGGGCAGCTTGGCAGAGGTGTTCATGGTGCACACAGCAGAAGTGGCTTTGGAGACAGGGGTTTCATGACATTGTTGTGGACTGATTTTTCAAGTACCGCTCACACAACTGGTAATACTGCATCGATGGAAAGTGACAGGAGACAGCAGTTGTCAACTATGGTTACAAACTACTTTTCCTCCCATATCGATGTTCTCCCACACAGGTCATTCCCCTTTGACTATTGGGCCGCTAAACTGGACACCTGGCCTGAATTGGCACAATATGCCTTACAGGAGCTCGCTTGCCCAGCTGCAAGTGTGCTATCGGAAAGAGTCTTCAGTGCTGCTTGATCAATCCTGACAGAAAAAAGGACCCGTCTGTCAACCCAAAATGTGGATGATCTAACCTTCATTAAAATGAACCATGCATGGGTTTCCAAGGATTTTGTCCCACCTTCCCCTGATGACACATAGGGTGACAGAAAAATGGCTTGCTTTGGTCCACCTCTTCCTGGGACTTGACCTATTTCGCATTTTGCATCAGCTGAATGTCCAACATCAACATATGCCACTTTCTAAAACTCCCTAACTGTGCTGCCTCCCCCCCCATGGCCGGGGTCACCACCTAGCGCACGACACCGTGCGAGTGCCGTTGCCCTGGATAGGTGGGTAGGCCGACTCTTGGGCGCGGGCACTGGCACAGGGTCCCTCATAATGCAATCAAGTGTCTCTGACGGTGGTGGTGCACACCCGCCGTCAGACACACCGCCGCACTATGAGGGGCCCAGTGCCAATACCGACGCCCACGAGTGGGCCCCCCTTGCTTGGGCAGGGCCCCAGCATTTGCAATCTTTACCTCTCCCTGCTCCTCCGCTGTGTAGTCTGGGCCGTCAAATTCATACTGTGCCTGACACCGTCTGAGCCTGCCTCCTGATGTATAGACATATCTTTTGAATGTGTACGCTATCCATACATGTTATCCGGGGATACGGTACCCTTTCTCACCTTTGTGCAATCACTTGCAAGCCATACTGGGCCTTACACCGTCTGAGCCTGCCTCCTGATGTATAGACATATCTTTTGAATGTGTACACTATCCATACATGTTATCCGGGGATACGGTACCCTTTCTCACCTTTGTGCAATCACTTGCAAGCCATACTGGGCCTTACACCGTCTGAGCCTGCCTCCTGATGTATAGACATATCTTTTGAATGTGTACGCTATCCATACATGTTATCCGGGGATACGGTACCCTTTCTCACCTTTGTGCAATCACTTGCAAGCCATACTGGGCCTTACACCGTCTGAGCCTGCCTCCTGATGTATAGACATATCTTTTGAATGTGTACGCTATCCATACATGTTATCCGGGAATACGGTACCCTTTCTCACCTTTGTGCAATCACTTGCAAGCAATACTGGGCCTTACACCGTCTGAGCCTGCCTCCTGATGTATAGACATATCTTTTGAATGTGTACGCTATCCATACATGTTATCCGGGGATACGGTACCCTTTCTCACCTTAGTGCAATCACTTGCAAGCCATACTGGGCCTTACACCGTCTGAGCCTGCCTCCTGATGTATAGACATATCTTTTGAATGTGTACGCTATCCATACATGTTATCCGGGGATACGGTACCCTTTCTCACCTTTGTGCAATCACTTGCAAGCCATACTGGGCCTTACACCGTCTGAGCCTGCCTCCTGATGTATAGACATATCTTTTGAATGTGTACGCTATCCATACATGTTATCCGGGGATACGGTACCCTTTCTCACCTTTGTGCAATCACGTGCAAGCCATACTGGGCCTAACACCGTCTGAGCCTGCCTCCTGATGTATAGACATATCTTTTGAATGTGTACGCTATCCATACATGTTATCCGGGGATACGGTACCCTTTCTCACCTTTGTGCAATCATGTGTAACCCATACTGGGCGTGAGAACGGCTGGCGAGCTGTTAAGCAAGCTACAGCACCTGTGGTTTGCACACGTAAGTTTTTCATTTTTTTCAGGATTGACGGTTAGGCCTAATTCCGGAACTGCGGTTGACCTGCACTTACTGGGAAATCATCGTTCGCGAGTAATAATTGTAATCAGTGATCCCCATCACTAACGATGTTCAGCGGGTTATCTGCACCTGTAAGCGACAAACGCTGGCCTTTTCAGTGTAGCGCACATGCAGCCACGGACATGTAAGGGCATGACACACCAGTTATTGGCCAATCTCATGTGCCAGAGCCTCACGTGTCCCTCTAGTAAGCCGGACTCGGACCGCGGGGCATGACAGAGTCTCGTTCGTTAACAGAATTAAGCTTGCAATGTGTGCATCCGTTCTGTAGCTGGCATGGTTGAGGTTGCCCGTGTTGAGTCAAATTACGCCATAGGCTCCACTCCTGGTGGTGCCCTTCTGGACATTCCTTTAAGGTTCAGCTTTGCAACCATACTGCCCACGTAAAACAAACACTTTGCCTTCATGAATGCTGTTTGGAGGGTCATGACTCGTGGGAATAACACCGCCCAATCAGTTAACCTGCTAGAGAGATCCTTCGTTGCTCCCAAGCATGACATCACACTCCCTAGGAGTAAGGTAATGCCACTGTGGCGACCGTACTCCTGGGGGCGACACAAGTGCACTGATGCCCAGCCACTGCTCGATGAATCTGCTGGTACATTGACCCAGACCACTACATTCCCCTCGCACGCTACCCGGCCTGAATCTGACCCTGATGAAACTCAGGTTACCCTTCCCATATACAGTTCCATCTTACACGGTGACATAGAGGAAGCTGCAGATGAAAGTGCAGGTTCGGCCCACCCGCCATCAGACACACCACTGTACTATCAGGGGCCCTGTGCCAGTGCCATCGCCAACGAGTGGGCCCCCCCTGCTTGCTCTGGATCACAGCACTTGCAAGGTTGAAATACTGTGCAGTGAGATGGATGATGGGGACGATGAGGAGTCCAGACTAGTACAGGGATTCCCTAGCGAGGAGACTTATTTCATTGTTTTCAATGTTGGGACAGCAATTTTTGGGGAGCACTATACTCTGGAGAATGATAGATGGGGCCCACCATACACTGGAACATTCCAAAGGTGGACATCAGACACTGGAGCAGCATTTACAGGGCCCATTATACACTAGAGCATTAGAAATGGGGCCCATTATGTTTGGAGCATTATTTGGGCCCATAAGACAGTGGAGCTTCATCCATGGGGACCAACATATACTGTAGCATTATGTGGAGCTCATCATATACTGTTTCAAACATTATATGGGACCAATGATTCTGTATGGAGAAATAGATGGGCCTCGTCATGAGATGTAAAAAGTGAAGTATTTTTCATTGTACTATACCGCTATTTCTCTGCCGTATCGGAGCATGATGAGTTGTGGTATTATGTGTTAAAGGGGCGCTCTTTCGCCCAGGGCACATGAAATCCTGGAGCCAGCCCTACCCCCCCACAACTTTAGCCAAATAACCCCCATTTTTCAGTGCGTAACTTGTATTATGAAGTTAATTAAGGTTGACCAGCTTAAGTAAGAAGAATTGATGCTTTTGGCATTCAAATGAGCACTGTAGGTGTGTTTCCTGTCCTCCTCTCACTGCCGACTTTTATTCCCCATTGACTTACATTGGGTTTTGTGACGACCCCGACTTTTCCCTATAATCGGCCGATCTTGCTCGACCCGACTTTTGGAAAAGTCGGGTTTCACGAAACGAAACTCGAACATAAAAAACCAAAAGTCGCTCAACTCTACTAACCACATTTTGGGGACCCCTGGTATAATGCAACATTATCCAGTTTTTACAAGATTCTATGCTTTGATGAACAATTGCATATCAGTGCCAATTGTTTTTAAGTTTAACAATACTAATTTTTATTTCTATGGTGCCAACATGTTCCGCAGCACTTTACATTTCTGATGGTACTTGTACAGACAATAAAGACATTACAGAGTATCACATAATTCAACTGATACCAAGAGGAATAAGGGCCCTGCTGATCGCAATCTATGAGGGAATAGGGGAGACACAAAAGGTAGATGGTAAAAAGTGCTTGCACTATACGGTTTAGCCATCAATATAATAAATAGAGTATTTGTGGTGCCCCTGAGGGTCCAGTCACCACAGAGGTACTGCACCTCATACAGAGGTGTGGTATCCCAATCTCAGGTAAGGAGGGAGCACTACCTAGGACTCTAACACTTGCACTCAACACACACCAGTTCAGTTAGGGCATCTGGGTCTACCCTTAGGGAGGATGGCTTCATCCCAAGCTGGCTAGAAAAGGGTGTTGGGAAGTCAGTGGGGAAGGTAGAGAAGGGGTGGAGCTTAAAGGAGCGGCAGTTGGTGAAAGGAGTTAGTGCTGAGGTAAGAAGATTGTTCTGGAAAGGGTCAGTCAGTCAGAGGGGAGTGAGAGGAGTGAGGGCTGACAGAGTCTGAGGAGAGTTAGTGAGAATGTGAGGAGACGGAGAAGGAGAAGGAGTGCAGTAGGAAGAGCTGGAGAAAGAGTTGTGAGGGGAACCTGAAGGAAGCTCCCGGGAGGACAGAAAAGGTCCTTGGGGTTTGGGAAGTGTGGAGGCCACCCGTGAAGAAGTGAAGGGACCAGGTCACAGTGGGCAAGCTGGATCCTAAGACTAGTGGAGGACTACAAGACTCAGCTAGCAAGCCGGAGGTTGGGGTAGCTGTTATGATTGGGTCACTGAGGAGGAAACCAAGACCAAGCTAAGCCACAGAAAACCAGAGAGGTTGGTAACTAAGCGGATTGCAGACCCCTGATCGTATCCACACAACTAGCAGTAGCCTTGGAGCGTACCTACGATGATTCTAGATGCCTCGACACAGCAGGCGAACTAAATAAGCCTAAAGCAAGAAAGGTGAAATCTAAACTGCCCCAGAGCAGACCCCAAAGGAATAGATAGCCCCCATACATATATTGTCAGTGAGACAAGATGAAAACACAAACGCAGGTAGGAAAATAGGCTGAGCAAAGAATGGGGCCCAAACTAACTAGACAGGACAGGAAAGGAAAGACACTGTCTGCAATCATGCAAAAAAACCTGTAAAAAATGCCCAACACGTCTGATAGAAAAAATACTGAAGTCACTAGACTTCGCCCACTATATCAGCACTCTGGTATATTCTGAAAACAGAGCAAAGCGAGGCCAATCTAATAAGGGACAAAAACAAACTGGCACAAATAATAACCTAAGGATGGAAATTTAGCACAGCCCCAGCCGGGGTTGGCTGACCACACAAAACTGAAATAGACAAAACCAAATCAAATGGGAACAATAGAAAAAGAACACTTAGCTTGAGCATGCAGGGACTGAGCTGGATACTAAGACCTCAGGAGGCAGGAAAAATCACCAGTAGGGATAGAGGGAGTCGGCTGTCTTAAATCCAGTCAGAAACTCTCAATGTCCAATTGTCCTCCTCATTATCAGGTGTCAGGCCTCTGTTAATTAGATCAGCTCCATTTCCTCCTGTAACCACCAGAGGGAGCCCGGAAAGAGAACTCGTGGCTAGTGTTGAGCGATACCATCCGATATCATGAAATATCGGATCGGATTGGATCGGACCGATACCCAAAAAGTATCGGGTTTCCCCGATTCCGATACCGGTAGCCCCATTCAAGTCAATGGGACAGAAATATCGAAATTGAAAAAACCCTGTTCTTTCCTTGTAGGTTAATTCTACATGAAGAAAAACAACTAAGAATAATGTAGAATGTATTGGGGGAGGTGGAAGAGACATTAAAGGCATAGAGGTTTAGCCCAATCAAATGGAATAGCAGGAATCTATTTTTTTTTAAGACGTTCGGAGTTACAAAGATATTGACTATGTTAACCTTTTTTATATTTTGTCAGATATGTATGTTTCACTACTTCCATGCTCTTCACCTTCTTTTTTTACTTTTCCCAGACTTTCTCCTTCATCATCATCAGCAGCAGCATTATTCTTCTTCATATTCTACTTCTTCATCTTCTTCCTATTCTTCTTCTTCTTCTTCATCATATTCTTATTTGTGACAGGCATTCCTGTAGTTGTTATCTATAAAAGTTTGAAGATTACACCTTCCGTTCTGCCTGTCACAAAAGATTTACAACGGGATTTGTCCGCGTTCAGTTTGGCCTGCAGCAGCAGGCATTTTCCAGGGGCACAACGAGGAGGAATGGACTCCCCCCATACACTGCTTAGGCTACTTTCACACATCAGGTTTTCGGCGTCAGGCGCGATCCGGCGTCGTGCCAGAATGCCGGATCCGGCAAATGTTTTGTAAAACCTGATGTGCAGGATCCGGTTTTCTGCCGGATCCGTCTTTTTCTTGACAGAAAAAACCGGATCCGTCTCATCCGGTTCATTAGTTTTTCTATCCGTTTTTCGACGGATTACGCCGGATCCGGTTTTTAAAATTGACCCTTGTGGCCTTCCGAACGGGATTGGCTACTGGAAAACTATATATAGCATGTTCCTACAGCCCTTCTTTGACAGGTTGTACAGGAGAAAGTGCAGGTTGGAGAGAAGAGCAAGTTACTGGCGAAGGTGGATGTTGTCATTGGAAATATTTTGAAGAATTTGGCGGATTTTATAGCGGAGGCGAATCGTTTGAGGGTGATTGTTCTGGAGAAGGAGAGAGCGAGACAGCAGCGCATCAGGCATCGTAGACGATGTTTGTGGATCCACCCCATCACAGCCAAGAGAATGACGCGTGGGGTCTATTCTACACTCTGCATGGACCTTCGACGAAACCCGGATAAATTTTTTGGATATGTTCGGATGAAAATGGAGAATTTTGATTACTTGGTGGAGCGCATTGCACACCTCATAAGAAAAGCGGACACCTATTGCCGCTTCTCTGTTTCACCCGCAGAGCGTCTGATGGTGACTTTAAGGTAAGCCACATTTATTGGATGTGATCGCATCAGAGCACACTTTCACTGCAATCTTGTTGGTGGTAGTTTGTATCTCCAAGTGTTATAGCTCAGTTTTGGTATGTAATGCTGTGATTTAAAACTAATTTATTGTTTTTTAATTCCCCACAGATTTCTTGCAACTGGAGAATCCCTTTCGTCACTGCATTTCCAGTACAGACTCGGGATTTCCACCATATCTGGAATTGTGAAGTACACATGCCGTGCACTGTGGGACTCCTTAGCTGAAGAGTTTTTACCAGAGCCCACAACAGAGAGGTGGATTGAAATTGCTGACAAGTTTCAACAGATATGTCAGTTTCCCAACTGCTTGGGCGCTGTGGACGGGAAACATATCCGCATTGTAAAGCTAGCTGGATCGGGATCGGAATATTTAAATTACAAGAAATATTTTTCAATTGTCCTCATGGCCATCGCTGACGCGGAATACAAATTTATTGCGGTTGATATTGGGGCCTATGGCCGCTCCAATGACTCTCAAGTTTTCAAACTGTCTGCCATGGGGCGTAAACTGTATGGAAACACCTTCAAGTTCCCACCACCTAGACCGCTGCCGCAAACATCTGGTCCACCTGTGCCATTTGTCTGTGTAGGGGATGAAGCCTTCCAGCTGTCAGAACACCTTTTGAAATCGTACTCTAGCAGAGGATTGACAAGACCAAAACGCATTTTTAATTACCGCCTCACAAGAGCAAGAAGAATGGTTGAATGTACCTTTGGTATTCTGACAGCCAAATGGCGGGTCCTATTGACTGCGATCAACCTCAAGACAGAAACTGTGGACGAGGTGATCAAAGCTTGCGTGGTACTCCACAATTTTGTTATCTTCAAGGAACCCATTTCCATTGAGGACACCTCTGAAGAAACCACCTTGCAAGATTACCATGACATTACCACTAGAAGTTCTGTGACGGTTTCAGTAATGAGGGACAATTTTGCACTATACTTTATGTCACCTCAAGGCAGAGTACACTGGCAGGATGACAGAGTGTGAAAGATTTGTGCCCTAACCAAACTTGTGTACCTTCTGTACCAACAGTATATACCTTTGCCAACCAAAGTTGGCTATCTTGTCATGGTCTCTATTTTTAGCTTTAGGCCACAGGTGTGTACCTGGTTGTGTTTTATGCAAAGTATTTCACCTTTTAACAAAAGTTGTGTACATTGTTAGGAAATCACCAACAATAAACACAACTTTTCAGGTGAAATACTTTGCTTCAAACACAACCAGGAACACAACTGTGGCAAAAAGCTAAAATTTACCCACAGTTATTTACCCACCTGGTTTTGAATACCTTTTTACCTTTTAAATACCCTGTATTTAACCTTTTTTTTAAACATAATTCGCAGCAGAAAGAAATGACAGACAACCAGTGTAAACAATAATTTAACTTTTATTTAAAATATTTTTTTTTGTGTAAACTGTTTTTAAAGTTAAAAAAACTTTTTTAATAAAGGTTTGAAACCAACCAAATGGGCATTTTTATTACAAAAAAAACATTATAACTCGGTGTAGTGTGGGGTGGAAACACTGCTGGAGGGGCTGCGGGACACTTCGACAATGGGAGTGTGGAGAGAGGACTGGGATCGTGGTGGGGAAGGAACAGTTAGAGGTGATGGTGTGGAAAAAGCTACAGAATGGGTGGACATGTGGGAGGCAGAAGAGGTGGTGGGCGGTGGAGTGGAGGGTTGGGCAGGGACTGTAGGAGCAGATGATGTTGATGTAAAGTTGTATGGGGAAGGAGTTTGGAACGGGGAAGGAGTTTGGTACGGGGAAGGAGTTTGGTACGGGGCAGGTTGCTGGAAGTGGGGAGATGTCTGGTACTGGGGAGGTTGCTGGTACTGGGGAGGTTGCTGGTACTGGTGAGGTTGCTGGTATGTAATAGGAGGGGGAGGATGGAAAGTGGCTGGAGGGGGTGCAGATGTAATAGGAGGGGGAGGATGGAAAGTGGCTGGAGGGGGTGCAGATGTAATAGGAGGGGGAGGATGGAAAGTGGCTGGAGGGGGTGCAGGTGGAGGAACTACAGTGGTGGGAGGTGGAGGTTGGGAGGTAACCTGCTGTAGAGCACCGTGGCACGAATGCATTAAATGCATCTGCTGGGTAGGAGATAGTGTTGCCATGCGCTCCACAACAGACCTGAAAAAGGTGTGGTTTGGCGAAGATCTTGCTTCTGAATGCATGGTTTGCAGAAGTGTCTTCACCTCCAGAATGCTGGAGTTGATCTGCTGAAAGCCTGCGGAGATTTGCTCTGACAAGACTTTTAGACAGTTCTGTAAAGATGCATTCAGATGCAAGAACTCTGGCGCATAACTCTTTTCCTGACCCCTCTGCCACTGCCGCCCAGTACCCGCAGGTGTACTAGAGGTGGCAGGGGCAGAAGGGTGGGGTAAAGGGAAAGCGATCTCCTCACCAGCAGCTTCATGTAATGTAGGCGGCCACGATGCTCCTGTGCTGGTGGATGGGACAGATGGGTCGAATGTGTGGGAAGGCTGGGAAGGTGCAGATGTACCGGGGCGGTCGAAGTGTCCCTCGGTGCCGGTCTCCTCAGGGATCGCCTCAGAAGGGTCCAATCGTGCAGGCTCCCGAGTGCTGCTCACCATGCTGTGGAATAAAGAGAAAAAAAAAAACAATTAAAATACTGACATGGTATGGCCCTGGCTGAAAAAAAAAAGTTACATCTAACATTTTTTTTCACATGTGGTGTGTAATATTTACCTTCTAGTGACCATTGTTTCCCGGAGGAACGACAGGGCTTGTGCGTACTTGTACTTGCTCCTGCGTCCTCCAGATCCACTCGGGGCCCGCATCTCTTTATTGAACTCCTTCTTGAAACGATCCCTCAGAGACCACCACCGATTCACAATTCTGTTCCCTGAAACAAGAAAGGAGTGGTTAGTATACAACATCAGTGTTTCCCAAACTCCAGTCCTCATGGTCCCCAGGGGTCATGTTTTCAGGATTTCCATAGTAAATAGAAATCCTGAACACATGATCCGTGGGGACCACGAGGACTGGAGTTTGGGAAACGCTGGTTTACATCAAGCAACCGGTACTGTATATACTTACGCTCTTTAATCTGGGCCCGAGCATCGAGGTCCTCCCAGCGGCCCACAAGGAGCGAACAGATTTCCTCCCAGAGTCGTCGGGTAACGATAAGGTCAGCATGGCGGCGGTCAGCCATATTCCAGAGCGGCTCCCTTTCTCTGACGAGATCGATGAGGTGGTCCACATCGAGTCCTCCATCCTCACCGTCAGAGTCGGGAGCACGCTGTGAAGGCTGTTAAAGAAAAAGACAAAAATAACATAATTAGCCTCCACAAAAGAAATGAAATAAAAAGTGCAAAAAAACAAAGCAAAAATATTTATACTTACACGCTGGTGACCGCCGCGTTGCTGTCACCGACGACCCTGGGAGGCACTGCGAGGACCTCTTGGCCGAGCACCAGATTGGGAAGACTAGAGAAGAAAACAAAAAATGTTATGTCTTTGGATGTAGGCATTTGTTTGCTGTGTGTGGTCTGCAGAACATTGTTTTCTATGTGTTGTGTGTAGTGTGATGTTGTGTTTCTGCGTTTGATGCAAAAAACTTACCAATTGTGAGCCCACTCCAAGTGTCTGTCCACCCCTTCCTTCTTCTTCTGGGAGCTCCTCTTCATCTTGTGAATCCTGTTTTGAAATAAAAGGCAATGAATAGACATATATTTACAGAGATGATGGATTTTGGAAATAAAAACTTACCGTCAAACGCTGACGATGCGAGGGAGGGCTCCCAGAAGATGATGTGCTGTCTTCCTGGTGGCCACACTCCATGCCTGTGGGTGGTGTTCCAGCTGCTGCCATTGCTGCTGCTGCTGCTGCTGCATCTACTGGGCGGCTGTTGAATAAAGAGAAACAAAGGGCCAATGAATATCTTGATATTCAATAGCCCTAGTTTGGAGGAATGGGGGATTTGATAATTACCGTCTCTCATCTGCTGCTGGCCTCCCCTCCTCAGCATGTTCCATTTGCTGCTCCATTTGGGGTGGTGGTGGTGCTGATGGTGCTGCAGTGGTCTCCTGCCTTCTCCTGCGCTTGGTTGCTTTCTTGGGTGGCATGTTGGGTGTGGCTGTGGGTCCCACTGTCTTGCTTTTATATATGTCTTGTGGGCAGAGCTACTGAGCATGCTCAGACCAAAAAAAACGGATCCGGCTACCGGCGCTCATAGGCTTTCATTGTGTGAAAAAGCCGGACGCGCCGGATCCGGCGTGTCCGGCTTTTTCGCCGGAGGCAAAAAACGTTACAGTAGCCGTTTTTTCCAGACGCCGGTTCGCGACACATTGCCAGATCCGGCGAAAACCGGATGAAACGCATGGCCATCCGGCGCGATCCGGCGCAAATGCAAGTCAATGGGGGGGGGGAACCGGATCCGGCATTGCATTTCGCCGGATCCGGTTTTTGTCAAAAGCGCCGGATCGCGCCTGACGGCGAAAACCTGATGTGTGAAAGAGGCCTTAGTCTTCTTCTGCTTATAATTTAGATAATATCTTTTGCTCTGATTTTTGTCTTATTCTTAAAGTTCTTCTGCTTTTGGTTCTTCTGATTTTTGTTCTTCTGCTTCTTGGTCTTCTGTCTCTTGTTGTTCTGCTTCTTGGTGGTTGTCTTCATGTTCTTTGTCTTCATGTTCTTTGTCCTCTTGGTCATCTTCTTCAGGGTCATCTTTTTGGTCTTCTTCGGTGTGGTCTTCAGGGCCATCGTCAGGGAGATCCAGAGTGAGAACCAAAAACCATTTCCACAAGCTTGAACTTGGAAAAGTAGCAGAAGGTACAAGAAGGCTGAGGAATTGCCGAGAACCAGCTGACGGTACTGGGACCCGCATGGGTAGCAGAAGGAACAAGAGCAAATGGAACTAGCGAGGACCAGCTGACGGTTCTAGAACCTGGAGGGGCAGCAGAAGGAACAAGAGCCAATGGCACAACCGTGGACCAGCTGACGGTGCTGGAACACGGTTACTAAGCAGGAGGTACCTGTGCTAGAAAGCACTACCAAGGACCAGCAGACTTTGCTGGAACTCGGATACCGAGAAGGAGGCACCTAACCCAAAGGCACTGCCGAGAACCAGCTGACGGTGCTGGATCCCGGATGGGTAGCAGAAGGAACAAGAGCAAATGGAACTAGCGAGGACCAGCTGATGGTGCTGGAACCCGGAGGGGCAGCAGAAGGAACAAGAGCCAATGGCACAACCGTGGACCAGCTGACATGCTGGAACTCGGTTACTAAGCAGGAGGTACCTGTGCTAGAAAGCACTACCAAGGACCAGCAGATGTTGCTGGAACTCGGATACAGAGAAGGAGGCACCTAAGCCAAAGGCACTGCCGAGAACCAGCTGACGGGGCTGGAACCTGGATGGGTAGCAGAAGCTGCAAGAGCAAATGGCACTACCGAGGACCAGCTGACGGTGCTGGAACCCGGTTACTGAGCAGGAGGTACCTGTGCTAGAAAGCACTGCCAAGGACCAGCAGACGTTGCTGGAACTCGGATAACGAGAAGGAGGCACCTCAGCCAAAGGCACTGCCAAGAACCAGCTGACGGTGCTGGAACCCAGATGGGTAGCAGAAGCTGCAAGAGCAAATGGCACTACCGAGGACCAGCTGACGGTGCTGGAACCCGGTTACTGAGCAGGAGGTACCTGTGCTAGAAAGCACTGCCAAGGACCAGCAGACGTTGCTGGAACTCGGATAACGAGAAGGAGGCACCTCAGCCAAAGGCACTACCGAGGACCAGCTGACGGTGCTGGAACCTGGTTACTAAGCAGGAGCTACCTGTGCTAGAAAGCACTACCAAGGACCAGCAGACGTTGCTGGAACTCGGATACCAAGAAGGAGGCACCTCATCCAAAGGCACTGCCGAGAACCAGCTGACGGTGCTGGAACCTGGATGGGTAGCAGAAGCTACAAGAGTCAATGGAACTACCGAGTAGTGGGAATGTGGACAGAGCAGGAGACATTGCCAGATACACATCAGGGGATCAACTGACGTTACTGAGCACCAGTAACACAGGAACAAGTGTTGATTGTGCAGACCGCACTTTTGAGCAGCAACTGGCGGTGTTGGAGGCAAGGGTAAATACTAGAGACACTGGAGCCAGAGGCCAAATTGGAGCACGGTTAAAAATCAGTAGTAGTCTGAATGTGGCGGGAGCAGGAGACTTTGCCATACACACAGCAGGGGAGCAGCTGGCGTTACTGCACCCCACTAACACTGGAACATGTGTTTTTCTCTGTGTACACGGCACTTCTGAGCAACAACTGGCTGTGTTGAAACCCAGGGTGACTCATGGTGTATTCTGAGGCCTACTTGGAGCAAGTTGAAAAGCTGATGTAGTGTGATTTTGGAGGGAGCAGGAGACTTTGCCATACACACAGCAGGGGAGCAGCTGGCGTTACTGCACCCCACTAACACTGGAGCATGTGTTTTTCTCTGTGTACACAGCACTTCTGTGCAACAACTGGCTGTGTTGAAGCCCAGGGTGAAACATGGTGTAGGCTGAGGCCTACTTGGAGCAAGTTGAAGAGCTGATGTATTGTGATTTTGGAGGGAGCAGGAGACTTTGCCGTACACACAGCAGGGGAGCAGCTGGCATTACTGCACCCCACTAACACTGGAGCATGTGTTTTTCTTTGTGTACATGGCATTTCTGAGCAACAACTGGCTGTATTGAAGCCCAGGGTGAATCATGGTGTAGGCTGAGGCCTAAATTCATCAAGTTTAATATCTGTTGTAGACTACAACTGATTTTAAACATGCTCCAATTAGGCCTCTGGCTCCACTCTGTCTCTATTATTTCCTCAGGCCTCCAACACCGCCAGTTGCTGCTCAGAAGTGGTGTCTGCACAATCAACACTTGTTCCTGTGTTAGTGGGGTTCAGTAACGTTAGCTGATCCCCTGATGTGTGTCCGGCAATGTCTCCTGCTCTGTCCACATTCCCACTACTATTAGTGGGAATGTGGACAGAGCAGGAGACATTGCCGGACACACATCAGGGGATCAGCTGATGTTATTGATCCCCACTAACACAGGAACAAGTGTTGATTGTGCAGACGCCACTTTTGAGCAGCAACTGGCGGTGTTGGAGGCCAGGGGAAATACTAGAGACAGGGTGGAGCCAGAGGCCTAGTTGGAGCAAGTTTGAAATCCGTAGTAGTGTGAATGTGAAGGCAGCAGTAGACATTGCCGTCCACACAGCAGGGGAGCAGCTGGCGTTACTGAACCCCACTAACACAGGAGCTAGTGCTTTTTTTCTGTGCGGATGGCACTTTCGAGCAACAGCTGGCGATGTTGGAGCCCAAGATCAATCAAGGAGCAGGCTGAGGCCTACTTGGAGCAAGTTGAATAAATGATCTATTTTGAATGTGGAGGCAGCAGGAGATATTGCCGTCCACACAGCAGGGGAGCAGCTGGCGGTACTGAACCCCACTAACACAGGAGCTAGTGTTTTTCTCTGTGCGGACGGCACTTCCGAGCAACAACTGGCGATGTTGTAGCCCAGGATCAATCATGGAGCAGGCTGAGGCCTACTTGGATCAAGTTGAAAATATGATCTATTTTGAATGTGGAGGCAGCAGGAGATATTGCCGTCCACACAGCAGGGGAGCAGCTGGTGGCACTGAGCCCCACTAACACAGGAGCTAGTGGTTTTCTCTGTGCGGCCGGCACTTCCGAGCAACAACTGGCGATGTTGGAGCCCAGGATCAATCATGGAGCAGGCTGAGGCCTACTTGGAGCAAGTTGAAAATATGATCTATTTTGAATGTGGAGGCAGCAGGAGATATTGCCGTTCACACAGCAGGGGAGCTGGTGGCGGTACTGAACCCCACTAACACAGGAGCTAGTGTTTTTCTCTGTGCAGACGGCACTTCCGAGCAACAACTGGCGATGTTGGAGCCCAGGATCAATCATGGAACAGGCTGAGGCCTACTTGGAGCAAGTTGAAAATATGATCTATTTTGAATGTGGAGGCAGCAGGAGATATTGCCGTCCACACAGCAAGGGAGCAGCTGGTGGTACTGAACCCCACTAACACAGGAGCTAGTGTTTTTCTCTGTGCAGACAGCACTTCCGAGCAACAACTGTCGATGTTGGAGCCCAGGATCAATCATGGAGCAGGCTGAGGCCTATTTGATCAAATTGAAAATATGATCTATTTTGAATGTGGAGGCAGCAGGAGATATTGCCGTCCACACAGCAGGGGAGCAGCTGGCGGTACTGAACACCACTAACACAGGAGCTAGTGTTTTTCTCTGCGCGGTTGGCACTTCCGAGCAACAACTGGCGATATTGGAGCCCAGGGTGAAACATGGTGTAGGCTGAGGCCTACTTGGAGCAAGTTGAAGAGCTGATGTAGTGTGATTTTGGAGGGAGCAGGAGACTTTGCCGTACACACAGCAGGGGAGCAGCTGGCATTACTGCACCCCACTAACACTGGAGCATGTGTTTTTCTTTGTGTACATGGCATTTCTGAGCAACAACTGGCTGTGTTGAAGCCCAGGGTGAATCATGGTGTAGGCTGAGGCCTAAATTCATCAAGTTTAATATCTGTTGTAGACTACAACTGATTTTAAACATGCTCCAATTAGGCCTCTGGCTCCACTCTGTCTCTATTATTTCCTCAGGCCTCCAACACCGCCAGTTGCTGCTCAGAAGTGGTGTCTGCACAATCAACACTTGTTCCTGTGTTAGTGGGGTTCAGTAACGTTAGCTGATCCCCTGATGTGTGTCCGGCAATGTCTCCTGCTCTGTCCACATTCCCACTACTATTAGTGGGAATGTGGACAGAGCAGGAGACATTGCCGGACACACATCAGGGGATCAGCTGATGATATTGATCCCCACTAACACAGGAACTAGTGTTGATTGTGCAGACGCCACTTTTGAGCAGCAACTGGCGGTGTTGGAGGCCAGGGGAAATACTAGAGACAGGGTGGAGCCAGAGGCCTAGTTGGAACAAGTTTGAAATCAGTAGTAGTGTGAATGTGAAGGCAGCAGTAGACATTGCCGTCCACACAGCAGGGGAGCAGCTGGCGTTACTGAACCCCACTAACACAGGAGCTAGTGCTTTTTTTCTCTGCAGATGGCACTTCCGAGCAACAGCTGGCGATGTTGGAGCCCAAGATCAATCAAGGAGCAGGCTGAGGCCTACTTGGAGCAAGTTGAATAAATGATCTATTTTGAATGTGGAGGCAGCAGGAGATATTGCCGTCCACACAGCAGGGGAGCAGCTGGCGGTACTGAACCCCACTAACACAGGAGCTAGTGTTTTTCTCTGTGCGGACGGCACTTCCGAGCAACAACTGGCGATATTGTAGCCCAGGATCAATCATGGAGCAGGCTGAGGCCTACTTGGATCAAGTTGAAAATATGATCTATTTTGAATGTGGAGGCAGCAGGAGATATTGCCGTCCACACAGCAGGGGAGCAGCTGGTGGCACTGAGCCCCACTAACACAGGAGCTAGTGATTTTCTCTGTGCGGCCGGCACTTCCGAGCAACAACTGGCGATGTTGGAGCCCAGGATCAATCATGGAACAGGCTGAGGCCTTCTTGGAGCAAGTTGAAAATATGATCTATTTTGAATGTGGAGGCAGCAGGAGATATTGCCATCCACACAGCAAGGGAGCAGCTGGTGGTACTGAACCCCACTAACACAGGAGCTAGTGTTTTTCTCTGTGCGGACAGCACTTCCGAGCAACAACTGTCGATGTTGGAGCCCAGGATCAATCATGGAGCAGGCTGAGGCCTATTTGATCAAATTGAAAATATGATCTATTTTGAATGTGGAGGCAGCAGGAGATATTGCCGTCCACACAGTAGGGGAGCAGCTGGCGGTACTGAACCCCACTAACACAGGAGCTAGTGTTTTTCTCTGCGTGGTTGGCACTTCCGAGCAACAACTGGCGATATTGGAGCCCAGGATGAATCATGGAGCAGGCTGAGGCCTACTTGGAGCAAGTTGAATATATGATCTATTTTGAATGTGGAGGCAGCAGGAGATATTGCCGTCCACACAGCAGGGGAGCAGCTGGCAGAACTGAACCCCACTAACACAGGAGCTAGTGTTTTTCTCTGTGCGGACGGCACTTTCGAGCAACAACTGGCGATATTGGAGCCCAGGATGAATCATGGAGCAGGCTGAGGCCTACTTGGAGCAAGTTGACAATATGATCTATTTTGAATGTGGAGGCAGCAGGAGATATTGCCGTCCACACAGCAGGGGAGCAGCTGGCGGTACTGAACCCCACTAACACTGGAGCTAGTGTTTTTCTCTGTGCAGACGGCACTTCCGAGCATCAACTGGCGATGTTGGAGTCCACGATCAATCATGGAGCAGGCTGAGGCCTAAATTCATCAAGTTTAATATGTGTTGTAGACTACTACTGATTTTAAACATGCTCCAATTAGGCCTCTGGCTCCACTCTGTCTCTTGTATTTCCCCAGGCCTCCAACACCGCCAGTTGCTGCTCAGAAGTGGCTTCTGCACAATCAACACTTGTTCCTGTGTTAGTGGGGTTCAGTAACATCAACTGATCCCCTGATGTGTGTCCGGCAATGTCTCCGGCTCTGTCCACATTCCCACTACTATTAGTGGGAATGTGGACAGAGCCGGAGACATTGCCGGACACACATCCGGGGATCAGCTGATGTTACTGAACCCCACTAACACAGGAACAAGTGTTGATTGTGCAGACGCCACTTTTGAGCAGCAACTGGCGGTGTTGGAGGCCAGGGGATATACTAGAGACAGGGTGGAGCCAGAGGCCTAGTTGAAGCAAGTTTGAAATCAGTAGCAGTGTGAATGTGGAGGCAGCAGTAGACATTGCTGTCCACACAGCAGGGGAGCAGCTGGCGTTACTGAACCCCACTTACACAGGAGCTAGTGTTTGTCTCTGTGCAGACGGCACTTCTGAGCAACAACTGGCTGTGTTGAAGCCCAGGTATTACAGTTCAGGTGGTAGAAACATGAACACAACAGGAGGCCTGGATACTGTTGCCAACCAATTATTTATTCTGGAAGAGGACTGGCAAATTCTGGCGAGATCCAGGCCTTGTTCATTTTCAGAAAAGTAAGCCGGTCAACGTTATCAGAGGATAGTCGCGTGCGACGGTCTGTTAGTACACCACCTGCGGCACTAAAGACGCGCTCCGATAATACACTGGCAGCAGGGCAAGCCAGCACCTCCAATGCATACTGGCTAAGCTCTGGCCATGTATCCATCTTAGAGACCCAAAACTTGAAGGGGGAAGAGCCGTCTGGGAGTACACTGACAGGGCAAGACATGTAGTCTGTCACCATCTGACGGAAACGTTGCCTCCTGCTGACTGGATCCGTTTGTGATGGTGTAGACATTTGTGGCGGGCACACAAAACTTTGCCACATTTGGGCCATACTGGTCTTGCCTTGTGCTTAGGTTCTGCCTCTGCTCCCTCTTTGTGCAGAGCTTCCTCCACTGCCTCGACGCACAGAGCTGCTTTGTAAAGCACTAGCAGCACTGCTCTCGGGTGGAATGGAGAACATGATGGAATGCACCAGTGTCTCCCGCATTTTACGCTCCCGGTTCAACGGTGTTATGAGACTTTGTAAGTTGTCCCGGTAGCGAGGATCTAGGAGGGTGTACACCCAATAATCAGCCGTGTTGAGAATGTGGGCGATGAGTCGGTCGTTTATCAGGCACTGCAGTATGAAATCAACCATGTGCTGCAGACTCCCAACTGCCCAAGAAACGCTGTCCCCTGCTTGAGGCGTCATCTCTGCCTGCTCTGCATCACCCCACCCTCGCTGTACATACTGACTAGAGCATTGTGTACCTCTCTCCTCTGGAGAGATGTCTTCCTCCTCCATTGACTCCTCCTCATCCTCCTCACAAAGTGTCACAGTGTTCCCTGCCTAGGCCTTTGTGAGGAACCACGTAGCGCAGACTGTCCAGAAGCAGATGGCATTTGTGACTCCTCATAGAATCATAGAATCATAGAATCGTAGAGTTGGAAGGGACCTCCTGGGCCATCTGCTCCAACCCCCTGCTCAAAGCAGGATTCGCTAAATCATCCCAGTCAGATGTCTGTCCAGCCTCTGTTTGAAGACTTCCATTGAAGAAGAACTCACCACTTCTCGTGGCAGCCTGTTCCACTCATTGATCACTCTAACTGTCAAAAAGTTTTTCCTAATATCTAATCTGTGTCTCCTCCCATTCAGTTTCATCCCATTGCTTCTAGTATTTCCTTGTGCAAATGAGAATAAAGTTGATCCTTCTACAATGTGACAGCCCTTTAGATATTTGTAGACAGCTATTAAGTCTCCTCTCAGTCTTCTCTTTTGCAAACTAAACATTCCCAAATCCTGCAACCTTTCCTCATAAGACAGGGTTTGCAGACCGGTCACCATTCTGGTCGCTCTTTTCTGAACTTGCTCCAGTTTGTTGATGTCTTTTTTAAAATGTGGTGCCCAAAACTGGACACAATATTCCAAATGAGGTCTGACCAAAGAGGAGTAGAGGGAAATAATGACTTCACGTGATCTAGACTGTATGCTTCTGTTAATACATCCTAGAATTGCATTTGCCTTTTTTGCTGCTGCATCACACTGTTGACTCATATTCAGTTTGTGATCTATTAGTATACCCAAGTCTTTTTCACTTGTGCTGTCACTTAGCCCTATTCCTCCCATTCTATATATGCTTTTTTCATTTTTATTGCCCAGATGTAGTACTTTGCATTTCTCCCTGTTAAAAACCATTCTGTTAGTTGCTGCCCACTTCTCCAGTTTATTTAAATCTTTTTGAATCCTCTCTCTCTCTTCTCTAGTATTAGCTATCCCTCCTAGCTTTGTGTCATCAGCAAATTTAATCAGTTTACCCTCAATTCCTTCATCTAAATCGTTGATAAAGATGTTGAACAATACAGGGCCCAGGACAGAGCCCTGTGGTACCCCACTTGAGACATTCTTCCAACTGGATGTGCAGCCATTTACGACCACTCTTTGGGTCCGATCACTAAGCCAGTTATGAATCCACCTAACAGTTGCCTTGTCCATTCCATACTTAGTCATTTTTTCAATAAGGATTGTATGAGAGACTTTGTCAAATGCTTTGCTGAAGTCAAGATATACTATATCTACAGCATTTCCTTGATCCACCCAATCAGTGATACCGTCATAGAAGGAAATTAAGTTAGTCTGACATGGCTTATTAGTTACAAACCCATGCTGACTCTGTTTAATCACTTCTTTCTTATCCAGGTATTGACATACATGTTGTTTAATAATTTGTTCAAAGATCTTTCCTGGTATAGAAGTCAGACTCACCGGCCTATAGTTGCCTGGGTCCACCTTCTTCCCCTTTTTGAAGATAGGAACAACATTTGCTCTTCTCCAGTCTTCTGGCACTTCTCCTGTTCTCCAAGAATTTTCAAAGATTATGGAGAGGGGTTCAAAAATTTCTTCTGCTATCTCCTTCAGTACTCTGGGGTGTAATTCATCTGGACCTGGAGACTTGAATTCATTTAGGTTAGCTAAGTGTTTCCTCACTATATTTCTGTTTATAGATATCCTGGATTCTTCTATTCCCTTAATAGGACAGTGAATAACAGTTGATGTTACATTTCCTTTCTGAGAGAAAACAGATGCAAAATAGGAATTTAAAAGTTCAGCCTTCTCAACATCCTGTCTTACCATTTCATCATTTTCATCCTGTAAAAATCCTATAGCATCTTTGACTTTTCTTTTACTTTTGACATATCCCCAAAATCCTTTATTATTGCTTTTGACATCTCTTGCAAGCCTCAATTCATTTTCAGCTTTAAATAATCTGATTTGTGCCCTGCAGGTTCTGCAGACAGCATTATATTCTTCTTTAGATATGCCTCCCTCTTTCCATTTTATAAACATTTTTTTCTTCCTTTTTAGCATGTGCTTAAGTTCTGTGTTCATCCATCCTGGTTTCCTTAAATGCTTCCTATTCTTCCCTCTTTTCGGAATTGTTAACAACTGTGCTTTGAGAATTTCATTTTTCAAGATTTCCCATCCTTCCTGGACATTTTTGTCTTTAAGGATATCCAGCCATTGGATCCCTCCAATTCTCTTTCTGAATCCCTTAAAATCTGCCTTTCTGAAATCTAACCTTGATGTCTGAGTCTTCACAGGTCTTCCGCCTCTAGTTATCCAAAATTCCATCCATACTGGTCTTGCCTTGTGCTGAGGCGCTGCCTCTGCTCCCTCTTTGTTCAGAGCTTCCTCCACTGCCTCGACGCACAAAGCTGCTTTGTAAAGTACTAGCAGCACTACTCTCGGGTGGAATGGAGAACATGATGGAATGCACCAGTGTCTCCCACATTTTACGCTCCCGGTTCAACGGTGTTATGAGACTTTGTAAGTTGTCCCGGTAGCGAGGATCTTGGAGGGTGTACACCCAATAAGCAGCCGTGTTGAGAATGTGGGCGATGTGGCGTTCGTTTATCAGGCACTGCAGCATGAAATCAACCATGTGCTGCAGACTCCCAACTGCCCAAGAAACGCTGTCCCCTGCTTGAGGCGTCATCTCTGCCTGCTCTGCATCACCCCACCCTCGCTGTACATACTGACTAGAGCATCGTGTACCCAGGGCTGCCACTAGGAATTTCGGGGTCCCATACCGGCAAAATTTAAGGGGCCCCCCTTGAGACCTCACCCAGGCTCATCCCCCAGTTCCGCCTCTACCTTAGCTCCTCCTCCACCACGCGAACCTTTCAAAATCCCTCCGTCCTTTCTTGGAAAAACGGCTGAGCTGCAGGTGGAGACAGTCAACATGCTGGTACTGTGCAGCACAGTCTGTGCTGACTAAAAGGATAGGAGAACGGCTGAGCTGCAGGTGGAGACAGTCAGCAGCATGCTGGTAATGTGAAGCACAGTCTGTGCTGACTAAAAAGATAGGACAACGGCTGAGCTGCAGGTGGAGAAAGTCAACATGCTGGTACTGGTCAGCACAGTCTGTGCTGACTAAAAGGATAGAACAATGGTTGAGCTGCAGGTGGAGACAGTCAACATGCTGGTACTCGTCAACACAGTCTGTGCTGACTAAAAGGATAGGACAACGGCTGAGCTGCAGGTGGAGACAGTCAACATGCTGGTACTGTGAAGCACAATCTGTGCTGACTAAAAGGATAGGACAACGGCTGAGCTGCAGGTGGAGACAGTCAACATGCTGGTACTGGTCAGCACAATCTGTGCTGACTAAAAGGATAGGACAACGGCTGAGCTGCAGGTGGAGACAGTCAACAATGTTCCTACTAATCATGGACACTGGAGATTTGTCCCCCTGGCTCCCCCATCATCAGCCCCCTGGCTCCCCATCATCAGCGCGACCACCATGCTAACGGAGACGTTGGCGAGAGAGCGAGAGATAGAGACAGACACAGACTAGTTACCTTATCCTGCTCGCTCGCCGCCTCGTGACTCTGCCAGCCATCTGCGCTTCACCGACCCGCCACCGTCCACCGTCTTCTGCGACTACTCCCAGTCCCACGTGGCGAGCGCACACCGCTCTGCTCTGGGATGAGGAAGTAGAGCAGCGCGTGACGTCACATGAGGGCGGCGCTGGACCATGGTGCACGGGGGGAGGGGGCACGGCAGACGCTGGGTCATGATTTAATATAGAGCAGCACTGCTGGATAAACAGAAGCCTGAACAAAATGTGAGGGGGGCCCCAGGCGCGGACCAGGCTGCCAGCGTGCTTGGGCGCCGGGCGGGGCCCCCCCTAATCACTGGGCCCCATACACTTGTAAGGGCTGTCATGCCCTGATGGCGGCCCTGCGTGTACCTCCCTCCTCTGGAGAGATGTCTTCCTCCTCCATTGACTCCTCCTCATCCTCCTCACAAAGTGTCCCCTGCCTAGGCCTTTGTGAGGAACCGCGTTGCGCAGACTGTCCAGAAGCAGATGGCATTTGTGACTCCTCATCCTCCACCTCTTCCAAAACCTCCTCCCTTAGTGCTTGCAGTGTTTTTTGAAGCAGTCAGATAAGGGGGACAGTCATGCTGACTAGTGCATCATCTGCACTCGCCATCCGCGTGGATTCATCGAAGGCATGCAAAACGTGGCAGATGTCCTTCATAGAGGCCCACTCAGTGGTGTTGAAGTGTGACCGGTGCACAGTGCGACTTGTTTGCGCATGATGCAGCTGGTACTCCATTAGTGCTGCCTGCTGCTCACACAACCGCTCCAATATATGTACCGTTGAATTTCACCTGGTGGGTAGGTCACATATATGCGATGCTCCGGAAGGCGGTATCGGCGCTGCAGAGCTGCAATGCGCGATCTTGCCGTGCTGGAACGCCGCAAGTGAGCGCACTCTATGTGGACCTTGTGCAGCAGTGCATCAAGATCCGGATAGTCCCTCAGAAAGCTCTGCACGGCCAAGTTGAGCACATGTGCCAGACATGGGATGTGAGTGAGGTTGCCTAGGCCCAGAGCTGCCACCAGATTTCGGCCATTGTCACACAGTACCAAGCCTGGCTGGAGATTCGCTGGCACAAACCACACAACGCACTCCTGCTTGATGGCATTCGAGAGCTCCTGCGCTGTGTGGCTTCGATTCCCCAAAGAAATTTAATTTCAGTACAGCCTGTTGATGTTTGGCCACGGCTGTGCTCATATCGGTCGTAACAGGCTCCTGCAGCGCTGATACTGAGGAACTGGAGTATGAGGAGGAGTCAATGTGTACAGGCTGGATTCCTGCAGTCCTTGGAGTTGGCGGGAACACGTACAGCGCCACTCTCAAGAACTCTACCAGGCTCCACAACATTGACCCAATGGGCAGTGAGGGAAAGATATCGTCCCTGTCCATGGGTACTGGTCCACGCATCGGTGGTCAGGTGGACCTTGCTACTGATGGCGTTTAGCAGTGCATGTTTAATTTTTGCCTCCACATGCTTTTGCAGGGTGTGGACGGCTTGCCTGCTGAAATAAAAGTGGCTGGGCACGGTGTATTGTGGGACTGCCATTGCCATGAAGTTCCGGAAGGTGTCAGTCTCCACCAGCCTGAATGAGAGCATTTCAAGGACCAGTAACTTTGCAATGCCAGCATTCAGAGCCTGTGCTCGGGGGATGGTTTGCCGAGTATGGACACCTTTTCTCCCATGCCTGTGCTACGGATGGTTGTAGAGTGGCCTGGGAGTGTGAGGATGAACGGGAACGTGGTGCTGTGGGTGGAATGTCACTGGGTCTCTGGACAACAGTGCCAGAGGTTCTTCCATGGCGATCCTGTGAGGAAGCCAAGCCAGCTGTGTGTGAGCTGGAGGAAGAGGCTACAACATGAGCTGAAGAGGTGGTAGGTGGTGCTGTAGGTTGGCCTACATCTTCAGTGTGTCTTTGTAACTCCACCTCGTGCTTGAGCCGCACATGTTTCCACATATTTGTGGTATTGAGGTTGCTGACATTTTTCCCTCTTCTGACTTTCTGATGACACAGTTTGCATTTGACAAAGCAAATGTCATCTGCAACTGTGTCAAAAAAGGACCACGCACTGCAAGTCTTGAGAGCACCCGTTTTGGCTTTTGGAAGAGGAATGCTCCTAACGGGTGCCGAAGTGGAGGCTACAGGCATCCAAGTCTGCCCCGTCCCTCTCCCTCCTGTTTTGGCCATTCTGGGAATCTCTTCCTCAGAGCTGCTCCCACCATCTTCCTGTACCTCATCAGCTACACTCCCCTCTTCAAACACCTGCTTCTCCTGGGTAGTCTCGCCAGCACCGTACGCATCATAAAGTGGCACCTGAGTCTCATCATCATCTGATGCGTACTGAGGTGTGCTGACCATAGGCACTGGCCCACCCGCCTCTTCAGATTCATAGTGACAAAGCAGTTGCGCATCACTGCATACTCCCTCTTCTTCACATTCTTGAATGTTGCTTGGCTGGATCCCTCTTTCCAAGCCAACAGATTCAGAGAACAGAAGTAGAGACTGAGATGGCTCCTGTACAGGGCTTTCTGACTGCCTGGGCAATTTGGCAGGTGGTGAAGAGACAGATGGTTGCTCTTCAGTGCTCTTTCCCTGAGAGGATGTGGAAGTCATTGAAGTCGTTGCGTTAGCTGCCATCCATCCGACAACGGCTTCAATTTGTTCGTCACGCAGCAGTGGGGTACGGCAATGTCCTACAAAGCTGCGCATAAAGGACTGTTGCCTGGTAAAACTGGGGGATGCTGACTCACTGGTGCCCGCAGCAGGCACAGAATCCCCACGTCCTCTCCCTGCTGAATCCCCACATCCTCTCCCTGCTGAAACTCCATGCCCATGACCACGTGCCTTACTCCCTGCCTTCTTCATCTTGGCAGTCTGATAAAGATAGGCAGAAAAGTACAAAGGGGGGCTTAGTGTGCTTATTCCTGAACAGCTGCTAACTGGTATAAGAAACACTCATTTTATAAAGTGTGTGGACTACACTTTAATATGAGCTAATGTGGCCTACACAACTGTCAAGTGGAGTGTTTGGTGAACTTTACTTTGTTTTTTTTTCAAAAAAACAAAAAGGATGTGACAAAAGATTTGAAAGCGATAGTATCACAAACTTTTTGGAGCTATTACAATGCAGGAAGATAACCTACAATGCAAAAGATGAGGCTCCAAAAAATAGGGTGATACTAATCTGGCTGCGGCTGCAGGGCACAAGCCAGCAAAAAGGCTCCTCTATCTACTCCTATATAGTGTTTGCAACCAACCAATGTAGATGGATATGGATGGATGCACACTAATAGGAGAATTAATGAAAAATGAGCTGCAATAAAAGAAAAATATGTATGAGGCAGTGACGCACGCTGAGCAGCCTACAACCAGACATGACTGCAGGACACACTATAGCGTGAGCTGCACTCACACAGAGACCTCTCAGACAGCCGTGAACAGTGCAAATAACTGGGCACTAGCACTGAAAGGCTGCAGAAAGGCTCCGCTGTCTACTCCTATAGTGTTTGCAACCAACGCATATGGATACGGATGGATGTACACTAATAGGAGAATGAAAAATGAGCAGCAATAAAAGAAAAATATGTATGAGGCAGTGACACGCTGAACATCCTACAAGCAGACGTGCCTGCAGGACACACTACAGCGTGAGCTGCACTCACACAGACCTTGCAGACAGCTGTGAACAGCGCTGCTGCAAGGCAAAAGAAAGCTACACTTATTGAGAATGTAGCCTGGGTAAAGCACAATATTATTTGGAAAATCGCTATCTCTAACTGTCCCTCAAAGTCTTGAACAGCAGCCTGTCCCTAGCTGAATTCACAGCACAGTGAACACGAAATGGCGGCTGTGGCGGCTTATATAGTGCATCATGACATCATTTCAGCAGCCAACCACAGCCATGCCATTAGTTAACATGCCTACATGCCTAACAGGATGTGCGAACACTTCTGAGGATTGTCATTGGTTGAATCAAATCAAACTGGCTCATAGCATTATGGGAACTTCCGATTCCGGTATTCGATATCCTTAAAGTATCGGAACACAGTATCGTAATTCCGACACCACGAATATCGGCCGATACCCGATATTTGCGGTATCGGAATGCTCAACACTAGTCCATGCCGCTGAACCACTGCGAACCTGTCCCTCAGCACGAACATCAGTGTTGAAGCGGTCCTTCATTGAGTGCCAACGTGTGCGGACTTTGTTCACTGTAGAAAAAACTAAGAAAAAATGTTATACAAAGCACTGATGGCAACATCTGTATCATTTCACATACCTGAGAGAACGTGGCAAACATTCAATGCAGAATCACAAAAGAATTCAATACATAATGCAGTCACTGTTGATCCTGAGGTCACAGGTTTGTTTGATGCAATAATACATCTTGCAACAAACACACCAGTACCTTCAGGAGTAAGAGTGAAAACAGAATCAAAACAGCAGTCCAATACACAAAGCAGTCACTGTTGATCCAGAGGACACTGGTGTGTTTGATGCAAGAATATATCTTGCAACAAACACATCAGTACCTTCAGGAGCAAGAGTGAAAACAGAATCAATACAGCAGTCCAATACACAAAGCAGTCACTGTTGATCCAGAGAGCACTGGTGTGTTTGATGCAAGAATATATCTTGCAACAAACATACCAGTACCTTCAGGAGCAAGAGTGAAAACAGAATTAATACAGCAGTCCAATACACAAAGCAGTCATTGTTGATCCAGAGGACACTGGTGTGTTTGATGCAAGAATATATCTTGCAAAAAACACACCAGTGCCTTCAGGAGCAAGAGTGAAAACAAAATCAATACAGCAGTCCAATACACAAAGCAGTCACTGTTGATCCAGAGAGCACTGGTGTTGTGAGTTCATTTTCCCCTTCGTCACTGGGGTCTGGTGAACTCCCTATTCTGGTAAAGGAAGGTAATGAGCCTGATTATCAGGCACCTGAGTCTAATGAGGATGACTGGCTGAGTGGAGTCACAGACTGGATATAAGGCTGCCGACGCCCTTCTGCCCTGCGGGTGATTTCTCTGTGGACTTCTAGGACACCAGTCTGATTCCTGTTCCTCTAAAGCTAAGTTTCTGTTTTGCCTGTTAGCTTTTTGTTTTGTTTTTTGTTTTCCTTGCTTTTCAGTATTCTGTCATTCCCTACTGGGGTGAGCTGAATCTCCTTTTGCCTGTAGCTCTGTCTTCAGTATATTCCTGTGTACTGACATAGCTTTTTTGAAGCCTAGCGTCTTCAGGGCATTTTTCACTGTCAGTCTGTTGGCTCTTATTTTCATAGGGTTTTTCACGGATTGCAGACAGCAGCCTTCCTGTCCTTTTCTATTTAGTTAGCTTGGGCCCCTCTTTGCTCAGTCTATCTTTCTGTCTGTGTTAGTATTTTCATCTTGCTTCACCGTCATTATATGTTGGGGGCTGACTATTGCTTTGGGGTCTGCTCTGGGGCAGTTTAGATTTCCCCTTTCTTTCTTTAGGCCTATTTAATTCTCCGGCTGTGATCGAGGGGTCTAGGGCATCGTAGGAGCCCCCCCACGGCTACTGCTAGTTGTGTTGATAGGTTCAGGGGTCTGCAATCCGATAGCTGCCAACTTCTCTGGTTTTCTGGACTTAGCTAGCATTTCTGTTTTTGCCTCCTACGGTGACTCAATCATAACAGAATCACCCGCCATAACAAAGATTCTAGGGTACTCAATAGCAGGAAAGAATTGTGTTTAAAAAAAAAAAAAAAGGTGTGTGTATATTCTTTCCTCTATATCTCTGAGGCCGTAGGGGGAATTTTTTTTTTCTCTCAATGGAGATAAAGCAATTGTCTGATCATGCGGAGCAGCTCGCTGCGGAAGTGCGGGGAATTTCCGCCTACCTTGCTCGTTCGCATGCTGTTGAACCAAAGATCCCTACACCTGATGTATTTTTTGGGGATCGATCTAAATTTTTGAGTTTCAAAAATAATTGTAAATTATTTTTTGCCTTGAAGCCTAACTCGTCAGGGAGCTCGGCGCAGCAGGTTAAAATTGTCATCTCTTTGCTGTGTGGCGATCCCCAGGAATGGGCGTTTTCTTTGAAACCAGATGATCCTATTCTGACTAATGTGAACGCATTCTTTCAAGCTTTAGGGTTGTTGTATGACGAACCTAATGCTATTGATCAGGCTGAAAAGACCCTGTTGGCATTGAACCAGGGTCGAGATTCTGCAGAGTTGTACTGTCAAAAGTTCCGAAAGTGGGCGGTCCTTACTACCTGGAATGATAATGCCTTGGCTGCTCTCTTTCGGAAGGGTTTGTCAGATACTATGGTGGGATTTTCTGTTCCCTCTGGTCTGGACGATTCTATGTCATTAGCCATTCAGGTTGATCGGCGTTTACGTGAACGCAGGATTGCACGAGAGGTGTTGCCACCGGTTGAACAGACGTCTGAACCTATGCAATGTGATAGAGTTTTGTCTAAGGTGCAACGTCAGGAGTTCAGAAGGCGTAATAAGCTGTGTTTTTTCTGTGGAGATGCCTCGCATATTATTTCTGTTTGTCCTAAACGAGAGAAACGCTTTGCACACACGTTTTCTGTTGGTGGTGTTCAACCTATGTTTCTTCTGGCAATTACTCTGATCTGCTCCCTGTCCACATTTTCCGCCAAGGCTTTTGTGGATTCGGGAGCAGCGCTAAACCTAATGGACTTGGATTTTGCTAAACGTTGTGGATTTCCGATGACACCTCTGCAGACGCCTATCCCTTTGAGGGGGATTGATGCTACTCCTTTGGCTAAAAATAAACCTCAGTTTTGGACCCAGGTGGTCATGCGGGTCGCCCCAGACCATCAAGAAAATTGCAGATTTTTGGTATTGCATGGTCTGCATGATGCCGTTGTTCTGGGGTTTCCCTGGTTGCAAATTCATAATCCAGTTTTGGATTGGAAATCTGTGTCTGTGGTGAGTTGGGGTTGTTGGTGTGCCTTTAGTGAGGCTCCGGTTTTTTCCACCTCTCCTCAGTCGCATGATGTTCCTGACTATTTGGCGGACTTTTATGATGTATTTAGTGAGAATGAGTCTGCGTCCTTGCCTCCTCATAGGAGTTATGACTGTGCAATTGAACTAAGCCCGGGGTGTAAATTTCCCAAGGGTCGGCTCTTCAATTTATCTGTACCCGAGCACGAGGCTATGCGGTCCTATATTAAGGAGGCGTTGGAGAAGGGTCATATTAGACCATCCTCTTCACCCTTAGGTGCCGGGTTTTTTTTTGTGGCCAAAAAGGATGGTTCTTTAAGGCCTTGTATTGATTATCGTGCCCTCAATAAAATTACTATTAAATATCAGTATCCGTTACCCCTGATTTCGGATCTATTCTCTAGAGTTAGAGGTGCTTGCTGGTTTACCAAGCTTGACCTCAGGGGGGCGTATAATCTTATCCACATTAAGCAGGGGGATGAATGGAAGACGGCGTTTAATACTCCGGAGGGACATTTTGAGTACCTGGTGATGCCTTTTGGGCTCACTAATGCCCCTTCTGTCTTCCAGTGCTTCATGAACGATATTTTCTGAGACTTTGTCGATAAATTTTTGATTATCTATCTGGATGATATTTTGATCTTCTCCAAGGATTGGGATTCTCATGTGGAACATATTCGGACTGTGTTCCGGATCTTGAGGGAGAATTCCCTGTGTGTCAAA
Organism: Dendrobates tinctorius; assembly: GCF_039654945.1. Taxonomy (NCBI): domain Eukaryota; kingdom Metazoa; phylum Chordata; class Amphibia; order Anura; family Dendrobatidae; genus Dendrobates; species Dendrobates tinctorius. The sequence goes on from NW_027361801.1 coordinate 5,698,843, forward strand.
GGATCGAAATGCCTTTTTGGAGTACAGAGGATTTCATTTTTGGGATTTATTTTGTCTCCGTCAACTATTGAAATGGACCCGGCCAAGGTACAGGCCATTTATGATTGGGTTCAGCCCACTTCTTTGAAGGCCCTCCAGAAGTTTTTGGGTTTTGCTAATTTTTATCGGAAATTTATAGCAAAATTTTCTAGTATTGCCAAGCCATTGACTGATCTGACTAAGAAGGGTGCTGATGTGTTGAATTGGTCTCCTGAGGCTGTTGCTTCCTTTCTGGAGCTGAAGCGAAGATTTACCTCCGCCCCGGTTTTGCGGCAACCTGATGTCTCACTCCCATTCCAGGTGGAGGTGGATGCTTCTGAGATTGGTGCAGGAGCTGTTTTGTCCCAAAAGGATCCTGTAACATCTAAAATGAATCCCTGTGCTTTCTTTTCCCGAAAGTTCTCTCCATCTGAACGTAACTATGATGTGGGGAATCGGGAACTGTTGGCCATGAAATGGGCATTTGAGGAGTGGAGACATTGGTTGGAGGGAGCTAAACATCAAGTTGTGGTCCTCACTGACCACAAGAATTTGATTTACCTAGAGTCGGCTAAACGCTTGAACCCTAGACAGGCTAGGTGGGCCTTGTTTTTTACACGTTTTGATTTTGTGGTCTCTTTTCTTCCTGGAACTAAGAATGTCAAGGCACATGCCCTCTCTAGGAGTTTCTTTGCTGATTCTCCTGTGGTGACCAAGCCTGCTACCATCTTAGGCAAAGGGGTAGTTCTTTCTGCCATCTCGCCCGATTTGAGACTTGCTCTGCAAGAGTTCCAGAAGGACAAACCTGAGCGTTGTCCCAGTGGAAAGTTGTATGTTCCTGACCAGTGGAAGAAGAGAGTGATGTCTGAAGTTCATTGCTCTGCATTGGTTGGTCATCCAGGTATTTTTGGTACTAGAGATCTGGTGAGTCGCTCTTTTTGGTGGCCCACCTTCTCTCATGATGTCAGGAATTTTGTGCAGTCCTGTGGGACTTGCTCCCGGTCTAAATCTTGTTCTTGCTCTAGTGGGTTGTTGATGCCTTTGCCGGTCCCCAGGAGGCCATGGACCCATATTTCAATGGATTTCATCTCTGATATGCCGGTCTCTCAAAGAATGACTGTTATTTGGGTGATTTGTGATAGGTTCTCTAAGATGGTTCATCTTGTACCACTCCCTAAGTTGCCATCTTCCTCTGAGTTGGTGCCCCTGTTTTTGCAACAGGTGGTTCGCTTACACGGGATTCCTGAGAACATTGTATCTGACAGAGGAGTTCAGTTTGTGTCTAGATTTTGGAGGACTTTCTGTTCCAAGCTGGGAATTCAGTTGTCCTTCTCCTCTGCTTTTCACCCTCAGACCAATGGGCAGACAGAGAGAACAAATCAGACCTTGGAGTCGTATTTGAGATGTTTTATTTCCGCTGATCAGGATGATTGGGTTTCGTTTTTGCCCTTGGCCGAATTTGCTTTAAATAATAGAGCTAGTTCTGCCACTTTGATGTCACCTTTTTTTTGTAACTTTGGGTTTCATCCTCGATTTTCTTCAGGGCAGGTGGAGCCTTCTGCCTGCCCAGGTGTTGACACTGTGGTGGAGAGAATGCACCAGATCTGGGACCAAGTGGTGGATAAGTTATCTCTCTCCCAGGAAAAAGCCCAGCGGTTTTCCAATCGACATAGGACCATTGGTCCCCAGTTTAAGATTGGTGATATGGTGTGGTTATCATCAAAAAATATTGCTATGAAGGTGGCTTCTCCTAAGTTTAAGCCTAGATTTATTGGACCTTACAAGATTTTGGAGATTATTAATCCGGTCTCTTTTCGTTTGGCTCTTCCTGTCACATTTAAAATCCTTAATGTGTTCCATAAGTCCTTGTTGAAGAGGTTTGTTGAACCAGTTGTTCCTGGGGTGGCACCTCCAGACCCTGTATTGGTTGAAGGTAACATAGAATATGAGGTAGAGAAAATACTGGATTCCCGTCTGGCTAGACGGAGACTCCAGTATTTGGTTAAGTGGAAGGGTTATGGTCAGGAGGATAATTCCTGGGTCTCTGCCTCTGATATTCATGCCAAAAGATTGGTGGGTGCATTTCATCGGGCTCACCCTGATCGCCCTGGTGGCGTGGTTGAGGGTTCAGTGACCCCTCCTCAAGGGGGAAGTACTGTTGTGAGTTCATTTTCCCCTTCGTCACTGGGGTCTGGTGAACTCCCTATTCTGGTAAAGGAAGGTAATGAGCCTGATTATCAGGCACCTGAGTCTAATGAGGATGACTGGCTGAGTGGAGTCACAGACTGGATATAAGGCTGCCGACGCCCTTCTGCCCTGCAGGTGATTTCTCTGTGGACTTCTAGGACACCAGTCTGATTCCTGCTCCTCTAAAGCTAAGTTTCTGTTTTGCCTGTTAGCTTTTTGTTTTGTTTTTTGTCTTCCTTGCTTTTCAGTATTCTGCCATTCCCTGCTGGGGTGAGCTGAATCTCCTTTTGCCTGTAGCTCTGTCTTCAGTATATTCCTGTGTACTGACATAGCTTTTTTGAAGCCTAGCGTCTTCAGGGCATTTTTCACTGTCAGTCTGTTGGCTCTTATTTTCATAGGGTTTTTCACGGATTGCAGACAGCAGCCTTCCTGTCCTTTTCTATTTAGTTAGCTTGGGCCCCTCTTTGCTCAGTCTATCTTTCTGTCTGTGTTAGTATTTTCATCTTGCTTCACCGTCATTATATGTTGGGGGCTGACTATTGCTTTGGGGTCTGCTCTGGGGCAGTTTAGATTTCCCCTTTCTTTCTTTAGGCCTATTTAATTCTCTGGCTGTGATCGAGGGGTCTAGGGCATCGTAGGAACCCCCCACGGCTACTGCTAGTTGTGTTGATAGGTTCAGAGGTCTGCAATCCGATAGCTGCCAGCTTCTCTGGTTTTCTGGACTTAGCTAGCATTTCTGTTTTTGCCTCCTACGGTGACTCAATCATAACACACTGGTGTGTTTGATGCAAGAATATATCTTGCAACAAACAAACCAGTACCTTCAGGAGCAAGAGTGAAAACAGAATCAATGCAGCAGTCCAATACACAAAGCAGTCACTGTTGATCCAGAGAGCACTGGTGTGTTTGAAGCAAGAATATATCTTGCAAGAAACACACCAGTATCAACAGCATCAAGAGTGAAAACATGATCAATACAGCATTACAATCTACAATGCAGTCACTGTTGTTCCTGAGGACACTGTTATGTTCCCTGATAGAATATATTTATCAGGAAACACAAACCTATCCTCAGGTACAAGAGTCATTGCGGCATCAAACAGCAGGGAAATACTTACTAAACGCTTTTTTTGAAGCTGCAGAGGTGCTGTCCCAGCCATCCATCAGTGCTGCATCCACCTCATTCCATAGCTGACGGATCACCACAATGTCTTTGTACTGCTGGTCATGGCTGTCCCACAACGGGGCACGTTCCTGGACAAAGCGTATCAGGTGCTCGTTGTCGAGATAGATGTCTTCATCCCATTGTGGAACCTAGAAAAAAAAAATTATAATCTTGGAAATTGATGAGAATCACATTGAAAAAAAGGAAACAGAAGAGAAGAAAGATATAGAAGATGAAAAACAGGACAGAAAAAAGGAATAGAATTTTTTTTTTTTTTAAAAAAAAGAAACCTTAAAAGACTTGATACTTACAGTACATTGAGTCTCCTCGCCGTGACTTGGCTAGGCTGCTCCCACTGTTCCACCCCACTTGCCAGATCCGATGCTGAGGTCTGTAAAAGAACACAAATTATTACCCATTTGTAGAGGCAGCTATACTTACACAAAGGCAGCAAAATCCTCACCTTCCAATCAGGTTGGGCCAGTTCTTCTTCGGATGGCGAATATTCGGATCCAGAAGATATGCTGGAATAAAAAAAACAAAAAACATTAGTACATAATATATTTTTTAGGACAGGCACACATATATAGATTTTATACAGTCATGGCCAAAAGTATTGACACCCCTGCAATTCTGTCAGATAATACTCAGTTTCTTCCTGAAAATGATTGCAAACACAAATTCTTTGGTATTATTATCTTCATTTAATTTGTCTTAAATGAAAAAACACAAAAAGAATTGTCCTAAAACCAAATTGGATATAATTCCACACCAAACTTAACAAAGAGGGTGACAAAAGTATTGGCACTGTTCGAAAAATCATGTGATGCTTCTCTAATTTGTGTATTTAACAGCACCTGTAACTTACCTGTGGCACCTAACAGGTGTTGGCAATAACTAAATCACACTTGCAGCCAGTTAACATGGATTAAAGTTGACTCAACCTCTGTCCTGTGTCCTTGTGTGTACCACATTGAGCATGGAGAAAAGAAAGAAGACCAAAGAACTGTCTGAGGACTTGAGAAACCAAATTGTGAGGAAGCATGAGCAATCTCAAGGCTACAAGTCCATCTCCAAAGACCTGAATGTTCCTGTGTCTACCGTGCGCAGTGTCATCAAGAAGTTTCAAGCCCATGGCACTGTGGCTAACCTCCCTAGATGTGGCCGGAAAAGAAAAATTGACAAGAGATTTCAACGCAAGATTGTGCGGATGTTGGATAAAGAACCTCCACTAACATCCAAACAAGTTCAAGCTGCCCTGCAGTCCGAGGGTACAACGGTGTCAACCCGTACTATCCGTCGGCATCTGAATGAAAAGGGACTGTATGGTAGGAGACCCAGGAAGACTCCACTTCTTACCCCGAGACATAAAAAAGCCAGGCTGGAGTTTGCCAAAACTTACCTGAAAAAGCCTAAAACATTTTGGAAGAATGTTCTCTGGTCAGATGAGACAAAAGTAGAGCTTTTAGGGCAAAAGCATCAACATAGAGTTTACAGGAGAAAAAAGAGGCATTCAAAGAAAAGTACACGGTCCCTACAGTCAAACATGGCGGAGGTTCCCTGATGTTTTGGGGTTGCTTTGCTGCCTCTGGCACTGGACTGCTTGACCGTGTGCATGGCATTATGAAGTCAGAAGACTATCAACAAATTTTGCAGCATAATTTAGAGCCCAGTGTGAGAAAGCTGGGTCTACCTCAGAGGTCATGGGTCTTCCAGCAGGACAATAACCCAAAACACACTTCAAAAAGCACTAGAAAATGGTTTGAGAGAAAGCACTGGAGACTTCTAAGGTGGCCAGCAATGAGTCCAGACCTGAATCCCATAGAACACCTGTGGAGAGATCTAAAAATGGCAGTTTGGAGAAGGCACCCGTCAAATATCAGGGACCTGGAGTAGTTTGCCAAAGAAGAATGGTCTAAAATTCCAGCAGAGCATTGTAAGAAACTCATTGATGGTTACCAGAAGTGGTTGGTCGCAGTTATTTTGGCTAAAGGTTGTGCAATCAAGTATTAGGCTGAGGGTGCCAATACTTTTGTCCGGCCCATTTTTGGAGTTTTGTGTGAAATGATCAATGTTTTGCTTTTTGCTTCATTCTATTTTGTGTTTTTTCATTTAAGACAAATTAAATGAAGATAATAATACCAAAGAATTTGTGTTTGCAATCATTTTCAGGAAGAAACTGAATATTATCTGACAGAATTGCAGGGGTGTCAATACTTTTGGCCATGACAGTAATACTCACATTTTAGCTGAAGCTGTAATCCAAACATGCGATTTTTTAACGATGTTGGACGGAACAAAAAATGCAACATGTAGCGTCCGGTGCGTCTGGTCGCACACCTGGAAAATGTGCAGCGCACACGTGCAATCGCTAGACACTGCGCCCGCCATTTTAAAGATAGGGGACAATTGCGCGTGCGACCAATAGCGCACGATAAAACGCTAGTGTGAAACCAGCCTTAGTCTTATGTCTTTAGTCGAATGGAGGGCACGGGTTGGTAGACAGGGAGGAGATGTAAGGTGTTGCAAAACCATTGTTAGGTGTCGGGTCCCTGCAGCGGTTCAACAGGAATCCAGAGCCTCACATTCTGCGGTCTCCCATTATCTTTCAACCGCAGAGGACATTGCTCAGCAATCCCAGCTACCCAGACGTTCTGCCCAGACCTGCTCTGTGGGGTTGGCTATTGCTGCCACCTTTGGGTCAGCAATGGCAATGCAGGCTGCTCAGCAGCAAATCACTCCAGAGGCTAAGTCCCTCCGTAGCTCTACTGAGCATGCTCACGAGACGATCTCCAATTGGAGGTCGGGAGCCACATGTCCAGGTCCTTCTTCAGATCTGATTGGTCCATCTTAGGGATCTGGAAGCTTCTGGAAGGTCCTGGCTTTAAAAGGTTTGCATGGCCGCTTGGCTATGCGCTAGTATAGTCTCTAGTTGCTTACTGTGTGAATGATGATAGATGCATGAACCTGCGAATCACTCATTAAGATCCCCTCCCTCTGATATTACGAGTGTGTATAGGGCCTTAGCTATAGAGTCAGTGCCAGCCAGTGGCAAGCTACAAGCCACTACAGCATCCTCCACAGTGCTAGTGTCCGACAGTGCGCCTGCTTTCGGTCATTGTCGACTAGCGGCAGTGTCTGTCGCTGCGCTACAGTCTGCAGCTCATTTTGGTGTCCGCAGTTGCGACGCCGCACGCACAGTAGGTCTGGACGGACGCTGACCCTCTGCCTAGGTCCCAGCTCCTGTGACCATATACCGTGCGTGCACTTCTCTGAGACCTGTGATGCTAACAGGCTCAGCCTTTTTGTGTTTTGCACTTAAGGCATCTCTGTGAGTAAAACAGAGATTGCTCAGCGCACCTGGGTGACGTTCAACCCGCGTGCGTTATACCGCCATATTGTACGTCCGCCATCAGCTAGCAGCAGTGTTAACACCTTCTGCATGGGGGACCCCGAGCGGCGAACGCACTTTACGTTATTTTTAGAGATGAGCGACTTTGCCTTTTTTCAGGTCAAGTCGGGTTTCATGAAACCTGACTTTCTCAAAAGTCGGGTCGAACGAAATCGGCCGATTATCATGAAAAGTCGAAGGCCGACTGAAACACGAAACCCAATGCAAGTCAATGGGGAACAAAAGTCGGCAGTGAGTGGAGGACAGGAAACACACCTACAGTGCCCATTTTAATGCCAAAAACATCAATTCTTATTACTTAAGCTTGTCAACCTTAATTTACTTTATAATAATAATTAGGCATTGAAAACTGGGGGTTATTTGGCTAAAGTTGTGGGGGGGTAGGGCTGGCTCCAGATTTTCGTGGGCCCAGGGCCAAAGAGTGTCAATGGGCTCCTTTAACACATGCCACAATTCATGATCCTCTGATACAGCAGAGAAATAGCGGTACAGTACAATGAAAAATACTTTGCTTCTTACATCTTATGACTGATATCCATTTTAAATTCTCCAATAGCTCCAAAAACGGACAGTATATTACTCCATACAGTATTATGGCCACCGCATAGTGCACTATACAGAGTAATGAGGCCCATATATTTCTCCATACAGAATCATTGGTCCCATATAATGTTCCATACAGTATATGATGAGCTCCACATAATGCTACAGTATATGTTGGTCCCCATGGATGAAGCTCCACTGTCTTATGGGCCCAAATAATGCTCCATATATAATGGGCCCCATTTCTAATGCTCAAGTGTATAATGGGCTTTGTAAATGCTGCTCCAGTGTCTGATGTCCACCTTTGGAATGCTCCAGTGTGTGGTGGGCCTCATATATCATTCTCCAGAGTATAGTGCTCCCCAAAAATAGCTGCCCCAACATTGAAAACAATTAAATAAGTCTCCTCACTAGGGAATCCCCGTACTAGACTGGACTCCTCGTCGTCCCCATCTTCCATCTCACTGCACTTGGACTGTTTAGGAAGAGGGCGTACAGACGTGATGTCATCGCGCTCTCTGACCAGAATGTCACTGTCAGGAAATGCGGAAGACGTCATGGCGGTGGAGCAGGGAGAGGTAAGTATTTAAACTTTGCAAGTGCTCTGATCCTGAGCAAGCAGGGGGGCCCATTCGTTGGCGACGGCACTGGCACACGGCCCCTCATAGTACGCCGGTGTGTCTGATGGCAGGTGTGCACCCCCACCTTCAGAGACACTAGATTCTACTATGAAGGACCTTGTGCTAGTGCCGTTTCCAAACAGTGTGCCCACCCACCTGTGCAGGGCAACGGCGCTCGCACGGGTGCGTGCGGCAGGTGGTGACCCCTGCCCTGTGGGGGGAGCAGCCCAGTTAGGGAGGTGGAAAAATTGGCATATGTTGATGTTGGACATTCAGCAGCTGCAAATGGAGTAATTGGAGAAGTCCGCGGTAGAGGAAGACAAAAGCAAGCCATTTTTCTGGCAACCTATGTGTCAGCAGGGGAGGGTGGAACAAAATCCTTTGAAACCCATGCATGGTTCATTTTAATGAAGGTTAGATTATCAACATTTTGGGTCGACAGACAGGTCCTTTTTCTGTCAGGATTGATCCAGCAGCACTGAAGACTCTTTCAGATAACACACTAGCAGCAGGGCAAGCGAGCTCCTGTAAGGCATATTGTGCCATTTCAGGCCAGGTGTCAAGTTTACTGGCCCACTAGTCAAAGGGGAATGACCGGTGAGGGAGAACATCGATATGAGAGGAGAAGAAGTTTGTTACCATAGTTGACAACTGCTGTCTCCTGTCACTTTCGATCGATGCAGTATTACCAGTCGTGCCAGCGATACTTGAAAAATTAGTCCACAACGTGGTCATGGAACCGCTGTGTCCAACGCCACTTCGACTGTGTGCACCAAGAACACCTCTTTCATGTTGCCACCTACGGCTCGTTGGAAAAACATCACCGCTGCTGTGTGCTGGGAATGCCTCAAACAAACGGTTTACCAGAATTGCTTGTTTGTTAGCCAATATTAGCTCTAGGTTTTCCTGTGACATGATGTTTTGGAATTTGCCTTTATAGCGTGGATCCAGAATGCTGGCCAACCAGTAGTTGTCATCGTTCATCATTTTGGCAATGCGGGGGTCCCTTTTTAGGATCTGCAAGGCATAATCAGACCAATGTTCCAGGTGTCAATGATGCACTGCCAGTGCTGGGTGGAGGAGCACTTTCTGGCAAATCCACATCCCTCCAGTCACGCACAAACCCTGTACCTCACCTTGCAATGCCAACATTTTTTCTTGACCCCTGAGAAGCATCTTCCTCCCCAAAATAATCATCCCCATCCTCCTCCTCCTTCTCCTCTTCCTCTTCTTCTTCCACCTCGTCCACGAGACTTCCCTTACCAGAAAATGGCAGAGTGTCATCAAGGCTTCCCTCCTCCTCGGCTGCAGACGCCTGCTCCTTAATGTGCGTCAAAGTTTGCATGAGCAGACACATAAATGGGATGCTCTGCTCTTACCAGCCATGTGCATTCCTCAAAACACTGAAGGACTTTACAGAGGTCTTTCAGCTTCGACCAGTGCACACCAGACAACTCCATGTTGGCCTGCAAACTGCCTGCCCGTGTATCCTCCCACAAATGAATTACAGCCTGCCTCTGTTCGCACAGCCTCTGAACCATGTGCAGGGTGGAGTTCCACCTTCTTGCAACATCAATAATTAGGCAGTGCTTGGGAAGGTGGAGCAATCCCTGCAGCTTCTGCATACGACTGGAGTGTACGGGTGACCGGCGGATGTGCGAGCACAGTCTTCGCAACTTATGGAGCAGGGGTGTTAACTCCGGATAATTATTGAGGAAGCACTGCACCACCAGCTTCAAGGTGTGAGCCAGGCAAGGTATGTGTCTGAGTTTTGAAAGGGCTATGGCTGCCACAAAATTCCGGCCGTTATCACTAACTACCTTGCCTGCCTCAAGATATAGACTGCCCAGCCATGACACAGTTTGTCGCTGAAAGTAGTCGGCCAGTACCTCCGCGGTGTGTCTGTTGTCTCCCAAACACATCATCTTCAACACAGCCTGCTGATGCTTACCACTAGCTGTTAAATAGTGGGACACCTCATGTGCAACACTGGCAGCTGTGGATGGAGTGCTCGTGCGACTGCGCTTCTGGAGGAGGAGGAGGAGGGTCGAACGCCTACAGCCAACTGTTTCCTATACCATGGGCTAGGCAGCACTGTCCCACCGCCGCTGTTCCCTGTGGACCCTGCATCCACCACATTAACCCAGTGCGCAGTGATGAACACGAAACGGCCCTGGCTATGCCTACTGGACCATGCATCTGTTGTGATGTGCACCTTTCCACTCACTGATTGCTTGAGTGCATGGACAATGCGGTCTTTCACATGCAGGTGGAGAGATGAGATGTGTTTTCGCGAAAAGAAGTGCCGACTGGGTAGGTCATAGCGTGGTACTGCATAGGCCATAAGCTCACGAAAAGCTTTGCTTTCAATCAACCGGTAGGGCATCATCTCTAACGAGATTAGTTTGGCAATGTTGGCGTTCAAACACTGTGTACGCGGATGAGAGGATGTGTACTTTCTTGTCCTACTGAGAGTCTCTGGTAGGGTGAGCTGGACTTGAGAGCTGCATATGGTGGAACTAGCGGTGGACATGGCGGACTGAGAGAGGGTTGGTGATGGTGTTGGTGGTCTTGCTGATGGCCTATTTCTTTCGTAGCAATAACATTGTGATTCCCTGACTTCTTTGGCCTTGTGACGACACCTCAACATTTGCTGCTGGTGGTGTGCTAACCGGTGGGCTTACAGTGGGGGAAGCGATGTAGCGTTGCTGACTACCTTCATTCGGAGCAGGTGCACATGTGGTACGTGAGGTTTGGTAGTCCGTCCACGCTTGCTAGTGCATGGTGGTTAAATGTCTAAGCATGTAACTGGTATTCAAATTTCTCAGATATTTCCCTCGGCTAAAGGTCTTTGCGCACATCTTACAGATAACCTTTGCCTGATCATTAGGATTTTGTTCAAAAAAGTGCCACACTGCACTCTTCCTACTATGGAAGACATTTTGAGGCCTTGCATGCTGTGCTAATTTGACCATCTGGCTAAGCTGTCCTGCAACACTTTGGGTTTTTGTAAACTGTTTTTGGACTGCTACGGGCCTGCCAGATAACAGCTGTTGCAATGCCGATGCCTGCTGCGGATCCTCCTCCTCCTCTTCTGAGCTATAGGCAGCGGCACCCTCTTCCCCCAATGGATGCCAATCTGGGTCAACAACTGGGTCATCCATCACCTCCTCTTCAATTTCATGTGCACCTTACTCTGTTTCACCGTGTAAGGTGTTATAGTATGCTGGAAGGGGCACCTGAGTTTCATCAGGGTCAGATTCTGGCTCAGTACACTGCAAGGACAATGTAGTGCTCTGAGTGAATGTACCAGCAGAAAAATCTAGCAGTGGCTGTGCATCAGTGCATTCCATGTCCGATTCATCTTGGACTGGGGAATTCACAATTTGTCTTTATAACCCAGGCATGGTATGTGAAAACAGCTCCATGGAGTAATCTGTAGTGTGGCCTGCCGCATCCTTCACTTTTGGTAGGGGTGAAGGTCACAAGGAAAGGTGTTGTTCCTGAGCAGGAGCCTCCACTGACGACTCAGTGCTTTTATTTTTTGAAATTTCAGAAGAGGAGGCGATAGAGCTGGAAGCTGTGTCAGCAATGTAAGCCAAAACTTGTTCCTGAAGCTCCAGCTTTAAAAGCAGTTAGCTTACTCCCAGAAAAGGGAGCCTTCGAGGCTTTGTGGAGCCAGACGATGATGCAGGCTCAACACCTCCTGCCTTAGGTGCTATTGTGCTTTTGCCACTACCAGCAGATGCACCACCACCCCCACCACCATCAGTACTAGCTGGCAATCCCCGCCCACTTCCATGGCCTCTTCCACCATACTTCTTCATTTTGGGAAAAATGTACCCAAAATACCACCAGCTATGTGGTACTGTAAAAAAGGTACAAGGTGTATATAGTATTGGGGAGAATTGGAAGCTCCCTAGAGATTTTAGGAGGCTGAACTATTATCTCAGGCCCACTATAGATTACACCTCAATTTAACAGGCTGAAATTGGCTGGGCTGGTGTATGACAAGGTACAAGGTGTATATAGTATTGGGGAGAATTTGAATCTCCCTAGCGATTTTAAGTGGCTGAACTATTATCTCAGGCCCACTATAGATTACACCTCAGTTTGACAGGCTGAAATTGGCTGCTGTATGACAAAGTACAAGGTGTATATAGTACTGGGGAGATTTGGAAGCTCCCTAGAGATTTTAGGAGGCTGAGCTATTATCTTAGGCCCACTATAGATTACACCTGAATTTAACAGGCTGAAATTGGCTGGTGTATGACATAGTACAAGGTGTATAAAGTATTGGGGAGAATTGGAAGCTCCCTAGATATTTTAGGAGGCTGAACTATTATCTCAGGCCCACTATAGATTACACCTCAATTTAACAGGCTGAAATAGGCAGGTGTATGACAAAATACAAGGTGTATATAGGTACAGAAAACGTATAGGTACAGGTATTGTTTTTAATAAGATGTATCAAGTAAATTCTGTATTTTTTAAAAATGCTATACTTATGCTGGCAATAAAAGTGTTAATTAGTAATGCAAGACTGGGCTCCAATTTGAAAATTAGCCAAACCAAATAAAGACATGAGATATTTATTGCATACACAATAGGAGATAACCAGGTCTTTCCTGCCAATCCGACAATTTTAGAAAATGTCAGCTGGTTTAGTGTCAGTGTTGGGAATGTTTAGTAAATTTGCATTTGATTGCAAAGTGATTCATTCATTACCAGACACATTCCAATATTCATTTGACAGATGACGGTGCCAGTTTACAGCATTTTATATTCAGAAAATACAAAATATACCCACACCAGCCAAGTACAAGCATACAAGCAAAGTTTACATTCAACACAAGCAAATTGCTGAAATAATAGAGAACCTTGACCTTTCCTTCAACTTTGTATAATTAGATGAATTTTTATATATGTGATTTTGGACTCTATCCAGTTTGTTACATTGAACTTCCTTGTATGTAACATTTCTCATTGACACAAATCATTATATTTTCTGCTCATGTTCTTTTTGACTGTATACATTAACTGATAGTTGGTGACCAAGACGCTGGAATTTAGTTAGACAATCCTCCCAAAAATTTTGTCACATTAATTTGAATTGGAGCTATGCATGCTATGAATATTACAATTTACCAGTAAAGTTGCAAAAAGAACTTGGACAATCAGAATATTCTATGCAAAATAAAGCAAAACATATGCACCGGCGAACACTGTCAGATTTATATGTATCGGAACATAAAGTAGGCTCGCAACCTTTTCTTCACAAAGCTACGCAGAACATTGTGTTACTGAAAGAGTTCCAAGAACAGATCAGCTGAGAAATAAATCAATTTAGGACATGACAAACTCATCTCTTAAAAAGTAATCTGCTACTCTGAAAAGCTGCAAGAAATGAGCGAATGGATGGAATGGATGGCAGATAATAATTTATGTTAGCATTTTGTTATTTACATGTTTGTAAACTCATGAAGGCATTTATTAATGTATTAATTTATTTATTTTGATGCATTTATTTTTACAGTTTGCTAATTTATGAATGTATCTAATGTTTTGATTGGCGGAGTTGGCAGCAGACAATGAATATTCATGTTAACATTATTTTTTTTAATCTACGTATTTTACAATGGGTGGGCTTTGCGGATACCGGGTACAGCATTTTCCACAGATTTTTGTATAATAATTTAAAAAAGCAAACAAACAAACAAAGAAAAATGTTGAAAAGATGTAGTTGAAAGCCAAAAATAAATAAGGTTTTTTAATTATTCATTTGGTAACAGAGGACGAAGTTGGCACAGTACAATACAATTGTATTTGTTAATTCTGAATTTACTTTAATTATTTTTTCATTTATTTAAGGGGGTTAAGTAGAGTTGGCAGAAATAATGAATTTATTATATGTTAGAATTAGAGATGAGCCAAAATTCATATTCGACAGATTCACAATTTGGCTGTGGAATTCAACTTGCATCGAATTGAATTAGCCATTTAAAGATGCTGATTTTGCTCTTAAGTCTCTCCAGTCCCCAGAGCACAGTGAACATTGGATTAAAAAAAAATAATAAATGTACTACTCACCATCTCTCCGACCTCACCTGTCCCAGTTTGTAGCTCCCACAAACCCTAGTCCATGGGTTTTTAATCATACCTGGAAAAACCAACTGTCTTGTTAAAGAGGATTTTTTTTTCCTGCCGTCAGGGTGTGTCCATCCTGGGAAAGGTAATCTGTCAATGGAAGTTGCAGGCTTATGTAAATGGCCTGGGTCTGGTCCGAAGGGCGGTGTTTCTTCTTTTTTCTCCACCCCATCTGTGGCCCCCATCTGCGCTCTTCTCTGTTATTCTTAATCGTTAGCACGTGCGCAAAGCAATCTTGCTTCACGCATGCGTAGTATGCTTTGCCCAACTGCGGGCAAAGCTGAAAATCATTACTGCACATGCGCCGGTACACTATGTCCTGGAAGTATTTTGCTGTGTTCCGGGACATAGTGTACCGGCGCATGCATAGTAATGATTTTCGGCTTTGCCCGCAGTTGGGCAAAGCATACTGTGCATGCGCGAAGCAAGATTGCTTTGCGCATGCGCAAATGATGGAGAAGAACTACTCTAATACCGGAGAAGATCGCGGATGGGGGCCACGCATGGGGTGGAGAAAAAAGAAGAAACCCCGCCCATCGGACCGGATCCAGGCCATTTACATAGGCCTGCAACTTCCGGTGACAGATTCCCTTTAAGAAAAGTGACAGATGGATATATAACTAAGTCTGATCAAATAGGTATATAACATTGCAAAAATATATGCATAAATAGAAATAATCAAAAATAGAAGAAATGCATAAAACTTTTTACCACCGCTGGTCACAGCTGCTGTGGGAACCACATCTCTGACCAATGGTAATAATCTTACCGCCAATCAGAGCTGCTGTATTTCTCGCGCTGTCATGCACATGACAGCATGGAAAACACACAATATTCGGGTTGCCGAACCCAAACAGTAACACGGATTTCCTGGAGAAGTCCGTGCCCGAGCAGTAGGTGTTCAGAACGGACCCCGAACTTTACTGTTCGGGTTCACCCATCACTACTTAGGAAGGCTTCATGAATAGGTACTTAGCATGTTATACTTTATAATGGATGTTACATCAAGTTAAAAAAAATGTAAACTGCTTATATTACATTTACAGCGTCTCAGAGTTCCTCCTCCCTGCTGCTGAGATCTAACATTGCTCATTAGGATCTTCAGCTGTCAGTCCGTGTGTGTGGGCAAAGACTGAATAAATTTGGAATCATGAACTGTCACTCTTTTTTTCTGGACTCATAAAATGCTAATTTTAAGAATTGTATAGCCATTTTGATATTGATTTCCAAAGTAAATGCACTTGTCTCATCAGGTCTTCGAGATCTATTTAGTAATGTATAGAGATTGTATTATGAAATCTGGTGACAAATCTACTTTAAAGCTATAAAAATCCATAGACTATAGATGCAAGGAACTGGGAAGCACAGTTAATGTTCTGTTTGACAGGTATCATCATACTGTACATTGATCTTTAATAAAATTTGCTTTAGTTTTTTTTTCTGCCTATATCTGTGAATTGAAATAGTTTATTGAAAAGAAATACATTCACAGCTGCAGAATATCTATTACTTTTTATAATCCTACAAAAAATATCATGACTCTTTGAAAAAAATGCAGATGTTGGTTCTTTAAAAGTTATCTCCAGATATTATATCACTATGGTAAACATTAATATTTACAGATATTCAAATTGCCAGTCAGATACTTAAATAACAATCAAGGGTTGTGAATGCACTTTTACAATTTTACTGCATCCATATCTCTTTGTCTGATGAATAATGAATTATTTTTGCCACTATTTAATCATCGGTGTATTGTTTATCTTGTTAGCATGCTATCAATGCTTTCATAAAACAATATCAAAACCAATCGTAAATGTTGTTTATCTTCTTTACAATGTAGCAAGAACAACTTATCAATCAAGCTTACAGCTAAACAATCTTTTTTTCTCAAGAACATATTGCCTTCATTACACAGAGTCTGCTTATCAGACTCATTCAGGTGCTATACATATATTATTTAATGAGTACAGTAAAGATGCTGAATGCATTAATTTGTTATCTAGCATTGGGCAGACTGGTTTATTTTTTTGCACTGAGATACATTAGGGAAATTAATGACAATATTTCAAATGGATATTTTTATATACAGTCATGGCCAAAAGTATTGACACCCCTGCAATTCTGTCAGATAATACTCAGTTTCTTCCTGAAAATGATTGCAAACACAAATTCTTTGGTATTATTATCTTCATTTAATTTGTCTTAAATGAAAAAACACAAAAAGAATTGTCCTAAAGCCAAATTGGATATAATTCCACACCAAACATAACAAAGAGGGTGGACAAAAGTATTGGCACTGTTCGAAAAATCATGTCATGCTTCTCTAAAATTGTGTAATTAACAGCACCTATAACTTACCTGTGGCACCTAACAGGTGTTGGCAATAACTAAATCACACTTGCAGCCAGTTGACATGGAATAAAGTTGACTCAACCTCTGTCCTGTGTCCTTGTGTGTACCACATTGAGCATGGAGAAAAGAAAGAAGACCAAAGAACTGTCTGAGGACTTGAGAAACCAAATTGTGAGGAAGCATGAGCAATCTCAAGGCTACAAGTCCATCTCCAAAGACCTGAATGTTCCTGTGTCTACCGTGCGCAGTGTCATCAAGAAGTTTCAAGCCCATGGCACTGTGGCTAACCTCCCTAGATGTGGACGGAAAAGAAAAATTGACAAGAGATTTCAACGCAAGATTGTGCGGATGTTGGATAAAGAACCTCCACTAACATCCAAACAAGTTCAAGCTGCCCTGCAGTCCGAGGGTACAACGGTGTCAACCCGTACTATCCATCGGCATCTGAATGAAAAGGGACTGTATGGTAGGAGACCCAGGAAGACCCCACTTCTTACCCCGAGACATAAAAAAGCCAGGCTGGAGTTTGCCAAAACTTACCTGAAAAAGCCTAAAACATTTTGGAAGAATGTTCTTTGGTCAGATGAGACAAAAGTAGAGCTTTTAGGGCAAAAGCATCAACATAGAGTTTACAGGAGAAAAAAGAGGCATTCAAAGAAAAGTTCATGGTCCCTACAGTCAAACATGGCGGAGGTTCCCTGATGTTTTGGGGTTGCTTTGCTGCCTCTGGCACTGGACTGCTTGATCGTGTGCATGGCATTATGAAGTCAGAAGACTACCAACAAATTTTGCAGCATAATTTAGGGCCCAGTGTGAGAAAGCTGGGTCTACCTCAGAGGTCATGGGTCTTCCAGCAGGACAATAACCCAAAACACACTTCAAAAAGCACTAGAAAATGGTTGGAGAGAAAGCATTGGAGACTTCTAAGTTGGCCAGCAATGAGTCCAGACCAGAATCCCATAGAACACCTGTGGAGAGATCTAAAAATGGCAGTTTGGAGAAGGCACCCTTCAAATATCAGGGACCTGGAGCAGTTTGCCAAAGAAGAATGGTCTAAAATTCCAGCAGAGCATTGTAAGAAACTCATTGATGGTTACCGGAAGCGGTTGGTCGCAGTTATTTTGGCTAAAGGTTGTGCAACCAAGTATTAGGCTGAGGGTGCCAATACTTTTGTCCGGCCCATTTTTGGAGTTTTGTGTGAATTGATCAATGTTTTTCTTTTTGCTTCATTCTATTTTGCGTTTTTTCATTTAAGACAAATTAAATGAAGATAATAATACCAAAGAATTTGTGTTTGCAATCATTTTCAGGAAGAAACTGAATATTATCTGACAGAATTGCAGGGGTGTCAATACTTTTGGCCATGACTGTATATATATATATATATATATATATATATATACTAGATGGTGGCCCGATTCTAACGCATTGGGTATTATAGAATATGTATGCACCGTATTTTTCGCTTTATAAGATGCTCCGGATTATAAGATGCACCCCAAATTTTGAGGATAAAAATAGGAAAAAACTTTTTTTTAATAAAATGATTGTGCTTCTTATAATCCAGGCATCTTATTGCTTACCGGAGGTGGTGGGATGTGGGGTCCCAGGGTTTCTGCTGGAAGAGTCGTGGGTGGAACATTTCTGCTTGGATTAGGGGGTGTTTTGATGTGTGGCGCGCCGCTGCGGGTGCCCAATGCTGCCACTGTGCTATGGCCCCGCTCTTTGTACCTGGTGCTGCCGGGTGCTGCCGCCCGCTCTGTCCCCCAGTGCTGCTGGGTGCTGCCGCTGCGCTCTGTCCGCCGGGTTCTGCCGCCACCGCGCTCTGTCCCCCGGTACTTGCCGCCGCCGCGCTCTGTTCCCTTCCTACTTGGTCGGGCTCTGCCGTTCCATCCATGCTTGCTTGCCTGTGCGGTGGATTGCTTCCTGGAAAATGGTAGCTGTGCAAGCGCAGATGGAGATCTCAGCACTGAAATCTCGGGAGATTTCAGTGCCGCACATCTCCCTACAGCAGCGGTGACGTGCGTCGTTCGAATTCCATGCCAATTCGTGGCTGGAAATCCCACGTCGCTGATTGGTTGCGGCTGGCTGGGCATGACCAATCAGCGATGCAGGATTTCCATTACAAACAGACAGACAGATAGATAGACAGAATTAGACAATTATATAGTGTGTATATATATATATATATACACACATACAGTCATGGCCAAAAGTATTGACACCCCTGCAATTCTGTCAGATAATATTCAGTTTCTTCCTGAAAATGATTGCAAACACAAATTCTTTGGTATTATTATCTTCATTTAATTTGTCTTAAATGAAAAAACACAAAAGAGAATGAAGCAAAAAGCAAAACATTGATCATTTCACACAAAACTCCAAAAATGGGCCGGACAAAAGTATTGGCACCCTCAGCCTAATACTTGGTTGCACAACCTTTAGCCAAAATAACTGCGACCAACTGCTTCCGGTAACCATCAATGAGTTTCTTACAATGCTCTGCTGGAATTTTAGACCATTCTTCTTTGGCAAACTGCTCCAGGTCCCTGATATTAGAAGGGTGCCTTCTCCAAAGTGCCATTTTTAGATCTCTCCACAGGTGTTCTATGGGATTCAGGTCTCGACTCATTGCTGGCCACCTTAGAAGGCTCCAGTGCTTTCTCTCAAACCATTTTCTAGTGCTTTTTGAAGTGTGTTTTGGGTTATTGTCCTGCTGGAAGACCCATGACCTCTGAGGTAGACCCAGCTTTCTCACACTGGGCCCTATATTATGCTGCAAAATTTGTTGGTAGTCTTCTGACTTCATAATGCCAAGCACACAGTCAAGCAGTCCAGTGCCAGAGGCAGCAAAGCAACCCCAAAACATCAGGGAACCTCCGCCATGTTTGACTGTAGGGACCGTGTACTTTTCGTTGAATGCCTCTTTTTTCTCCTGTAAACTCTATGTTGATGCTTTTGCCCTAAAAGCTCTACTTTTGTCTCATCTGACCAGAGAACATTCTTCCAAAATGTTTTAGGCTTTTTGAGGTAAGTTTTGGCAAACTCCAGCCTGGCTTTTTTATGTCTCGGGGTAAGAAGTGGAGTCTTCCTGGGTCTCCTACCATACAGTCCCTTTTCATTCAGATGCCGACGGATAGTACGGGTTGACACTGTTGTACCCTCGGACTGCAGGGCAGCTTGAACTTGTTTGGATGTTAGTGGAGGTTCTTTATCCAACATCCGCACAATCTTGCATTGAAATCTCTTGTCAATTTTTCTTTTCCGGCCACATCTAGAGAGGTTAGCCACAGTGCCATGGGCTTTAAACTTCTTGATGACACTGCGCACGGTAGACACAGGAACATTCAGGTCTTTGGAGATGGACTTGTAGCCTTGATATTGCTCATGCTTCCTCACAATTTGGTTTCTCAAGTCCTCAGACAGTTCTTTGGTCTTCTTTCTTTTCTCCGTGCTCAATGTGGTACACACAAGGACACAGGACAGAGGTTGAGTCAACTTTAATCCATGTCAACTGGCTGCAAGTGTGATTTAGTTATTGCCAACACCTGTTAGGTGCCACAGGTAAGTTATAGGTGCTGTTAATTACACAAATTAGAGAAGCATCACATGATTTTTCGAACAGTGCCAATACTTTTGTCCACCCTCTTTGTTATGTTTGGTGTGTAATTATATCCAATTTGGCTTTAGGACAATTCTTTTTGTGTTTTTTCATTTAAGACAAATTAAATGAAGATAATAATACCAAAGAATTTGTGTTTGCATTCATTTTCAGGAAGAAACTGAGTATTATCTGACAGAATTGCAGGGGTGTCAATACTTTTGGCCATGACTGTATATACACACACATACATACACACTGCTTAAAAAAACAAAGGGAACACTAAAATGCCACATCCTAGATATCTTTGAATGAAAAATTGCAGTTGCAAATTTTTATTCATTGCATAGTGGAATGTGTTCAGAACAATAAAACATAACAATTATCAATGTAAATCAAAATGAATATCCCATGGAGGTCTGGATTTGGAATGATACTCAAAATCAAAGTGGAAAATCAAATTACAAGCTGATCCAACTTCAGTGGAAATGCCTCATGACAAGGAAAATATGCTCAGTATTGTTTGTGGCCTCCATGTGCCTGTATGACCTCCTTACTGTACAACGCCTGGGCATGCTCCTGATGAGGCGGCGAATGGTCTCCTGAGGGATCTCCTCCCAGACCTGGACTAAAGCATACACCAACTCCAGGGCATTCTGTGGTGCAACGTGACGTTCGTGGATGGAGCGAGACATGATGTCCCAGATGTGCTCAAACGGATTCAGGTCTGGGGAACGGCGGGTCAGGCCATAGCTTCAATGCCTTCATCTTGCAGGAACTGCTGATACACTCCAGCCACATGAGGTCGGGCATTGTCCTGCATTAGGAGGAACCCAGGGCAACCGCACCAGCATATGGAATCAAAAGGGTTCTGAGGATCTCATCTCGGTACAGCCCTCCAAAGAAATGCCACCCCACACCATTACTGACCCACTGACAAACCGGTCAGCAGATCACTCTCCATTGCATCTCCAGTCACGTCTGTCACATGTGCTCAGTGTGAACCTGCTTTCATCTGTGAAGAGCACAGGGCACCAGTGGCGAATTTGCCAATCCTGGTGTTCTGTGGCAAATGCCAAGCGTCCTG
Organism: Dendrobates tinctorius; assembly: GCF_039654945.1. Classification (NCBI taxonomy): domain Eukaryota; kingdom Metazoa; phylum Chordata; class Amphibia; order Anura; family Dendrobatidae; genus Dendrobates; species Dendrobates tinctorius. Next base: position 5,719,978 of record NW_027361801.1, read on the forward strand.
CACGGTGTTGGGCTGTGAGCACAACCCCCATCTGTGGATACAAAAACCATAAAGGGGTGACCTAATTTCATAAGGCACTTCCAAAATACCATTAAACCTATAAATTACAAGAAGTATATGCCAAATAAATTTAAAATTCAATCTTTATTAACATTATTGACAAACAATTGGTAAAAATTTATTCTATTAATTTAGTGGGTAGACACACAAATGGACCTGAAAACACAGGATCAGTAATACCCAATTAATGAGCTAATGATCAAAGTAAATAAAAAAAGAGAAAAAACATGAAAAAATAAATACTAATACAAAAAAGTACTCTATGGTACAATTGGTGCTTATATGGTTCAATAGATATGAAAACAATTATTTTCCAATCAATGTGTGAATAATGGATTAATCCTAACGTTCAAACTGACCTAGAAAGCATGTATAAAATGTCAGGACATTATATCCATAATATATGAGCACTAATGCTAAATTACACTATAGATACTTAAATGAACCATAAGGATGATAAATTTATTTTCTCATGAAAGTTATAATTTTTGACCTGGTTGCAGGAGGGCTCCCTGGACGCACGTTTCACATTAGCTTCTTCTTACCTACCCCCTGTCATGCATACCCTCTCTAATTAGAATATAATTTATCCTCCTCCTCCCTTCTGCACAATGCTGTTTCACTATTTCTAGTATATGAGTAGCATACTTGCACATTTATCATTATATACTATGGTTTTATCATAGCATTATCTTTTTAAGCAGATACATATACATATATATTTTGTTTGTGCCAGGAATACACTAAGACATTTCGAGCACTATTGCATTTTATTAATTTGTTTATCTGTTATTTTTTCTGTAACTTATTTGAGGAGTGGTATATATAAATACATTATTCTATTTTCTACGCTGTTATGAGCTCTGTATAACAAAAATTATAGCTTTCATGAGAAAATAAATTTATCATCCTTATGGTTCATTTAAGTATCTATTTAAGCACATAAGAGTAAGAAAAATGGGCTAGGATAGCCACCCATGAGGAGAAGCATAAATTATCAATATCTGCAAAGGAAACCCATGTGGAGTAAAGCCAGGCAGAGCTAGGACCCGACGCGTGTCGCCACCCTAAGGGGTAGCTGGTTGGCTTTATTATAAGCCTAGTATTGTCTGCATGTATGTCACATGTGTGACTATTTTTAATATGTTTTTATATGTTTTGTTCTTGTCTATCTGTGTTCAATAAAAGTGTATTGATTTTATGCTAGTCCTTGCCTCAGGGTGATCCCCTTTTGTGGCCTATTCCTTTTTTCTTTTCTATATTACTATGTTGTTTGTATAGGCCGTGGCTGGATCCCTTTAGATAAAATCTGTGGTGTCCCCTCTATTGATTTTGTCTGCTGGAGGTCATTTTGCAGGGCTCCTCCTGTTCTTCCTTGCACAAAGGCGGAGGTAGCAGTCCTGCTGCTGGGTTGTTGTCTACCTATGGCCCCCTCCACATCTCCTGGTGTACTGGCCTGTCTCCTGGTAGAGCCTCCAGCCTCTGGACACTACGCTGACAGACACAGCAAACCTTCTTGCCACAGCTCACATTGATGTGCCATCCTGGATGAGCTGCACTACCTGAGCCACTTGTGTGGGTTGTAGAGTCCTTCTCATGCTACCACTAGTGTGAAAGCACAACCAACATTCAAAAGTGACCAAAACATTAGCCAGAAAGCATTGGTACTGAGATGTGGTCTGTTTTCCCCACTTGCAGAACCACTCCTTTATTGAGGGTGTCTTGATAATTGCCAATAATTTCCATCTGTTGTCTATTCCACTTGCACAACATCATGTGGAATTGATTGTCAATCAGTGTTGCTTCTTAAGTGGACAGTTTGATTTCACAGAAGTTTGACTTACTTGGAGTTATATTCTGTTGTTTAAGTGTTTCCTTTATTTTTTGAGCAGTATATATATACAGTTGTGGCCAAAAGTATTGACACCCCTGCAATTCTGTCAGATAATACTCAGTTTCTTCCTGAAAATGATTGCAATCACAAATTCTTTGGTATTATTATCTTCATTTAATTTGTCTTAAATGAAAAAACACAAAAGAGAATGAAGCAAAAAGCAAAACATTGATAATTTCACACAAAACTCCAAAAATGGGCCAGACAAAAGTATTGGCACCCTCAGCCTAATACTTGGTCGCACAACCTTTAGCCAAAATAACTGTGACCAACCGCTTTCGGTAACCATCAATGAGTTTCTTATAATGCTCTGCTGGAATTTTAGACCATTCTTCTTTGGCAAACTGCTCCAGGTCCCTGATATTAGAAGGGTGCCTTCTCCAAACTGTCATTTTTAGATCTCTCCACAGGTGTTCTATGGGATTCAGGTCTGGACTCATTGCTGGCCACCTTAGAAGTCTCCAGTGCTTTCTCTCAAACCATTTTCTAGTGCTTTTTGAAGTGTGTTTTGGGTCATTGTCCCACTGGAAGACCCATGACCTCTGAGGGAGACCCAGCTTTCTCACACTGGGCCCTACATTATGCTGCAAAATTTGTTGGTAGTCTTCAGACTTCATAATGCCATGCACACGGTCAAGCAGTCCAGTGCCAGAGGCAGCAAAGCAACCCCAAAACATCAGGGAACCTCCGCCATGTTTGACTGTAGGGACCGTGTTCTTTTCTTTGAATGCCTCTTTTTTTCTCCTGTAAACTCTATGTTGATGCCTTGGCCCAAAAAGCTCTACTTTTGTCTCATCTGACCAGAGAACATTCTTCCAAAACGTTTTAGGCTTTTTCAGGTAAGTTTTGGCAAACTCCAGCCTGGCTTTTTTATGTCTCGGGGTAAGAAGTGGGGTCTTCCTGGGTCTCCTACCATACAGTCCCTTTTCATTCAGATGCCGACGGATAGTACGGGTTGACACCGTTGTACCCTCGGACTGCAGGGCAGCTTGAACTTGTTTGGATGTTAGTGGAGGTTCTTTATCCAACATCCGCACAATCTTGCGTTGAAATCTCTTGTCAATTTTTCTTTTCCGTCCACATCTAGGGAGGTTAGCCACAGTGCCATGGGCTTGAAACTTCTTGATGACACTGCGCACGGTAGACACAGGAACATTCAGGTCTTTGGAGATGGACTTGTAGCCTTGAGATTGCTCATGCTTCTTCACAATTTGGTTTCTCAAGTCCTCAGACAGTTCTTTGGTCTTCTTTCTTTTCTCCATGCTCAATGTGGTACACACAAGGACACAGGACAGAGGTTGAGTCAACTTTAATCCATGTCAACTGGCTGCAAGTGTGATTTAGTTATTGCCAACACCTGTAACAGGTAAGTTACAGGTGCTGTTAATTACACAAATTAGAGAAGCATCACATGATTTTTCGAACAGTGCCAATACTTTTGTCCACCCTCTTTTTTATGTTTGGTGTGGAATTATATCCAATTTGGCTTTAGGACAATTCTTTTTGTGTTTTTTCATTTAAGACAAATTAAATGAAGATAATAATACCAAATAATTTGTGTTTGCAATCATTTTCAGGAAGAAATTGAGTATTATCTGACAGAATTGCAGGGGTGTCAATACTTTTGGCCACAACTGTATATATAATATAATATATATATATATATAGAGCTGCTGTGTGGAAACCATAATCAGCTCAACGTTCATCGGGGGGAGCATAATCACTGAATCGTTAGCCTGCCCAACTGTATGATCAGAGGAACGCCTAAAAAATAAAAGACAAAAGCTAGCTCAAATGCCATTGTGAACCAAAATGTAGGAATAAACTATGCAGCCACTTTGAGATACTTATTGGAAGAAAGTTAGGAGTGCAATGGAGATGAATGAATCTGCTGACATCTCAATATGGCAGATTCACTCAAATTCAGCTCAGATTCACTCACATTCAATTTGCATCAAATTTGTTCAATGTGAATCAAATGTATCTTATTATGTTGTCAAGTCTCTCCTAACCCCCAGAGCATGAAATATGAAAAACAGGGTTGGACTGACCCACCAGAGAATTTTCCGGTGGGTGTAGGCACTGACACCTGCTGACAAAGGAGCAGTCACTACTCCTCCAAGTGTTAGACATCTCGGGAGAGTAGTGCACACATCATCTGCTGCAGACTGCAGCTCACTATTTGTAAAGAACAGAACGATGGTCCTTCTTGTTCCTGCTCTTCCCCTGCAATGAACAAGCTGGCAGAGCCATGCTGCTGTTGATAAGGCTAACAGTGCAGCCAATCAGTGTTAGCTTTGCTTGTGTCTTCATCTCCCCGGCTGTACAACACAGCTGTCCTGTGATTCAAAAAGCACGTGCTCCTCTCCCCTGTCCCTATACCATCAGTGCAGAGTAAGGAGCAGAGAGAAATAGATGGCTCCCTGCTACATCACCAATGACTCAAAGAGGGCCCCCCTGCCAACATAAAAGTAAGTAAGTATAAATGGTGGGCCTTCAGTGAGGTGTGAGAGGAAGAGGGGTCCAAGTCACTTAGGAATTAATGAGGGCCTCGTTCCCTCCTATCTCCTTTCACCTCTTATTGAAGGCACACCCACTCGATGTATCACCCCTGACTGACTGCGCCCCCTCCCAATGTATCAGCCTTGACTGATTGTGCTCTCTTCCCATGTATCACCCCTGACTAACTGAACCCCCTCCTTTGTATCACCACTAATAGACTGCACTCTCTCCCCATGTATCACCTCTGACTGACTGAGCCCCAGTAGCACCCCTGACTGACTGTGCCGCCTCCCCGACTTTGCCCCTCTCCTTGTATCACACCCGACTGACTTATCCCCCTTCCATTTTATTAACTCTGACAGTACTGGTTGACTGAGGCTCTTCGCTATCTCCCCTCTGATTTACTGTGTTCCCTCCACAATATCACCTCTGACTGACTATGTCCACTACCCCTGTATCACCTCTGACTAACAGAATCCACTCTCCATTTATCACCCATGAATGTGCCCACTCCCTCTGCATCACCTCTGACTAACTTAGTCCCCTCCCATGTATCGCCCCTGGCTGACTGTACTCCCTCCCCATGTATCACCCCTCAATTATCTACCCCCTCCCCTTGTATCACATCTGACTGAGCTACCACTCTATGTATCACCTCTGACTAACTGAGCCCACTCTTCTTGTATCACCCCTGACTGTCCTGAGTGATTGAGCCTCCTCCCTTATATCACCCCTGACTTACTGCGCTCACTCCCATGTATCACTCCTGACTGACTGAGCCTCCATATCACCCCTGACTGTCCCTATATAACTTCTGACTGACTAAATTCCCTCCCCATGTATCACACCTGACTTATCCATCTCCCCCTGTATCACCCCTGACTTACTGCACCTCTCCCCATGTATCATCCCTGACTGTGCTCCAGCCCCATGTATCACCCCTGACTGACTGTGCCCACTGCCCAATCTCACCCCTAATTAACTAAGTTCCCTTCCCATGTATCACCTCTTACTGACTGCACCCCCTCACCATGTATCAACAATGACTGATTGCACTCCCTCCCCTGTATAAACCATGACTGACTACGCTTCCTCTGCCATTTCACCCCTGACTGACTGCATCCATTCTCCATGTATCACCTTGACTGTGCCACCTTCCCATGTATAACCCTGATTGTTCCCCCTCCCCATGTATAGCCCTGACTGTGCTCCCTCCCACCATATCACCCCTGACTGGCTGCTCCCCCTCCCCATATATCACCCGAGACATACTTCACGCTTGAATGACTAAGCAAACCTCCTCCAACACTACCTGTATCACTCCTGACTGACTGGGTCTCATCCCCATGTATCACCTCTGACTTATTGCACTCCATCCCAGCATTACCCTTGACTGACTGTGCTCCCTCCAATGTATCACCCCTGACTGACTATGCCCCCACTCCCTGTATCACTGCTGACTGACTGCGTCCCCTCCCCATTTATCACCCATGACTGAATCCACTGCCCCATGTACCCCCTGACTGCACCCCCTCCCCATTATCACATCCAGCTCCTCCTCTATCGCCCCTGACTGACTGAGCCCTCTCCCCCTGTATCACCCTTGACTAACTGAACCCCCTTCCCATCTCACCCCTTACTGACTGAGCACCCTCCCATTATATCACCTCTTACTGACTGAGCAACTTCAACATATATCACACCTGAAAGCTACATAGCGGGCCCAAAGAATGATTTTCACTGGTGGGCCCAAGGTATTCCAGTTTGACACTGATAAAATATGTAGAGCTTATACTCACGCTTCCTCAGCCCTCACATGTACCTACATCCCACTTCCTGTTATATCTTCCTCATTGCTATCTCCCTCTGGTTCATTCTTCTGTCTTCACAGTACTCTTTAGCATCTCCAATGTTCATCATGCCTTGTCTCATGCCATGAGTTTATGTGAGACCTATGAAGACATACTGTATATCGGACCAGCTAGCTGCACTAATTTTTCTGAATTTGAGTGAATCAAATCGGGTGCAACTGAATAATTAATGAAATTCGAGGTAAATTTGATTTGCTTTGAGTTCATTTGCTCATCTCTTCTGTTGACCTCACTGACAAGAGAAAAAAGTGAAGCAATAGAAGCATTACCTGTCATGAGTGTATCACTCCAACCTTGGAGATCTGGGGGTAGATCACTGCATATTGTGAATTGCAGATCTTCCATTAAAGCTGAGATCACACTTTCGAGAAACTCGCACGAGTCTCGCGTCTCTATACCATTCACTGCCGCTGGCACTCGGGACCGGCGCGCTCAGCTGCATAGAAATACATGCAGCTGCACACTCTGGTCCTGAGTGCCAGTGGCAGTGCCAGGTATTGAGAGGAGAGACTCATGCAAGTTTCTTGCAAGTGTGGCCCCGGCCTTAGCCTGTGTATTTGGATCTCATATTAAATGAAAGTGGTTTCCTTTGGTGCTGAAGAGGTTGTCGACTCTTTCTATGCTGGTCAGAAACATGCAGCTAGCTCCATTTCAGCTGCTTCTGATCAGGTATTTAACTCTTCCTATAAAACCTAGACAGACCCTCACTGTTCTGTCCATGAAACTCTGCTTCCTTGCTTTTAGGAGACGCTGTGCTGGATAGGAGTTCATTGTTACTATTGGAGATCAGTCTTCCTGTGCTGTGTGGTAAAGCTAAGTAGTTGAAGTTTCGAGTTGGAGTTGTGTTCTGTAGGTTGTTGTTGTACATGTGGGTTTATCTCCTGTCCCCTTTTCCCATTTAGTTTATTGCTTCCTGTCCCTATCCTCCTCCCTATTGTTGGTTAATGCTTTTGTATGATAGAGGTTTTCTGTTATCCCTGTTTTGTCTTTGTGTCTGGTTTACCTTTCATTTCTGTACCATACTTCATTAGAAGTGGGGAGGTGACAGAATAGTTTTTTTTCAGGAGCATAGTAAGGTCAGAGACTCGGGTCTCTTTCCCCAGAACAGTGATAGTTAAGGTTCAAGCTCCAGGGACAGTTTTTGCCCCCTCTTCCTTACTGAAGACCATCACAACATGACATTACCCTCCTCAAATACTGTATAGGTAATAGTTGAATCATTCTGAAATACTTGCAAATTGCCTCATCAGAAAGAAAGAGGACTTTTGCTCTGCCTCTTGGTAGTAGCGATCCTACAAGTCACAATCAGCCCTTTAACGAGTCTTATAATATGACTTAGGATAACAGCCAAATTCAAATCTCAATTTGCAGACACGGTGTTTCGAGCTATTGGCCCTCGTCAGTGCAAAGTATGAGATCTGATTTGGCTAGGTGAGAGGCTCTGGACTGAGGTCTAAGGGTAAGGTTTCTCCTTGTGGATAGTGACATACCAGCTCTGGCTTGTCAAGGTAAGGAGGCTTATTCGCCGTGCAATGCTCCTCTGGGAAATTTTATATGCAAATTGCCTCTTCAGAAAGAAAGAGGACTTTTACTCTACAGCACCACCTATTGGTAGTAGCGATCCTACAAGTCACAATCAGCCCTTTAACGAGTCTGTAATATGACATAGGATAACATCCAAATCAGAATCTCAATTGGCAGACACGGTGTTTCAGTGTTTCTGAAATACTTGGACATTTGCAACTCTACACATGGCAAATAATCTATTATATTAGACCTCGACAACCTCCAACACACTCAAGCACCAATTTTAAAATTGTAGCAGACCCAAGCAGCATTAAACATACCTTGTCTTTAGCTCATCACTGATGAGTCATCAGCACTTGGCAACTAGATTCTGCCCAGTACACTCAAACACACAGACCCCATCAATGGCAGACCTGTGGCTGGATGTCTTCAGGCTCAGCGTGAGCAATGGAAGATGAGACTGCAGTAAGTAAACTGATTGGGAATGGACTATGCCTAGCCACACTTGATTGCTTACAGCTTTCACTGAATCTTTTACAGACTTCCTATTGCGGAGTCCATGGGTGTACACAAAGACACCAGGGGGAGTGGATTTATTCTGTTCTGCTGGATTGTCACAAATCAGGACCCAAGACCAAGAATGGATAAAAGTGGATTATTGTCAATGTGTTTCACAGTCAATCTGATTCCATCTTCAGGACTACCACATGGGTGGACACAGGCAGAAGATGTCAGCTGTGCTAGAACAGTATGTTGTCCTTCTGCTAGCCAATAGTTCATCTTAATTCACCCTTTTATGTGCTGCTATGGAAGTATGGAAGTGGAACTGGGCCACCTTACCCCTTGGGCTCTTGTACAGCAGCAACAATGGTATGTCTCTTTCTGGCTGAGTCGTTGACAATCATTAAGGGAACAATATGAGTTAATTGAGGGAAAATAATCACAGCCTTTCTCAACAATGTATAACAAAATATATTTTTTCTTTTGGGAATCCTGGAGGGCTCCCTTATTCGTCTGCCCTCACCTGTGCTCTAAATAAATAATAATAATAATAATAATAATAATAATAATAAAATGGAATCTTTTCCCCTATATTTTTCATAACCATCCAGGCAAAACTGACAGCTGTGGGCTGCAACCCTCAACTGTCAGTGTTAGCAAAGCTGGTGATCAAGAATAAAGGGTCCCAGCTAAAGCAGACAGAAGGGGGTTGGTATACTCAGGATGGTAAGGGCCATGCATATTGACCCCCCAGCCTAAAAGTAACAGTCCGCAACCTCCCAGAAAAAGTCTCACGGTGCAGCGATGAGTTCACCTCAGTTCACAAGGAGAATTTTCTCTTGGTGAACTCTCTGAGCTCAGCGCTACACCGTGAGACTTTTTCTCTACTGTGCTAGCAGTGATCTCACCAAGGTCACCGTAGTTCAGGGGCATGGTTGGGAACACAGCCTCAGTGACCGGCTATAACCTCGATGACGTTATCGCAAGTCACTGAGGCTGAACTAACAGCAGATCATTCCTCAGTGTTTCTCAGCTTGGACAGTCACATCTTGGCACCATCCAGGTTGAAAACTGTATATCCCAGACATGAATTATGACATGGCACAGAATGACAGACAGGTGAGAGATATTGTTGTTTTTATTTTCATTTCATTACAGGAGATGAGGGCTTCAATGAAATGGAAGTTAGGTGAGTATAACTGTTTGATATTTTAAATAGCGTAAAAATGTATTTTTTATTTCAAATAAAAGACTTTATTCTTGCTGGGTGTTTATTTACAATATAACTATAGGATTAGTAATGGAGAGTTCCATTACTAATCCGTGGGCTTGATGTCACAATACGAAAGTGACATCAACCCCACTTGCCACCGCCACAGGGCAAGTGGTAAGCGGCGAGCACAGCACCAGAATTGCTGCATCTAATAAAAGCGACTTTTCTGGGCAGCTGCGGGCTGCTATTTTTGGGCTGAGTGCAATATCCATGGCTCCTTACAAGCCTGAGAATACCAGCCCCCAGCTGTCTGCTGTAGATTAACTGGTTGTCAAGAATAGGTGGAACACACACTGATTTTTTATATTATTTATTTAAATTATTTTCAAAGCAGCAAAGAAATCCGTCTATTTTTCATGCACATCTTTGTTAATGCTGACAGCTGAGGGTTCCAGCTGCAAGTTTTGCCTGCCTGGTGGGCTATCCAAATTACAGTGGAACCCACACCATTTTTTCTTTTAATCATTTATTTAATCCTATCATCAGCCTCGCCTGCTCTCGCTGTTATTAAGCGTAGCCGGCGTAGTCTCATCAGCCTACGTCAGTAACCGGAGGTTGACTTTTTATTTCTGATTAAAACTGCAGGCCTAGGGGTACTTCACACTAGGCGAGATCGCTAGCGAGATCGCTGATGCGTCACCAATTTTGTGATGCAACAGCGATCTCGCCAGCGATCTCGCTGTTTGTGGCATGCATCAGCGACAGCCCCCCCGCTGAGTATCGCTGATTGTGCTGGAATGTTCTGGGCCATTTTTTGATCATCGGTCTCCCGCTCGCCAGCACGCATCGCTGCGTGTGGCAGCGGGAGACCAATGATCAATGAGCTCCCAGCTCTGTAAGCAGATGCTGGGAGCTGGTATCCAGGGTAAACAGCGGGTAACTAAGCATGCGTGGCACTTAGTTACCCGCTGTGTACCCTGGATACCAGCATGTTCGCGCTGGGAGCTGGGCTTAGTTGCTCACTGCTTACCCTGGATACCAGCGTGCTCGCTTGTCCAGATCACTGGTGAGTCTGCCTGTTTGACAGTTCACCAGCGATCATGTGGCGACGCACCAGCGATCCTGACCAGGTCGCATCGTTGTCGGGATCGCTGGTGCATCGCTAAGTGAGACGGGACCCTTAGGCTGTAATTTGACAGAGTGGGAATCAAGGCTGTCTGACCTGTAGTAATGATTTTACCGCAAATCAGAGGCAGTGTTTGTCATGCTGTCATGCACATAACAGCGTGGAAAACACTGGATGTTTGCCCATGTTTTATGGTTGATAGCCTTGATATTTTCTCAATACTGCTCCAACAAAAAATATTTTCAACTATTTTTTTGGTTCTTATTAGATATCAAATAAAAATATATATTTATAAAATATATATAGGTGTAGTGACCACTGTGTCCGCTAGGGGGCGCTGTGTGGGTGTCCCAGGACAGGCGTATAAGCATTTCTAGTTTCCTGATAGGAGTAGGATGCTGAATGATCATAATGTATCTCAAGGTGGGTGACCTTGAGATGAAGACTTGTGTATGTGTTGATCAGCAGTGATACTGCTGAGGTTCCATGTCAATGTCTTAGGGAAGTCTTCAGGTAGCTGGAAAGACGGGTGGAGCCAGCTACCTACAAATCCGCTACCTACAAATCCACCCAGGGGTGTGTTTAAGAACGCCATAGTAAAGTGTATATGAGTGTGTGTGAAGAACCTGTGATGAGGTCATAGCCATGTGACCCAGTGGGCGTGGCTACGGACCATATAAGGTGGCCAGGGTAGGTGGCCAGCACATGAAGTGGCTGTGTGTAATGGCTGCCAGGATCTGAGAGTTCCCAGAGGAGGGAATGAACGTCTGGAGTCTGATGAGGTAACCCTGACGGGGTGAGATACCTGTGAGGCTGAAGAGCCTGAGTACTGGACATTGCGTAACCTGTGTGACCACAGGGATAACAGAGGGAAGCTCTGTCATGAACGTTATGCTATGGATATGAACTTTATGTTGCTGCTGTGGGTTTATGATGCCTGAATAAACCACATGGACTGTTATGGTTTTATGGAAAACCTGTGCCGGACATGATTATTTGGTTGCCAAGTAAGTGTCCCCAACCTTGAATGACAGCGATACCTTACAATATATATACAGTTGTGGCCAAAAGTATTGACACCCCTTGAAATTTTGTCAGATAATACTCAGTTTCTTGCTGAAAATGATTGCAAACACAAATTCTTTGGTATTATTATCTTCATTTAATTTGTCTTAAATGAAAAAACACAAAAAGAATTGTCCTAAAACCAAATTGGATATAATTCCACACCGAACATAAAAAATACGGTGGACAAAAGTATTGGCACTGTTCGAAAAATCATGTGATGCTTCTCTAATTTGTGTAATTAACAGCACCTGTAACTTACCTGTGGCACCTAACAGGTATTAGCAATAAGTAAATCACACTTGCAGCCAGTTGACATGGATTAAAGTTGACTCAACCTCTGTCCTGTGTCCTCGTGTGTACCACATTGAGCATGGAGAAAAGAAAGAAGACCAAAGAACTGTCTGAGGACTTGAGAAACCAAATTGTGAGGAAGCATGACCAATCTCAATGCTACAAGTCCATCTCCAAAGACCTGAATGTTCCAGTGTCTACCGTGCGCAGTGTCATCAAGAAGTTTCAAGCCCATGGCACTGTGGCTAACCTCCCTAGATGTGGATGGAAAAGAAAAATTGACAAGAGATTTCAACGTAAGATTGTGCGGATGTGGGATAAAGAACCTTGACTAACATCCAAACAAGTTCAAGCTGCCCTGCAGTCCGAGGGTACAACAGTGTCAACCCGTACTATCCGTCGGCATCTGAATGAAAAGGGACTGTATGGTAGGAGACCCAGGAAGACCCCACTTCTTACCCCGAGACATAAAAAAGCCAGGCTGGAGTTTGCCAAAACTTACCTGAAAAAGCCTAAAACGTTTTGGAAGAATGTTCTCTGGTCAGATGAGACAAAAGTAGAGCTTTTTGGGCAAAGGCATCAACATAGAGTTTACAGGAGGAAAAAAGAGGCATTCAAAGAAAAGAACACAGTCAAATATGGTGGAGGTTCTCTGATGTTTTGGGGTTGCTTTGCTGCCTCTGGCACAGGACTGCTTGACCGTGTGCATGGCATTATGAAGTCTGAAGACTACCAACAAATTTTGCAGCATAAGGTAGGGCCCAGTGTGAGAAAGCTGGGTCTCCCTCTGAGGTCATGGGTCTTCCAGCGGGACAATGACCCAAAACACACTTCAAAAAGCACTAGAAAATGGTTTGAGAGAAAGCACTGGAGACTTCTAAGGTGGCCAGTAGAGTTGAGCGAAACGGGTCCAAAAAATTCAAAAGTCGCCGACTTTTGGCAAAGTCGGGTTTCATGAAACGAAACCCGACCCTAGGATGAGGTCGGCCACGAGGTCGGCGACTTACGCGCCAAAGTCGCGTTTCAAAAGTTTGTTTTGCGCTCTTTTTCAGCCAATCAGGATCCACGGACACTGTGGGCAACGTGATGACCTAGGCACGGGTCACCACCATCTTTCAGAAGGGCATGCAAGTGATTGGCTTGCTTTGGTGGGCGTCACAGGGGGTATAAAAGGGCGTGCACGCCGACCGCCATCTTACTTCTGCCGATCTTAGTATAGGGAGAGGTTGCTGCTGATTCTGTAGGGAGAGCGTTAGGCAGGGAAGAAGACAAAAAAACTGCTTCTGCTGCTAGCGATTTGGCCTGCACAACACACAAGTCACTGTGTGTGCAGTGCAAGGGGAGGCTATATTGTGGTGTATCAGTGGTGTTGGTTGTTGGGCTGCCTTTTAAGGCTTCCTGACACACTGGCATTGCTGTTTACCCACTGCTCCGCAAACTGCTTTTTTAAAAGCAATCCAATCTCCCTTATCCTCTAGTCACTTTTGTCACAGCTGTGCCATCGAGCGTGTCACATAGCGCTCAGATATCAGTGGGCCTCACACAATCCACAAGTGTCCAGTGTCCAAAAGTGTACGCAGAGATTCAAAATCTCCATTATCCTCTCGTCACTTTGGTCACAGGCAGCTGTGCCATCGAGCGTGTCACATAGCGCTCAGATATCAGTGGGCCTCACACAATCCACAAGTGTCCAGTGTCCAAAAGTGTACGCAGAGATTCAAAATCTCCATTATCCTCTCGTCACTTTGGTCACAGGCAGCTGTGCCATCGAGCGTGTCACATAGCGCTCAGATATCAGTGGGCCTCACACAATCCACAAGTGTCCAGTGTCCAAAAGTGTACGCAGAGATTCAAAATCTCCATTATCCTCTCGTCACTTTGGTCACAGGCAGCTGTGCCATCGAGCGTGTCACATAGCGCTCAGATATCAGTGGGCCTCACACAATCCACAAGTGTCCAGTGTCCAAAAGTGTACGCAGAGATTCAAAATCTCCATTATCCTCTCGTCACTTTGGTCACAGGCAGCTGTGCCATCGAGCGTGTCACATAGCGCTCAGATATCAGTGGGCCTCACACAATCCACAAGTGTCCAGTGTCCAAAAGTGTACGCAGAGATTCAAAATCTCCATTATCCTCTCGTCACTTTGGTCACAGGCAGCTGTGCCATCGAGCGTGTCACATAGCGCTCAGATATCAGTGGGCCTCACACAATCCACAAGTGTCCAGTGTCCAAAAGTGTACGCAGAGATTCAAAATCTCCATTATCCTCTCGTCACTTTGGTCACAGGCAGCTGTGCCATCGAGCGTGTCACATAGCGCTCAGATATCAGTGGGCCTCACACAATCCACAAGTGTCCAGTGTCCAAAAGTGTACGCAGAGATTCAAAATCTCCATTATCCTCTCGTCACTTTGGTCACAGGCAGCTGTGCCATCGAGCGTGTCACATAGCGCTCAGATATCAGTGGGCCTAACACAATCCACAAGTGTCCAGTGTCCAAAAGTGTACGCAGAGATTCAAAATCTCCCTTATCCTCTCGTCACTTTGGTCACAGGCAGCTGTGCCATCGAGCGTGTCACATAGCGCTCAGATATCAGTGGGCCTCACACAATCCACAAGTGTCCAGTGTCCAAAAGTGTACGCAGAGATTCAAAATCTCCATTATCCTCTCGTCACTTTGGTCACAGGCAGCTGTGCCATCGAGCGTGTCACATAGCGCTCAGATATCAGTGGGCCTCACACAATCCACAAGTGTCCAGTGTCCAAAAGTGTACGCAGAGATTCAAAATCTCCATTATCCTCTCGTCACTTTGGTCACAGGCAGCTGTGCCATCGAGCGTGTCACATAGCGCTCAGATATCAGTGGGCCTCACACAATCTACAAGTGTCCAGTGTCCAAAAGTGTACGCAGAGATTCAAAATCTCCATTATCCTCTCGTCACTTTGGTCACAGGCAGCTGTGACCTCGAGCGTGTCACATAGCGCTCAGATATCAGTGGGCCTCACACAATCCACAAGTGTCCAGTGTCCAAAAGTGTACGCAGAGATTCAAAATCTCCATTATCCTCTCGTCACTTTGGTCACAGGCAGCTGTGCCATCGAGCGTGTCACATAGCGCTCAGATATCAGTGGGCCTAACACAATCCACAAGTGTCCAGTGTCCAAAAGTGTACGCAGAGATTCAAAATCTCCATTATCCTCTCGTCACTTTGGTCACAGGCAGCTGTGCCATCGAGCGTGTCACATAGCGCTCAGATATCAGTGGGCCTCACACAATCCACAAGTGTCCAGTGTCCAAAAGTGTACGCAGAGATTCAAAATCTCCATTATCCTCTCGTCACTTTGGTCACAGGCAGCTGTGCCATCGAGCGTGTCACATAGCGCTCAGATATCAGTGGGCCTCACACAATCCACAAGTGTCCAGTGTCCAAAAGTGTACGCAGAGATTCAAAATCTCCATTATCCTCTCGTCACTTTGGTCACAGGCAGCTGTGCCATCGAGCGTGTCACATAGCGCTCAGATATCAGTGGGCCTCACACAATCTACAAGTGTCCAGTGTCCAAAAGTGTACGCAGAGATTCAAAATCTCCATTATCCTCTCGTCACTTTGGTCACAGGCAGCTGTGCCATCGAGCGTGTCACATAGCGCTCAGATATCAGTGGGCCTCACACAATCCACAAGTGTCCAGTGTCCAAAAGTGTACGCAGAGATTCAAAATCTCCATTATCCTCTCGTCACTTTGGTCACAGGCAGCTGTGCCATCGAGCGTGTCACAAAGCGCTCAGATATCAGTGGGCCTCACACAATCCAAAAGTGTCCACTGTCCACAAGTGTGTGCAGAAATTCTAAATCTCCCCTGTCCTATAGACACCTTGTACCTTGTTTTACATTACTATATAGTTTGTTGGACTTTGTCTACATTTCTACCAAAAATGAGGAAGGCTGGTGGAAGAGGCCGTGGAATTGGGCGGGGGTTGGCAGCTGGTAATGATGGTGTTGGTGGTGGATCTGATGGTAGTGGCAAGAGCAAAATAGGACCGAATGCAGGAGGTGCTGACCCTGCGTCATCGTCTGGCTACATAAGGCCTCGAACGCTTAGTTTTCTAGGAGTTGGCAAACCGCTTTTAAAGGCAGAGCATCAGGAAAAAGTTTTGTCTTACATTGCTGACTCAGCCTCCAGCTCTATCGCCTCCTCTTCTTCAGTTGTAAAAAGTAAAAGCACTGAGTCGTCATTGGAGGCTCATGTTCATGAACCACACCTTTCCTTGTGTCCTTCACCCCAACCAAGATTGAAGGATGACGCAGGCCATACTACTGATTACTCCATGGAGCTGTTTTCACATACCATGCCTGGATTATCAAGTCAAATGGTGAATTACCCAGGCCAAGATGAATCTGACATGGAGTGCACTGATGCACAGCCGCTGATGGATGATTCTGCTGGTACATTCACTCAGAGCACTAAATTGTCCTCGCAGTGTACAGAGCCAGATTTTGACCCTGATGAGACTCAGGTGCCCCTTCCTGCACACTATACCACCATACACGGTGACACAGAGAAAGGTGCACATGACATAGAAGAGGAGGTGATGGATGACCCAGTTGTTGACCCAGATTGGCATCCATTGGGGGAAGAGGGTGCTGCTTCCAATAGCTCAGATGAGGAGCATCCACAGCAGACATCGACATCGCAACAGCTGTTATCTGGCAGGCCCGGAGCACTCCAAAGACATGTTCCAAACATCAAAAGAGTTGCTGGACAGCTTGTCCAGAGTGTCAAAAGATCACAGCGTGCTAGGCCGCAAAATGTCTGCCAAAGTAGGAAGAGTGCAGTGTGGCACTTTTTTGAACAAAATCCTCATGATCAGGCCAAGGTTATCTGTAAGAAGTGCGCAAAGACCTTTAGCCGAGGGAAAAATCTGAAAAATTTGAATACCAGTTGCATGCTTAGACATTTAACCAGCATGCACTTGCAAGCGTGGACACAACACCAAACCTCAAGTGCCACATGTGCAACTGATCACAACGAAGGTAGTCAGCAACGCTACATTGTTTCCCCCACTGTAAGCCAACCGGTTAGCACAGCAGCAAATGTTGAGGTGTCGTTGCAAGGCCACAGCAGTCAGGGAATCCCACTGTTATATCAACGAAAGACTGATTCTAGGCCACCAGAAAGAACACCAACTCCATCACCATCATCAACCCTCTCTCAGTCCGCCCTGTCCACCGCTACTTCCACCATATGCAGCTCTCAAGTCCAGCTCACCCTCCCAGACACTATGAGTAGGTCAAGAAAGTACTCAGTCTCTCATCCGCGTACACTGGGTTTGAACGCCCACATTGCCAAACTAATCTCGTTTGAGATGATGCCCTTTCAGTTGGTGGAAAGCACAGCTTTCCGCGAACTCATGGCCTATGCAGTACCACGCTATGACCTACCCAGTCGCCACTTCTTCTCTCGCAAAGCCATCCCAGCCCTCCACCATCATGTGAAAGACCGCATTGTCCATGCACTCAAGCAGTCAGTGAGCGGAAAGGTGCACCTCACAACTGATGCATGGTCCAGTCGGCATGGCCAGGGCCGTTACGTGTCCATCACTGCGCACTGGGTTAATGTGGTGGATGCAGGGTCCACAGGGGACAGCGGTGGTGGGACAGTGCTGCCTAGCCCACGGTATAGAAACAGTTGGCTGTAGGCGTTCGACCCTCCTCCTCCTCCTCCTCCTCCTCCAGAAGCGAAAGCTCGTCCGCAGAGCGCAGTCGTACGAGCACTCCATCTGCAGCTGCCACTGTTGCACACGATGTGTCCCCCTATCGAGCAGCTAGTGGAAAGCGTCAGCAGGCTGTGTTGCAGATGATGTGTTTGGGCGACAGACACACCGCCGAGGTGCTGGCCGAGTACTTGAAGCGACAAACTGAGTTATGGCTGGGCAGTGTACATCTTGAGGCAGGCAAGGTAGTTAGTGATAACGGCCGTAATTTTGTGGCAGCCATAGCCCTTTCAAAACTCAGCCACATACCTTGCTTGGCTCACACCTTGAACCTGGTGGTGCAGTGCTTCCTCAAAAATTATCCGGAGTTAACAGCCCTGCTCCAGAAGGTGCGAAGACTGTGCGCACACATCCGCCGGTCGCCTGTACACTCCGTTCGTATGCAGAAGCTGCAGCGATTGCTCCACCTTCCCAACCACCGCCTCATTATCGACATTGCAACAAGGTGGAACTCCACCCTGCACATGGTGGAGCGGCTGTGCGAGCAGAGGCAGGCCATAATGCATTTGTGGGAGGATACACGGCCAGGCACTTTGAGAGCAGACATGGAGTTGACAGGCGTGCAGTGGTCGAAGCTGAAAGACCTTTGTAAAGTCCTTCAGTGTTTTGAGGAATGCACACGGCTGGTAAGCGCAGACGACGCCATCCTAAGCATGAGCATCCCACTTATGCGTCTGCTCATGCAAACTTTGACGCACCTTAAGGAGCAGGCGTCTGCAGCCAATGTTGATGAGGAGGAAGAAGAGGAGGGAATCCTTGATGACATTCAGCCATTGTCTGCTCAGGGACCTCTCCTGGACGAGGTGGAGGAAGAAGAGGAGGAGGAGGAGGATGATGGGGATGATTACTTAGGGGAGGAGGATGCATCTCGTGGGGCAAGTGAAAATGTTGGCGTGGCAAGGTCTGGTACAGGGTTTGTGCGTGACTGGAGGGATGTGGATTTGCCAGAAAGTGCTCCTCCACCCAGCACTCGCAGTGCATCATTGACACCGGGAACATTGGCCCACATGTCAGATTATGCCTTGCGGATCCTAAAAAGGGACCCCCGCATTGCCAAAATGATGAACGATGACGACTACTGGTTGGCCAGCATCCTGGATCCACGCTATAAAGGCAAATTACAAAACATCATGCCACAGGAGAACCTTGACCTAATATTGGCTAATAAACAAGCAACTCTGGTAAATCGGTTGCTTGAGGCATTCCCAGCACACAGCAGCGGTGATGGTTCTCACACGAGCCGTACGGGCCGGGGGCAGCTTGGCAGAGGTGTTCGTGGTGCACACAGCAGAAGTGGCGTTGGAGACAGGGGTTTCATGACCATGTTGTGGACTGATTTTTCAAATACCGCTCACACAACTGGTAATACTGCATCGATGGAAAGTGACAGGAGACAGCAGTTGTCAACTATGGTTACAAACTACTTTTCCTCCCATATCGATGTTCTCCCACACAGGTCATTCCCCTTTGACTATTGGGCCGCTAAACTGGACACCTGGCCTGAAATGGCCCAATATGCCTTACAGGAGCTCGCTTGCCCAGCTGCAAGTGTGCTATCGGAAAGAGTCTTCAGTGCAGCTGGATCAATCCTGACAGAAAAAAGGACCCGTCTGTCAACCCAAAATGTGGATGATCTAACCTTCATTAAAATGAACCACGCATGGGTTTCCAAGGATTTTGTCCCACCTTCCCCTGATGACACATAGGGTGACAGAAAAATGGCTTGCTTTGGTCCACCTCTTCCTGGTACTTCACCTATTTCGCCTTTTGCATCAGCTGAATGTCCAACATCAACATATGCCACTTTCTAAAACTCCCTAACTGTGCTGCCTCCCCCCCATGGCCAGGGTAACCACCTATCGCACGACACCGTGCGAGTGCCGTTGCCCTGGACAGGTGGGTAGGCCGACTCTTGGGCGCGGGCACTGGCACAGGGTCCCTCATAGTGCAATCAAGTGTCTCTGACGGTGGTGGTGCACACCCGCCGTCAGACACACCGCTGTAAAATGAGGGGCCCAGTGCCAGTACCGACGCCCAAGAGTGGGCCCCCCTTGCTTGGGCAGGGCCCCAGCATTTGCAATCTTTACCTCTCCCTGCTCCTCCGCTGTGTAATCTGGGCCATCAAATCCATACTGTGCCTGACACCGTCTGAGCCTGCCTCCTGAGACATATATTTTGAATGTGTACGCTATCCATACATGTTATCCGGGGATACGGTACCCTTTCTAACCTTTGTGCAATGACGTGCAATCCATACTGGGCCTAACACCGTCTGAGCCTGCCTCATGCTGTATAGACATATATTTTGAATGTGTACGCTATCCATACATGTTATCCAGGGATACGGTACCCTTTCTAACCTTTGTGCAATGACGTGCAATCCATACTGGGCCTAACACCGTCTGAGCCTGCCTCATGCTGTATAGACATATATTTTGAATGTGTACGCTATCCATACATGTTATCCAGGGATACGGTACCCTTTCTAACCTTTGTGCAATGACGTGCAATCCATACTGGGCCTAACACCGTCTGAGCCTGCCTCATGCTGTATAGACATATATTTTGAATGTGTACGCTATCCATACATGTTATCCAGGGATACGGTACCCTTTCTAACCTTTGTGCAATGACGTGCAATCCATACTGGGCCTAACACCATCTGAGCCTGCCTCATGCTGTATAGCCATATATTTTGAATGTGTACGCTATCCATACATGTTATCCGGGGATACGGTACCCTTTCTAACCTTTGTGCAATGACGTGCAATCCATACTGGGCCTAACACCATCTGAGCCTGCCTCATGCTGTATAGACATATATTTTGAATGTGTACGCTATCCATACATGTTATCCAGGGATACGGTACCCTTTCTAACCTTTGTGCAATGACGTGCAATCCATACTGGGCCTAACACCGTCTGAGCCTGCCTCATGCTGTATAGACATATATTTTGAATGTGTACGCTATCCATACATGTTATCCGGGGATACGGTACCCTTTCTAACCTTTGTGCAATGACGTGCAATCCATACTGGGCCTAACACCGTCTGAGCCTGCCTCATGCTGTATAGACATATATTTTGAATGTGTACGCTATCCATACATGTTATCCAGGGATACGGTACCCTTTCTAACCTTTGTGCAATGACGTGCAATCCATACTGGGCCTAACACCGTCTGAGCCTGCCTCATGCTGTATAGACATATATTTTGAATGTGTACGCTATCCATACATGTTATCCGGGGATACGGTACCCTTTCTAACCTTTGTGCAATGACGTGCAATCCATACTGGGCCTGACACCGTCTGAGCCTGCCTCATGCTGTATAGACATATATTTTGAATGTGTACGCTATCCATACATGTTATCCAGGGATACGGTACCCTTTCTAACCTTTGTGCAATGACGTGCAATCCATACTGGGCCTAACACCGTCTGAGCCTGCCTCATGCTGTATAGACATATATTTTGAATGTGTACGCTATCCATAAATGTTATCCAGGGATACGGTACCCTTTCTAACCTTTGTGCAATGACGTGCAATCCATACTGGGCCTAACACCGTCTGAGCCTGCCTCATGCTGTATAGACATATATTTTGAATGTGTACGCTATCCATACATGTTATCCGGGGATACGGTACCCTTTCTAACCTTTGTGCAATGACGTGCAATCCATACTGGGCCTAACACCGTCTGAGCCTGCCTCATGCTGTATAGACATATATTTTGAATGTGTACGCTATCCATACATGTTATCCGGGGATACGGTACCCTTTCTAACCTTTGTGCAATGACGTGCAATCCATACTGGGCCTAACACCGTCTGAGCCTGCCTCATGCTGTATAGACATATATTTTGAATGTGTACACTATCCATACATGTTATCCGGGGATACGGTACCCTTTCTAACCTTTGTGCAATGACGTGCAATCCATACTGGGCCTAACACCGTCTGAGCCTGCCTCATGCTGTATAGACATATATTTTGAATGTGTACGCTATCCATACATGTTATCCAGGGATACGGTACCCTTTCTAACCTTTGTGCAATCACGTGCAATCCATACTGGGCGTGAGAACGGCTGGCGAGCTGTTAAGCAAGCTATAGCACCTGTCCAGACAAGTACAGGGATTCCCTAGCGAGGAGACTTATTTGATTGTTTTCAATGTTGGGACAGCAATTTTTGGGGAGCACTATACTCTGGAGAATGATAGATGGGGCCCACCATACACTGGAACATTCCAAAGGTGGACATCAGACACTGGAGCAGCATTTACAGGGCCCATTATACACTAGAGCATTAGAAATGGGGCCCATTATGTTTGGAGCATTATTTGGGCCCATAAGACAGTGGAGCTTCATCCATGGGGACCAACATATACTGTAGCATTATGTGGAGCTCATCATATACTGTTTCAAACATTATATGGGACCAATGATTCTGTATGGAGAAATAGATGGGCCTCGTCATGAGATGTAAAAAGTGAGGTATTTTTCATTGTACTATACCGCTATTTATCTGCCGTATCGGAGCATGATGAGTTGTGGTATGTGTTAAAGGGGCGCTCTTTCGCCCAGGGCACATGAAAACCTGCAGCCAGCCCTCCCCCCCACAACTTTAGCCAAATAACACCCATTTTTCAGTGCGTAACTAGTATTATGAAGTTAATTAAGGTTGACAAGCTTAAGTAAGAAGAATTGATGCTGTTGGCATTCAAATGGGCACTGTAGGTGTGTTTCCTGTCCTCCTCTCACTGCCGACTTTTATTCCCCATTGACTTACATTGGGTTTCGTGTTTCGGGACGACCCCGACTTTTCCCTATAATCGGACGATCTTGCTCGACCCGACTTTTGGAAAAGTCGGGTTTCACGAAACGAAACGCGACCCTAAAAAACCAAAAGTCGCTCAACTCTAGTGGCCAGCAATGAGTCCAGACCTGAATCCCATAGAACACCTATGGAGAGATCTAAAAATGGCAGTTTGGAGAAGGCACCCTTCTAATATCAGAGACCTGGAGCAGTTTGCCAAAGAAGAATGGTCTAAAATTCCAGCAGAGCATTGTAAGAAACTCATTGATGGTTACCGGAAGCGGTTGGTCGCAGTTATTTTGGCTAAAGGTTGTGCAACCAAGTATTAGGCTGAGGGTGCCAATACTTTTGTCTGGCCCATTTTTGGAGTTTTGTGTGAATTGATCAATGTTTTGCTTATTTGCTTCATTCTCTTTTGTGTTTTTTCATTTAAGACAAATTAAATGAAGATAATAATACCAAAGAATTTGTGTTTGCAATCATTTTCAGGAAGAAATGGAGTATTATATGACAAAATTGCAGGGGTGTCAATACTTTTGGCCACAACTGTATATATAATATATATATAAATATATATATTTTTATAAAATATATATTTTTTACTCATGATGACACTCTGTTGTTTCCTTTTGGAATTTCCTTCATCTAAACGGAAACACCTTCCAGGACTCTCCATCCACACATTCTGTATAAATTTATCAAATGCAAAAAAACTTCCGAACTCCACAAGCATACTGATTGGGAACTTAGATTGTGGGGCAGAATGGTGACAGCGATGATGTCTGTAAAGTTCTGTGGAAAATAATGGAGCTATGTAAGCGAAAAAACACAAAAATTAAGCTTGGTTTGAGTTGGTGTACATGAGGCACATAAACGCATGTTCCCATTGGCCATAAAGTATACAAAATCAACAAGAGACAAAATTAGCAAAAACTCTGCTGTAACTAAAAAGCAAAAGTGCATTTAAATAATACAGAGTTCTTAGTAATACTGTTTTTTATCAAAAATAGGATAAAAGCCATCCCACCATTGACAAGGTGACTCTGATCGGGGCGGTCCTACACTGTCTAATATTAAAAACCTTATCATGTGCCAAAGTTGACCTCAGTGTGTGAATAAGGGCAGACAAAAGAACCAGGACCCAACCGGTGGATCCAGTCTGGGGAAGCCTTTAAATACAATTTCTATCTTAGGAGAGGGGGAGAGGGAGGCCACACCCTGGCTTACATATAATAATGCAAAAATACAAGGAAAAAACACAAAAATTGAGCTTTGTGTGAGTTGGTATACATGCAGCACATAAACGCATGTTTACATTGGCCATAAAGCACACAAAACCTACAAGAGACAAAATTAGCAAAAACCCTGCTGTGATGCTCCCCAGCATCGTGCTTCTGCGCAGGTGTACTCATCTGCCCTGCTAAGGGCAGAGCGAAGTACCACAGTGCGCAGCTGCCGGGAAAGGTCAGAGAGGCTCAGTGCCTGCACACTGCAGTACTTTGCTCTGCCCTCAACAGGGTAGATAAGTACGCCTGTGCAGGATCTCGATGCCAGGGAGCCTGTGAAGCAAGCATGAGGGCGGCATCACAAGAAGATGGGAGGTGTCGGCCCAAGACCTGTGACACCCATTGGACTGTGCCGCCCAGCAGGTGAGTATAATAATTTATTTTTCTTCTCTTGCAGGTCGGATCGGGGCTTATCTACAGCACTATAGAATGCTGTAAATAAGTCCTGAAAGGCGGTGGGCGTAACTCGTATTGGCCAAACCTGGTGACAGGTTCCCTTTAAATATTAAGTCACTTATATATACATTAAAAAATAAACATTTTAATATAATTATAGTGCTAACAAAGGTTGGCTTATTAAGTATGTGCTTTTTCAATCATATTTTACACTATTAATACATTGTCCAGAATCCAGTGTTTGAATATCACTTTATTATTTTCCTGCAAAAATAAAAAAAATGGTTATTTGCAGTAACAGCGCTGCGCTACAGATAATGACTTTCGCATCAGAAATTCGACAGGTTAGAAAAACCTAGATAAACTTTAGCAATTTGTAATTCCTGATCATTTTTCAGCAATGTGACCTTTTTAAAGAAAAGTAACTGAATCCATTCCAAGATTCATGTTCTAGAAAATCTCCCACTTAAAGCAGAATTCATAGCCCGTCCACTAATTAAGAATTATGAATCTCATCACAGTGAGGAAAATCTATAGCAGTTCTAGGTCTGAATGTCTAATACAAACATAGCTATATATTTCATTGTAAGAAATTATATCTATAAAGTGGAATCGGGCAATGAGTAGGTATCTACATCACCGAAATCCATAATTCATTAAATGTGTTAATAAGTTAATTTGTGCAAGTAATTAAGAGGCGACTCTAACCAGTTGCAATGATTAATGACCCCTTTCACAATTTCTAATACATATCTGTGAGAAATAGAGCAAAATGCTGCAGATCAGAAATGTGGATGGTTGTTAACTCCTTCCTAAACCCTGATGTAATAGCGCAAAGTAATTTAATTTACTACTAACATGCAGGTGCCAGCCGGGTGCCAGTGTGATTGCCAATGAAAAGATTGGCTTAATACATAGTTGCATATTATTAGAAGTCAAAATAAACTTTGTTGCAATCTCAGTTTTGCTCCAATATTGGCTTTTTGCCATTGCTACTGGTGATTGTTTCCAGACTTCATGCATGCTGTAGTTCTGACATCAACGATGCAGCCTGAATACAATGACCGGGAGCAGAGTTGGAAAGCCAATGCTGCATCAGGGGAAAGCAAGTATGCAGCTGTTTTCCTGTAAAATCAAATCATTTTGTAACAACTTCTGGCTTGTTCATAGATTATAAATGTTTTGGCAGTCCACACTTTACTATGCACTGACTTTCTAAAATGTCAATGCAGTGTAAACAGCTTACATAAGATTGTGGTGACACAGCCAGACTCCTCACAGGGAAGGTAAATATAGGCTATTACCAAGTCTAAACATATAAACTTATTACCCTCACCCACAAAGCCCTCCATGGCTCAGCACCACCCTACATCTCCTCCCTTGTTTCAGTATACCACCCTACCCGCGCCCTCCGTTCTGCTGATGACCTGAGGTTAGTATCCTCAATAGTCAGAACCTCCCACTCCCGTCTCCAAGACTTTACACGTGCCGCGCCAATTCTTTGGAATGCACTTCCCAGGTCAATACGATTAGTCCCCAATCCCCACAATTTTAAGCGTGTCCTGAAAACGCATTTATTCAGACTGGCCTATCACCTCAACACATTAACCTAACCTATCCCTGTGTGGCAGAGCCAAAAGTTTTACCATAACCAGGTTCCCAGCATCATGTTCCCACATGCTTTATGCATCCATTAGCCCTCTGTGTCTGTACTGTTATACACTTAACATTATGGCTGGTCCATACAATCAGGGCAACTGTTACCACCCACCTTTCGTGTCTCCCTCTTTCCTCATAGACTGTAAGCTTGCGAGCAGGGCCCTCATTCCTCTTGGTATCTGTTATAATCTACTGTATGTGATTATTGTTATGCTGTAATGTCTATTGTCTGTACAAATCCCCTCTGAAATGTAAAGTGCTGCGGAATATGTCGGCGCTATAAAAATAAAAAAATTTATTATTAAGTCTATTTTCTCAATCTTTGTTTACACTGAGCTGAACCATCGCTTGTGTGTACAAATTGGGAAGCACTGGCCCAGCAGTTATGTGATTACTGGGTGTTAGGAACTGCTGTATCCTAGCAGAATCAGTCAGCTCTACTATGCAAGCAAGAGGTACATTTCCCCTGTAACTGAGGCTAATTATCAGACCCAGTTACAGAGGAAATCAGCAATAAGAAGAAATTATGAGTATTTAAAAATGCCAACATCCACCCCAAAGGTCTTTTCATACCTTATGGTGTTGGGGGGACAGCCTACAAAATCAACTAAAACATAAATAAATAAAACAGGAAAAATAAAAAAGGCAAAAATAAATCAAACAAAACAAAAAAAAACAGATAATGGTAGTCTGAATTGCTCTTTCTAGCCTCACTCATATTGAAAAAATATGTCCAACATATATTTATTGGACATATATACTTTAGTGATCCTTTATAATAAACTTTCCCCACAAATTAGCAAAAGAAGAAATACAAAAATGACATAAAAATTAAGCCCCATGCATATTGAAAAAAGATGCAAAAATGATTTGAATATCTTAATGAGAAAAAAATGTAGTTGTTAAAAGTGTATGTACAGTGAAACCCAAAAATATGCCTGGTCAAGAATTTTATTACTTGTTTTAGGTACTTATATTTATGTATACTCTTTGACTTAGGTAATCATGATCAGCATATCTTGTAACATAAGTAATCAAAAATGATGAAGGCAGCACACCAATAGTAGAACGTCCAAGTGAAATTTATTGGCCCATGTGCCAATAACACAAGTAGAGATAGTCGGACCACTGGATGTTCGAGTCCGGAGGGTTTGCCCAAACAGTTAACCAAAGTTCGGGTTCGGGTGCCAAAACAGTACCAGGACCCTAACCTGAACTTGGACCCCATTGTCTTGAATGGGGTGCCTGAACATCTAATGTTTGCCACGCTGTCATGTACAGTGGGGAAAAAAAGTATTTAGTCTGCCATGAATTTCTTCTGCATTATTTCTCTCCATAACATTATGTAGTTTTCCATATGTTAGTAGCGATTGGTCACATGCTTTATATTTAAAGTAGTTGGGTGATAAGGGAAGCTACTCCCCAGAAGATGGCAGTAACGCCAAAATGCGCATCGGGGACCTGGCAGTCATCTCCATTATCAGTAATAATAACCTTTTACTTTATGTATGTATCCTGACCTTATTCTATATCATGTTACAGTATGTCATCAAGGATTGTTAGACTGACTCCCACTTTATCCAGATTTACCTACTGTGATATTTACATTGCCATTTTGAATCATGTTATTTTGTCTTTATAATCCTGTATGTTGAGATTGTTAAGATCTTCTATTTAGTGTCATCTGTATACATTTTATTATATTTACCCTCCATGTTGGAGTGTGATGCCATTTTATAAAATTGCTTGACTATGTGTCTCATACCTTTTTAATACATTTTCTTTAAAAAATTGTATTTACTTTATTGTCATTGTTATTGTAGTCAAAATTCCACATATTGGGGGGCGTGGTTTGCAGGGGAAGGTAGCAGTCCTGTGCTTCAGGAGCTTCTGAAAATTCCCCTATTTTGAGCTACTTAAAGCTACAAAAAAGAGGATTTTTGATGTTAAAAGCACTAGGAACATGCCTTGAGCCAGCAACAAGATGACTGGACCCAGTCCTGTGAGGAAAAGTCCCTTTGCAGGACAAAGCAGTGGCAAGGATCATGGCAGAGGGCTCCCTGCATGTGGAGCCAAGCAGAGCCAACATGGCACTCAGGTGCCGGCTCCCCGCCAAACTACAGGGAAGCTGGTGCTCCCTGACATGCAGCGGACCCGTGGGACTCCTGCCAGGGTGATGCTTCCCCTCACTGTGAAGCCGACATCAGCTGCCAGCAGCAGGGAGAGATGTCGGGAGGCTGAGATGAGTGCAAGCACTGGGAAACTGCAGAGAGGAGCCGGGATTGACACAGTAGCCCCGCTGCAGCAGGAGTTCGGCGGGAAATCTGCAGCTGAGCGAGAGCCAAGAGGCAGAAGCAGATGTGGTGCCCCGGCATCAGCATTAGCTGATGTGAAGACTCAGAAGCGATGGGGGACAGCGGCAGTGCTGGGAGTCAGGACGCTGCAGGAGAAAGCGCGGCGGGAGGAAGCGGAGGATGAATCTTCCATCTCACCATTGCAGGGCCGGACCGGATCTTCTTCTTGCCAATGAGCCCCAGGAATGATAGCTACCGCAGCTCCGGAGCCAGCTGTCGGTCACATGGGAGGACGCCGGGGGAGCTCTGTGAGTCTGGATTCCGGGAGACAGCGGGCTGTTGTGAACTCATTTTCTGCTCCTCCTTCTGTTCTCCCTCTGGTGATGACAGGAGGTAGTGAGGTTGGTTTAATTGGTAGTGATCTGCCACCTGATGAGGATAACGATTGGACCTCTGGAGTATCAGACTGGATATAAGACAGCCGACGCCCTATCCTGGTGCTGGTGATTCAGTCTGCTTCTCAGGTCTTGGACTTCAGCTCTGTTCCAGTCTTCTCAAGTTAAGTTTGTTTTTGCTATTGTTCACACTTGCTCTTGTTGGTCAATTCAGTTTTTTGTGGTCAACCAGCCCCTGCTGGCGTTGTGCTGAATTTCCACTCCTATTTATCTGTATTTGCCTTTTGGTCCCTTATTAGATTGGCCTCTTTTTGCTCTGTCTCAGAATATTTCAGAGTGCTGATATAGTGGGAGAAGTCTAGTGACTTCAGGGTTAATTTTGCTATCAGAAGTGTTGGACATTATTTTGGTAGGGTTTTTGGCAGATTGCAGACAGTGTCTTTCCTTTCCTGTCCTTTCTAGTTAGTCGGGCCCCATCGTTTTCTCAGCCTCTTTTTCTGCCTTTGTTTGTGTTTTCATCTTGTTTCACCGTCAATACCTGTGGGGGGCTGTCTTTCCTTTGGGGTTTGCTCTGGGGCAGTTAGTTTTCCTCTTTTTCTGCTTTAGGCTTATGTAGCTCTCTGGTTGTGACGAGGCATCTAGGATCATCGTAGTTATGCTCCATGACTGCTGCTAGTTGTGTGGTAAGATCAGGGATCTGCAATCTGCATAGTTACCAACCCCTCTGGTTTTCTGAGACTTGACTTGTGTTATTTTTTCCTCCTCGGTGACCCATTCATAACAGTGGGCGCAACGGGGAGAAACCAGTGATGAGTCAGCTGTTCTAGCGTCTCGCTCCCCCGCCCGCTCCCTCACTGCACAGCGAGACGCAGGAGTGTCTCTTAGATCTAAGGCACCTTCATTTATCCCTGGGACTACTTGAAGAGGGGGGACAGCAAAGGGGAGAAGAGGCTGAAACCTCAGGGGAGCAAATTCCAGCAGGATAAAGCTGTATATATGGCGGTACAATCCTCCCCTGGAGACAGGGGAAAAGGCACAGGATGCAGGCTGTATAACGGGGGCAAAAAACAACAGCACCATAGTAATAAATCCCCCACAGGGCCTGAAAACGGAGGTTCACTGTATGCCCCCTTTACTGACTTTTCCACACTTAAAAGGGACAGGCGTCATAATTCTGATGAGGTAGAGGAGTTGATTGAAACTTCTCACATATACAAAGATGGATGTACTGAGATCTTACAACCACTAGGTGGGGACACATTCGACAGTGAGGATACAGTGATTCATTCAGTGAGCTCTAACTCACTGGATGATCTTAATAGCCTATGCTCAGATGAATTTATTATGGATGATGATTCATATGCAGAATGTGGCAGAGACTCTCCTATTGCCGGGGCCTCCGATGACACTCTTTCTTCATACCCTTCTTCTGAGGGGGAAGCCAGGCGTGAAACAACCACTTCACTAATAGACGCCATACCTGCCTCAGAGGACTATCCAACCAA
The DNA here is from genome assembly GCF_039654945.1 of Dendrobates tinctorius. NCBI lineage: Eukaryota > Metazoa > Chordata > Amphibia > Anura > Dendrobatidae > Dendrobates > Dendrobates tinctorius. The sequence goes on from NW_027361801.1 coordinate 5,750,159, forward strand.
GGGCTTTATAGCCAAGATGTTTAAAGCTCTTTTGGAATGGTTAAACGTATCTACGGTGAATCCTATCTTTTAGGGAAACTCAACTAAGCTACATAAAGAATCCAAAGCATCTGAAGTCTTTGTGAAAACATTTTTTAAAGATACTCTGACGCGATTAGCCGACAAATCCTACCCGAATGTTATCAAAGACTGTGACAGCATTATGGAAAAATTAAAAATATCTGTCACTACTAATAATCACGAGGTTTTGTGTATAAAACAACCACAGAATTTCCCCATAACCCCAGATTCCATGGATAAAATTCAAAAGGACATATCAACTTTTAAAGATTCTTTGGCTAATTTTGAGGATTATAAGTGGAAAAATAACTTAAAGATCAGAGCAATCCCCAAATCAGTGCAACCCTCGCAACTAAAAGGATACATCTCTGCGATGACCTCTCACTTGATCCCCAACCTAAAGAAAGCCAATTTAATTGAGGTCTTCAGAATACGCAGACCACCTTCTCTACCTTCTGGTGCGAGTAGAGACATTATAGTATCATTTTATCCCATTTGGGTGAGGAATACGCTTTTGGGATTTTCAAACAATCCACCACTCCTTCAATGTCCATATAATTACCTGACGTTCTTCAAGGACCTGTCTAAAACGACTCTGCAAAAATGTAAACTTTTTCACTTTACTACCCGTGAGCTCCTGCGCAGTGGAATCTCCTACAACTGGACTCAAGACCTGTTGAGGGCAGAGCAAAGCACTGCAGTGCGCAGGCACCAGGAAAGGTCAGAAAGGTCCAGCGGCTGCGCACTGCAGTACTTTGCTCTGTCCTAAGTGCGCCAGCACAGAAGCGCAATACCGGGGAGCCATGAAGCAAGCAGGAGGGCGGCATCACAAGAAGATGGGAGGCGCCCGACCTGGACCTGCGACACCCATCGGTCCAGACCCCCCCGGTGAGTATAATAAAACTTATTTTTCTTATCTTTCAGGTCAGATCGGGGGCTTATCTACAGCATTATAGAATACTGTAGATAAACCCTGAAAGGCTGTGGCTGCATCTTATATCGGTCAAAACAGCTCACAGGTTCTCTTTAAAGTAAATTGTGAAGTTTTTAAATTTCTCAAAGGCTATAAAATGTTTTTAATAATCAATATAGAAGAAAAATAAAAGGTGTTCAGCTCACCATTAGATGAATTCCTGTGGCTTTGGGTGTGGACTCCAGGATGGTGCTCGGAAAAAGCGGCTGTGGTAATCGAACAAAAAAGCTCCAGCAACAAACATCCAAATCAGATTGTTGAATAGACATTAAAACTTCATCTTTATTGCAATGCCTTTAAAAACATGCTGATAAAATTGTAGATCCAGGGGATTACGTGTTTCGAACAAAAATGTTCTTAGTCATAGCCATGTTTGCTGCTGGAACTCTTTCGTTTAATGTTTTTAATAATCTATTTGTGCCCCCGGAAATTGTGACATTGACTGTTGCTTTATCTCATTAATAGTTGTCATATTTGTTTAATTTATGGAACATCATGGCACTTTTATATGCACAACATGTTTTTGACTTTTTTGGAGTGGCTATCTTTTTGTGGATTTGACTTAACCTTGTGAATGGCTGCACACGTTCCTTTAGGACATATATATTTGCTGATTTTCTTTAATTCCTTCTTTGTAATCTTACTGCATATATATATATATATATATATATAGTGGTACAGTAAAGGATGTTTTACTGGATGAGAGATACATTTCTCCCAGCAGATTAATGTTTGGCCGGGTTTTTCCCTAAAGACAGGACCTGCGATGATGTCATGGTCACGTGATCAGCCCATGTGATGTCTACCTCACTTGTGGGAGGGGTTACGGGCTATGTAATGGAGGTTGGTGTTTGGCACATGGTGAGTGTGTCTGGGAGTTACAGGAACTTGGCTGGACTTAGCCTGATCTTGTATACAGGATCCCCGTGCTGCAGGACTATAGCAGCAAGACTCTCAACAACCCTGGGAATAGCACCTTAGTCAAGCCCGTCCCGTGCAAGGGGTGAGTCTGGGACCAGTGGTTCTCCAAGCTGGAGTATATTTATGTGGTTCTCCAAGATGGAGTATATTTATGTTTTTCCTTACTTTCTGTCAATCTGCTGTTTGCAACATGACATTAAACCACTGAAATTGGACTTTAATCCTGTGTGTTGCCTCGTTACTGCAGCACTGCCATTACCTACTATATATATATATATATATATATATATATATATATATGTGTGTGTTTTGGTTTTGAGTGTGTTCTCATCCTTTTGTGGCCTGTCTTGTTTTTGATATTTGGACTCTAATAAAATTTGTATTATTCAGGATGTTTTTTTGTATTGGCTTTTTTTGCAAAAGTAGCATCCCATACCTTTTTTTATGGTTGTACTTAGCAAGCATATATTACTTACAAGTGTTTGCACTGGCATCATACAGGCTTAGTACACTGTAGGGGAGTAATAAATCATATAATTTTTAAATTTATTATAAATGAACCAGCCATTTAAAATATCAAGCTCCACTAATTCAAAAGATTACTTTTCATCTCTGGGGAGCCTGCACTGCTTCTGTGGTTCATAGTGTCCCTCCATTTGATGCTTGCCAAGGCTCACAGGTCATGCCCCCCATAACATTACCGTGCAGTGCACACTGTTCTGAGAGCTACTGACTGTGCCCTAGATCCTGCATGTAGGGCTGTAGTTAACTGACAAGCCCATACAGAAAATCTCTATACTCTAAGTTGTGGCATCGTGTTTTAATGCTGCTTGCTTCATGCAGAATATACAGTAAAACAGGGTGAAGCAAAAGAAGACACTACATCGGTGCAAAAAATGAAGGTAATGCAAAAGTGTACTGATTGAGTGAATTGCAGCACTGACAGCAGTAGCTCAGTGTCAAGGAATACTATCTCTCTTCCTCTCTATCATTTTTTTGTGATTAAATCTGTCTATTCTCTTGTTGTAACAAACTAATCCTTACAATATGACTGAGCTCTCAGGTTCTCTCTCTTATCCATATTTTCCACAATATTGCAGCAGCATCTCCTGCTTGGGCTTTTTTAGTGGCTATGATTCATCAGTGACCTATTACCTATAATCTCGCATAATTGGCTGTATGATAACTTGAAGGAATTATGAGGAACCCACCAGGGCTTTATGGGGAACTCCCCTTTTCTCTGTATACTATCTTTAACATACTGGCCATTTTAGGTGATTCTTCTGAATTAATTCCCAAACTTTAACTAATTTAAAAATAAATCATGCAGAACATGATATGGGCATAATAAATTCACCCATTTATAGTACCAAAACTACAGTTTGCCACACAAGAAACAAGCCCTCAGGCAGTTTCATCAATGAAAAATAAAATAAGTTATGGCGTTCAGAACATGATGAAGAAGATAAAATGTGTTTTGTTTAGCTTTACTGGTCAGTTCTTAAGCTGAGATGTCATTGGATTTGACCACTGAAAATTATTGTTCTGTGTTGTGTATTTCAGTGCTCCGCACTTTACTCTGTCCTGTTGTTATACAGTGTTAATGCAGAGAAAACTGATTACACGCGATGGTACAGCTGTTTCAGTGTGAAGCTCCATGAGAAAGGCAGAGATGGTTAAGTATCATCTCTGTCTTCTTGATCATTGAATACACCGAATACACCGCAGTAAGTGAAATAAGTGAAATACATAAAAGAGCAAGAACTATAAATAAAAAAACAAAGAGCCAATGTAAGACAGCAAGATCAAACTGCTTTTTCTAGCCCCTCCCTTGTCTACAAAAATAAGTCTAACATATAAAAATGATCTCTACATAAAGGGAAGGCAATTTAATTTTTTTTTAGCAGTCCTTTGTGGTCATAAAAAATATAAAATTAAAAAAATGTAAAAATAGACATGTGTTTCCTATTTTATTTACATTTTTATTTACATATCAACATAAAAAATATAAAAATGACAAAAATTAAGCCTCATGTATCACAAAAAAGTGTCAAAAATTATTTGAATAGCAGAACAAGAAAATTATTTAGAGTCGTTAAAATGAATATATGGAAAAATCAGAAAATTTGAGTGGTCAGGAAGGGGGAAAAGGGTCTATTCCTGGGGTCTTGTGAATGGAAAACCTACCTGATAGTGGTCAGAGATCCAGAGCAAAGATAGAAGCATGAATATAGAATATAGAAAGGCCGATCAGATGACCGACAGCAGAAGTACAGGAATGAGGAGTGCTGAGCTTAAGATTTTTTTTTACCACTCATGGATAGCTCTAATCCAGCAAATTGGTGATCGTCCAGCTGCCATTTGTAGGATTAGCACCAAATCAATCACAATAAAATAGGACTATGGCTAATATGTTTTTTTTCTGCAAAATTTGAGGCTAATTTGATTTAACCTTGAATCAACTCACATATCTCTACTGCCTTGCAGTGTTTAAGAAACTTCTTCTGATGTTATAAATATGCCAAGTATCAAACTCAGCTAACCAAATGGGCCCAACTGCACCCCAAATAAAAAAGTGCAAAAAACACATAAAAAAATGTGAGGTATTAGTTTATATTTTGGCCAAAATACGTAAGCTCGTAATCCTCATCACGGATCCCCATGTTTATGAGTCCCTAACACTAAACAGCAATAGCACAAAAACATGGGGATCTGTGATGAGGATTACGAGCTTAAGTATTTTGGCCAAAATATAAACTAATATCTCACATTTTTTTAATGTGTTTTTTGCACTTTTTTATTTTTTTGCCATCTTAACTATATGGGTCCACTGCATCCTGCATTTGTTTGGAGGCCTTGGCAGGTAAGCATCGCTGCCTTTTTTGCTGTATTTTTGGAGGATTTTCAAGTCCTCTTTTTGTGCTATTGCTGTTTAGTGTCAGGGACTCATAAACATAGGGATCCTTGACGAGGATTACGAGCTTACGTATTTTGGCCAAGATATAAACTAATACCTCACATTTTTTTATGTGTTTTTTGCACTTTTTATTCGGGGTGCAGTTGGGCCCATTTGGTCTTGTAAACTGTGGTGTCTGTTCACATGGAATGCATCTTGATAGTGCTGGGCAGCCCGCCTGATCTAATAGAAGGGTGTCACTACTAGGCTGTTAATCTAGATGCTGCGCATTGCCATAGTGTGAACAGCGCCACGTACAAGTCTTCATTGTGCATTTATATACCAAGCAGCCACCCCCTCCATGGATTGGTAGGATGTGAGCGGCTGTCTCATCGGTATTCTTGCACCTGTGTTGCCGCCATATTAACTATATGGGTCCACTGCATCCTGATAGTGCATTTGTTTGGAGGCCTTGGCAGGTAAGCATCTCTGCCTTTTTTGCTGTATTTTTCTGAACGGCTGGACCCGAATGGGGGATCGCAGAGGAAAATAAGGCTTGGGATCTATCCCGCACAGCAGAAGAATCCTGGTGCATAACAGTTGGTTTGCCCAAAAGTTAAAAAAGGTTTTGACTTTGGGAAGTGACTACATAACAAAGACTTTTTTCTATTAATGCTTTTTGCACAAAAATAATCAAAAGTGATGCTTTTTTGGCATTGTTATACAGTCATATGTTAAAGTTTGGGCACCCCTATTAATGTTAACCTTTTTTCTTTATAACAATTTTGGTTTTTGCAACAGCTATTTCAGTTTCATATATCTAATAACTGATGGACTCAGTTATATTTCTGGATTCAAATGAGGTTTATTGTGCTAACAGAAAATGTGCAATCTGCATTTAAACAAAATTTGACCGGTGCAAAAGTATAGGCACCCTTATCATTTTCTTGATTTGAACACTCCTAACTACTTTTTACTGACTTCCTGAAGCACTAAATTGGTTTTGTAGCCTCATTGAGCTTTGAACTTCATAGCCAGGTGTATCAAATCATGAAAAAAGGTATTTAAGGTGGCCACTTGCAAGTAGTTCTCCTATTTGATTCTCCTATGAAGAGTGGCATCATGGGCTCCTCAAAACAACTCTCAAATGATCTGAAAACAAAGATTATTCAACATAGCTTTTCAGGGGAAGGATACAAAAAGTTGTCTCAGAGATTTAACCTGTCAGTTTCCACTGTGAGGAACATAGTAAGGAAATGGAAGAACACAGGTACAGTTCTTGTTAAGCCCAGAAGTGGCAGGCCAAGAAAAATATCAGAAAGGCAGAGAAGAAGAATGATGAGAACAGTCAAGGACAATCCACAGACCACCTCCAAAGACCTGCAGCATCATCTTGCTGCAGATGGTGTCACTGTGCATCGGTCAACAATACAGCGCACTTTGCACAAGGAGAAGCTGTATGGGAGAGTGATGCGAAAGAAGCCGTTTCTGCAAGCACGCCACAAACAGAGTCGCCTGAGGTATGCAAAAGCACATTTGGACAAGCCAGTTACATTTTGGAAGAAGGTCCTGTGGACTGATGAAACAAAGATTGAGTTGTTTGGTCATACAAAAAGGCGTTATGCATGGAGGCTAAAAAACACAGCATTCCAAGAAAAACACTTGCTACCCACAGTAAAATTTGGTGGAGGTTCCATCATGCTTTGGGGCTGTGTGACCAATGCTGGCACCGGAAATCTTGTTAAAGTTGAGGGTCGCATGGATTCAACTCAGTATCAGCAGATTCTTGACAATAATGTGCAAGAATCAGTGACGAAGTTGAAGTTACGCAGGGGATGGATATTTCAGGAAGACAATGATCCAAAACACCGCTCCAAATCTACTCAGGCTTTCATGCAGAGGAACAATTACAATGTTCTGGAATGGCCATCCTAGTCCCCTGACCTGAATATCATTGAACATCTGTGGGATGATTTGAAGCGGACTGTCCATGCTCGGCGACCATCAAACTTAACTGAACTGGAATTGTTTTGTAAATAGGAATGGTCACAAATACCTTCATCCAGGATCCAGGAACTCATTAATAGCTACAGGAAGCAACTAGAGGCTGTTATTTTTGCAAAAGGAGGATCTACGAAATATTAATGTCACTTTTATGTTGAGGTGCCCATACTTTTGCACCGGTCAAATTTTGTTAAAATGCAGATTGCACATTTTCTGTTATTACAATAAACCTCATTTGAATCCAGAAATATAACTGAGTCCATCAGTTATTAGATATATGAAACTGAAACAGCTATTGCAAAAACCAAAATTGTTATAAAGAAAAAAGGTTAACATTAATAGGGGTGCCCAAACGTTAACATATGACTGTATTTAAAATGAACCTGTAGAATAAAATTAAATTGATATTTCTAGCTTTATATACCCAAATAAATAGCACAAAAAGGATGAAATGGTGGAATTACTGTTTATTACTCCCCACTCAAAAATGTACCCCCAAGTCATAAGAAAAGCTAATAAAACCTGGAGTGTCCATTTAAAGTTTTCTTTTTTAGATTTCTAGTGAATTTCAATGAAATGAACTTACTACATTGAGATAAACAGTCTACAATGGCAAAGAAGAGCCACAATAATTCATAGATGCTTGTAGATTTCCTATTTGTGATGACTTGTAGGTAGCAAAATAGCACTTAATGTCACATGTAAAATTAAAGCCAGAACAACAATTGATAATTTACAACAGGAGTACAGCAAATGTTCAGCTAAACTTAGTTGTAATTCTTTATCCAAATATTCTGTGGTTTCAGACTTCTTAAGAAGTTTGTGAGAGAAGCAATTTATCTGCTTAGCACTCCACCAGGCAAGTTATTATCTGTTTGTGAGGATCATATTATAAAGTGTCGCTTTTTCTGACACGGTGGTAGATTTTTGAAATTACTCTATTGTCTAAGTTGTGTTTTTACAGATTTCAAACTTTGGGTTTTGAAGTAAGATTTATAGTGTTTCTAAAATAAGACATTTGATAGTTTCCTATCTGGTGCCAAAAAGTAACTTTTTCAAGTGCAGGCAGTATGCTCAGCTATACAGAGTACACACAGCTGTAATCAAAAATAAATCAACACCCCCAAAAATTTGTTTTATTGGCAAAATTTACAAACTTTCCGCTGTTTGAAAAAAAGGTGCTGTTATGACCTGATGCAATTAGTGTTGAGCATTCCAATACCGCAAGTATCGGGTATCGGCCGATACTTGCTGTATTGGAATTCCGATACCGACTTCCGATATTTTTTCAATATCGGAATTCGGCATCGGAATCGGAAGTTCAAAGTTGATTGACAGCCTGACGTCATCATGATGCGCGGTGTGTGCGCATCATGATGCGCCGTCATTTCGGGCCTTCCGGGGGTCTCTGCCGGCCTGCCGGGGGGCTGTGTGGACTGCCCGGGGTCTGTACCGGCCTGCCGGGGGGCTGTGCCGGCCTGCCGGTGGTCTGTGCACCCTGTGGGGGTCTGTACCGGCCTGCCGGGGGGCTGTGCCGGCCTGCCGGGGGGCTGTGCTGATGTCCGGGGGTCTGTGCAAGCATCGTCCGATGGGACTACAAGTCCCATCTGGCGATGCCTGCTACCATGACAGTGATTGACACATTAGCCAATGATGGGACAGTAGTAGTCCCATCATCCGGCTAATGTGTTAAATGTTAAAAAAAAAAAAAAAAATACTACATACATACTACATACATACTACATGCATGCTACATACATACTACATGCTACATACATACTACATGCTACATACATACTACATATATACTACATGCATGCTACATACATACTACATACATGCTACATACATACTGCATGCTACATACATACTACATACATACTACATACATGCTACATACATACTACATGCATGCTACATACATACTACATACATACTACATACATGCTACATACATGCTACATGCATGCTACATACATACTACATGCTACATACATACCACATACATACTACATACATACTACATACATACTACATACATACTACATGCTACATACATACTACATGCATGCTACATACATACTACATGCTACATACATACCACATACATACTACATACATGCTACATACATACTACATATATACTACATACATACTACATACATACTACATACATACTACATGCATGCTACATACATACTACATACATACTACATACATACTACATGCATGCTACATACATACTACATACATACTACATACATACTACATGCATGCTACATACATACTACATACATACTACATACATACTACATGCATGCTACATACATACTACATACATACTACATACATACTACATGCATGCTACATACATACTACATGCATGCTACATGCATGCTACATACATACTACATGCTACATACATACCACATACATACTACATACATACTACATGCTACATACATACTACATATATACTACATGCATGCTACATACATACTACATGCTACATACATACCACATACATACTACATACATGCTACATGCTGCATACATACTACATATATACTACATGCATGCTACATACATACTACATATATACTACATGCATGCTACATACATACTGCATGCTACATGCATGCTACATACATACTACATACATACTACATGCTACATACATACCACATATATACTACATACATACAATACATTCATACAATACATACATAGACATACAGTACATATAACATAGAGTAACATACTTACCAATACTTGTCACATTGTTCCCCAAAGCCATTGTCTTTTCCGGAATAAATATTAACATAACAAACCACAAAAATACTCACCCACGATCCGAAGCAGTCCACGAGTGTGTCCCACGACGATCTTGGGTAGAGAACTGCAGCATCAGATGATGCTGCCATTCTCTACGGGCTGCAGGAATCCAATGACGGAAGGTAGGTATCCTTCCGCACTGTATTCCTCCGCCACTTAAAAAAAAAAAGTCCCTAGTCTCACTTTATGCCATTGCTGCGTGGGAAATTCCCACACAGCAATGACATAAAGTGAGACTAGGGACTTTTTTTTTTTTTAAGTGGCGGAGGAATACAGTGCGGAAGGATACCTACCTTCCGTCATTGGATTCCTGCAGCCCGTAGAGAATGGCAGCATCAGCTGATGCTGCAGTTCTCTACCCAAGATCGTCGTGGGACACACTCGTGGACTGCTTCGGATCGTGGGTGAGTATTTTTGTGGTTTGTTATGTTAATATTTATTCCGGAAAAGACAATGGCTTCGGGGAACAATGTGACAAGTATTGGTAAGTATGTTACTCTATGTTATATGTACTGTATGTCTATGTATGTATTGTATGAATGTATTGTATGTATGTAGTATATATGTGGTATGTATGTAGCATGTAGTATGTATGTAGTATGTATGTAGCATGCATGTAGCATGCAGTATGTATGTAGCATGCATGTAGTATATATGTAGTATGTATGTGGTATGTATGTAGCATGTAGTATGTATGTAGCATGTATGTAGTATGTATGTAGCATGCATGTAGTATATATGTAGTATGTATGTAGCATGTAGTATGTAGCATGCATGTAGTATATATGTAGTATGTATGTAGCATGTAGTATGTATGTAGCATGTAGTATGTATGTAGCATGCATGTAGTATATATGTAGTATGTATGTAGCATGTAGTATGTATGTAGCATGCATGTAGTATATATGTAGTATGTATGTAGCATGTAGTATGTATGTAGTATGTATGTAGTATATATGTAGTATGTATGTAGCATGTAGTATGTATGTAGCATGCATGTAGTATATATGTAGTATGTATGTAGCATGTAGTATGTATATAGCATGCATGTAGTATATATGTAGTATGTATGTAGCATGTAGTATGTTTGTAGCATGCATGTAGTATATATGTAGTATGTATGTAGTATATATGTAGTATGTATGTTGCATGTAGTATTTATGTAGTATGAATGTAGAATGTAGTATGAATGTAGCATGTATGTAGTATGCATGTTGTATGTATGTAGCATGCATGTAGTATATATGTATTATGTATGTAGTATATATGTAGTATGTATGTTGCATGTAGTATTTATGTAGTATGAATGTAGCATGTATGTAGTATGTAGTATGAATGTAGCATGTATGTAGTATGCATGTTGTATGTATGTAGCATGTATGTAGCATGTAATTTTTTTTTTTTTTTTTTTACATTCAACACATTAGCCGGATGATGGGACTACTACTGTCCCATCATTGGCTAATGTGTCAATCACTGTCATGGTAGCAGGCATCGCCCGATGGGACTTGTAGTCCCATCGGACGATGCCTGCACAGACCCCCGAAGCCTGCACGGACCACCGGCAGGCCGGCACAGCCCCCCGGCAGGCCGGCACAGCCCCCTGGAGCCTGCACAGACCACCGGCAGGCCGGCACAGCCCCCCGGCAGGCCGGCACAGCCCCCCGGAGCCTGCACAGCCCCCCGGCAGGCCGGCACAGCCCCCCGGCAGGCCGGCACAGCCCACCGGAGCCTGCACAGACCCCCTGGCAGGCCGGCACAGCCCCCCGAAAGGCCCGTACAGACCCCAGAGAGGCTGTACAAGGCAAAAACAGGGTTTTTCTTATTCCGATACCGGAAGTCCCATAGACTTGAATGGGACTTCCGGTATCGGAATCGGCGATACCGATACTTTTTTTAAAGATCGGCCGATCCATTCCGATCCGATACTTTGAAGTATCGGACGGTATCGCTCAACTCTAGATGCAATCATGATGCCTAGCCAGACTCCAGCTTCTTGCAGTGTTTCTAAGTAATTTTAGACCATTTTTCATGGGCAAATAACCTCCAGATCACTAATATTCTTGGTTTTATTTGCTGCAAGTGCTTTCTTTAGCTCCTCACAAACATTCCTATGTGGATTAAGTCAGGCAACCGTGATGATCACTTCAGAATCTTCCAGGACTTCTTCTGAAACTAAGTCTCCATGGACTTTCACGTATGCTTGAAATGTTGAAATCATTATCGTGATAGAAGGTCCATCTTGTCCTCAACATGCTGTGATTTCCAATACCATAGGAAGCAAAGAAATCCAGAGCATCAATGAGCCACTAAAAGGAAATATACAAAATTTTTATTGTAAATTATTATGACTTAGTCTGAAACGCGTAGGAAAAAAGCTCATATATATTTTTTCCAGTATTGGGAATGTCCTGTTTTATCTCTGTTCGAATAAAGTTTTTTCACAAGTTTATAACCAAACCATTAATGACTTGATTCTCCCTATATTTTATTTTGTTTGTTACCACTGAGCTACTGCCATGCTGCTCTACAAATAGAGGTTCTCGTCACCGTATACTTCATTCTCTCTCTTCCCGATACACTGCTGATTTATAGGCCAAACAATTTCCACTTCTGTTTCTGTATGCCACACAACAGAATCCCCAATCCCCTACTTATATGGTTTAAACAGACTTTCTTAAGTTTCCAAATGGAGACCTTTAGTAGGCATCTTACTGCGCCTACAGAAATCTCAAGGCAGATCTTTTACAGTAACTTCGGGAATCTGCTGGCAGCCAGTGACAACCTCCCCTTTCTGCCACATCTATGCTTCCATCTGTATTTCTATGAGCATTTAATGTCTTTGTTATTTTTTGATATTGTATTATTTTATTTCACTAACTTTTCTTCATCCACTTTCTTGACAACCCAAGAATATTAGTGAACTATGGAAGTCATTCCTCATGAGTAACTGGCTAAGATACCTCAGGAACACTGCCAGAAGCTGGTGCTTGCCTATGCTTCACATTTGCAGCAGGTCATAACAGCCAAAGGCCTTCCACTAAGTACTAAAAAAAAGATGCTTGTTATGAATGGGGTTGCATAACTTTATGCTTTTAATACTCAGTAAGAGTGGCCTTTTGTGTTGAATTTGGCCAAACTTCTAGTTATATTAGTTGTGTTGACTTATTTAAATTATTCTTGTTTCATTGATTTATTAAAAAAAAGTCAAGTTTGTACATTTTTCTAATTCCCAAATTTTGCAGTTGGGGTTTAATGATTTTTATTGCAACTGTAGATTATTATTAGACAATAGGCTACCTATAAGTGGCACTAAAAATATAGTATTTTTCCTTCTGAAGGAAAGTAATTTTACATGCTTCTTCTAAGGACATGTTGCCTATATGGCCATGTACATATGCTGTTTCCTGAAACAACAGCAAGTGTAAATAAGTTCCACTAGTCAGTGTGGCGATTGCAAGATTTCTATTTTTTTATTTTTAATAAAGATTATCATAAGAATAAAAAAATCTTAAAAATATTTTCAAAATACATTTAACACAAAAACCTGATTTAAACAATAAGCCCTATTATGATGATAGCTACCCTTTAAGACTCCCTATCAACTGGATGTCCACAAACATAACCAGAGCCTTCCAAAAGCTGCTATAAAAGGCATATTACACAGTCAATGAAAACCCTGTGTAGTACTAGTAATCTGTAAGGATGAGGAGCAAAAATGCCAAAACAGTTCTTTATGCAGCTTGTATGTGCCAAAGCCTGAATTTTGCCTTACAGAGAAGCTAACTTTAAGTATCACTAAAGGTGAGAGACTGATATTTTCTTTAACTTCCCTGCTCTTGCACAATTATCTTTCCACAAATAAATTGGTTGCAGAAATGTTCATGCCCTTTCACAAAAAACCTCTAGTGTACATTTCCAAATTGAATCTAATCATCAAGTCTGAAATGAGATTATATTTAATAACGTAAAACAGTATTTAAACTTCTACAATACAGGTATGGCAATTGCACATGTTTTGTTATGCGCATAATTGCAAAATTGTTGGCACCCTCAACTGAATATTTGGTTTCACACGCTTTGGAATAAATAGCTGCAATCAATTGCTTCCCATAACCATCACCAAGCTTCTTACACATCTCAACTGGAATTTAGGACCACTCTTCTTTTGCAAACTGCTCCAGGTGTCTCATAGTTGAAGGCTGTCTTCTCCCAAGAGCAATTTTAAGATCTTGCTACAGGTGTGCAATTGTATTTAGATCCGGACTAATTGCTGGCCACTTCAGAACTCTCTAGCGCTTTGTTTACATCCATCTATAGGTGCTGCTATCATGAATAGCCACTCGGTGGGCACTCACTGGTGGCTGCAGTAGAAGCTAGACAGGAAGTCCAGTGCTAGAGGCCAGCGACAGTGGGGCCCGGGGACCGAGAGCGGTGCTAGCGGTGCAGCAGGAGCATGACATCAGCTAGTGAGAGCAGAACGGACCTGCAGCACATGACTGCGGGTCAAAGGGGAGGAGGTGGAGCCTACCACTCCTCTGTTGGAGCTGACAGAAACGAAACCCGACCCTAGGATGAGGTCGGCCACGAGGTCGGCGACTTAAGCGCCAAAGTCGCGTTTCAAAAGTTTGTTTTGCGCTCTTTTTCAGCCAATCAGGATCCACGGACACTGTGGGCAACGTGATGACATAGGCAGGGGTCACCACCATCTTTCAAAAGGGCATGCAAGTGATTGGCTTGCTTTGGTGGGCGTCACAGGGGGTATAAAAGGGCGTGCACGCCGACCGCCATGTTACTCATGCTGATCTCAGAATAGGGAGAGCTGCTGCTGCTGATTTTGTAGGGACAGCGTTAGGCAGGGAAGAAGACACCAAAAACTGCTATTTGCTGTTTGATCACATTCAAAACTATAGAGAGACAGCGTGTGTCAGTCCGTATACTTAAAAAACACGGAGCTTGACAATTTTACGTACACCGGACAGCCGTGTACGTGCACGCTCCTCTCTCAGTACCGTGTAATGGCTGTTATCACGGCCACAGTGAAGCTATCTGTGTGTCGCTCTGTAAGGATAAGTCGGGGACATGTTCCGTTCTTACAGACCTGCACCTTCTAGTTTTGTCTAGATTTCAAACAGTTAAATATATTTGCTGTTTGATCACATTCAAAACTATAGAGAGACAGCGTGTGTCAGTCCGTATACTTAAAAAACACGGAGCTTGACAATTTTACGTACACCGGACAGCCGTGTACATGCACGCTCCTCTCTCAGTACCGTTTAACGGCTGTTATCACGGCCACAGTGAAGCTATCTGTGTGTCGCTCTGTAAGGATAAGTCGAGGACTTGTTCCGTTCTTACAGACCTACACTCTAGGGAGATTCCTATTCTGCCCAATTCTATATACACCTTGTAGTTTCTCATACACTAGCCAATTTCTGCCTGTGACATAGCGCTGTGATATTCACTGGGCCTCACACAAACCAAAAGTGTCCAGTGTCCACAAGTGTGTGCAGAAATTCAAAATCTCCGTTATCCTCTAGTGACATTTTTCACACCTGCGACATCGAGCCTGTGACATAGCGCTGTGATATTCAGTGGGCCTCACACAATCCAAAAGTGTCCAGTGTCCACAAGTGTGTGCAGAAATTCAAAATCTCCGTTATCCTCTAGTGACATTTTTCACACCTGCGACATCGAGCCTTTGACATAGCGCTGTGATATTCAGTGGGCCTCACACAATCAAAAAGTGTCCAGTGTCCACAAGTGTGTGCAGAAATTCAAAATCTCCCCTGTCCTATAGATACCTTGTACCTTGTTTTACATTACTATATAGTTTGTTGGATTTTGTCTACATTTCTACCAAAAATGAGGAAGGCTGGTGGAAGAGGCCGTGGAATTGGGCGGGGGTTGACAGCTGGTAATGATGGTGTTGGTGGTGGATCTGATGGTAGTGGCAAAAGCAAAATAGGACCGAATGCAGGAGGTGTTGAGCCTGCGTCATCGTCTGGCTCCACAAGGCCTCGAAGGCTTAGTTTTCTAGGAGTTGGCAAACCGCTTTTAAAGCCAGAGCTTCAGGAAAAAGTTTTGTCTTACATTGCTGACTCAGCCTCCAGCTCTATCGCCTCCTCTTCTGAAGTTGTAAAAAATAAAAGCACTGAGTCATAATTGGAGGCTCATGTTCATGAACCACACCTTTCCTTGTGTCCTTCACCCCAACCAAGCTTGAAGGATGACGCAGGCCATACTACTGATTACTCCATGGAGCTGTTTCCACATACCATGCCTCGATTATCAAGTGAAATGGTGAATTACCCAGGCCAAGATGAATCTGACATGGAGTGCACTGATGCACAGCCACTGACAGATGATTCTGCTGGTACATTCACTCAGAGCACTACATTGTCCTCGCAGTGTACAGAGCCAGATTCTGACCCTGATGAGACTCAGGTGCCCCTTCCCGCACACTATACCACCATACACGGTGACACAGAGGAAGGTGCACATGACATTGAAGAGGAGGTGATGGATGACCCAGTTGTTGACCCAGATTGGCATCCATTGGGGGAAGAGGGTGCTGCTTCCAATAGCTCAGAAGAGGAGGAGGAGCATCCACAGCAGACATCGCAACAGCTGTTATCTGGCAGGCCCGGAGCACTCCAAAGACAGGTTCCAAAAATCAAAAGAGTTGCTGGACAGCTTGTCCAGAGGGTCAAAAGATCACAGCGTGCTAGGCCGCAAAATGTCTGCCAAAGTAGGAAGAGTGCAGTGTGGCACTTTTTTGAACAAAATCCTCATGATCAGGCCAAGGTTATCTGTAAGAAGTGCGCAAAGACCTTTAGCTGAGGGAAAAATCAGAAAAATTTGAATACCAGTTGCATGCTTAGACATTTAACCAGCATGCACTTGCAAGCGTAGACACAACACCAAACCTTAAGTACCATGTGTGCAACTGATCACAAAGAAGGTAGTCAGCAACGCTACATTGTTTCCCCCACTGTAAGCCCACCGGTTAGCACAGCAGCAAATGTTGTGGTGTCGTTGCAAGGCCACAGCAGTCAGGGAATCCCACTGTTATATCAATGAAAGACTGAATCTAGGCCATCGGAAAGAACACCAACTCCATCACCATCATCAACCCTCTCTCAGTCCGCCCTGTCCACCGCTACTTCCACCATATGCAGCTCTCAAGTCTAGCTCACCCTCCCAGACACTATGAGTAGGTCAAGAAAGTACTCTGTCTCTCATCCACGTACACTGGGTGTGAACGCCCACATTGCCAAACTAATCTCGTTAGAGATGATGTCCTATCGGTTGGCGGAAAGTGCAGCTTTCCGCGAACTCATGGCCTATCCAGTACCACGCTATGACCTACCCAGTCGCCACTTCTTCTCTCGCAAAGCCATCCCAGCCCTCCACCATCATGTGAAAGACTGCATTGTCCATGCACTCAAGCAGTCAGCGAGTGGAAAGGTGCACCTCACAACTGATGCATGGTCCAGTCGGCATGGCCAGGGCCGTTACGTGTCCATCACTGCGCACTGGGTTAATGTGGTGGATGCAGGGTCCACAGGGGACAGCGGTGGTGGGACAGTGCTGCCTAGCCCACGGTATAGGAAACAGTTGGCTGTAGGGGTTCGACCCTCCTCCTCCTCCTCCTCCAGAAGCGAAAGCTCGTCCACAGAGCACAGTCGTACGAGCACTCCATCTGCAGCTGCCAATGTTGCACACGAGGTGTCCCCCTATCGAGCAGCTAGTGGAAAGCGTCAGCAGGCTGTGTTGCAGATGATGTGTTTGGGCGACAGACACACCGCCGAGGTGCTGGCCGAGTACTTTCAGCGACAAACTGAGTCATGGCTGGGCAGTGTACATCTTGAGGCAGGCAAGGTAGTTAGTGATAACGGCTGTAATTTTGTGGCAGCCATAGCCCTTTCAAAACTCAGCCACATACCTTGCTTGGCTCACACCTTGAACCTGGTGGTGCAGTGCTTCCTCAATAATTATCTGGAGTTAACAGCCCTGCTCCAGAAGGTGCGAAGACTGTGCGCGCACATCCGCCGGTCGCCTGTACACTCCATTCGTATGCAGAAGCTGCAGCGATTGCTCCACCTTCCCAACCACCGCCTCATTATCGACATTGCAACAAGGTGGAACTCCACCCTGCACATGGTTGAGCGGCTGTGTGAGCAGAGGCAGGCCATAATGCATTTGTGGGAGGATACACGGCCAGGCACTTTGAGAGCAGACATGGAGTTGACAGTTGTGCAGTGGTCGAAGCTGAAAGACCTCTGTAAAGTCCTTCAGTGTTTTGAGGAATGCACACGGCTGGTAAGCGCAGACGACTCCATCCTAAGCATGAGCATCCCACTTATGCGTCTGTTCATGCAAACTTTGACGCACCTTAAGGAGCAGGCGTCTGCAGCCAATGTTGACGAGGAGGAAGAGGTGGAGGGAATCCTTGATGACATTCAACCATTGTCTGCTCAGGGACCTCTCCTGGACGAGGTGGAGAAAGAAGAGGAGGAGGATGATGATGGGGATGATTACTTAGGGGAGGAGGATGCATCTCGTGGGGCAAGTGAAAATGTTGGCATGGCAAGGTCTGGTACAGGGTTTGTGCGTGACTGGAGGGATGTGGATTTGCCAGAAAGTGCTCCTCCACCCAGCACTCGCAGTGCATCATTGACACCGGGAACATTGTCCCACATGTCAGATTATGCCTTGCAGATCCTAAAAAGGGACCCACGCATTGCCAAAATGATGAACGATGACGACTACTGATTGGCTAGCATCCTGGATCCATGCTATAAAGGCAAATTACAAAACATCATGCCACAGGAGAACCTTGACCTAATATTGGCCACTAAAGAAGCAACTCTGGTTAACCGGTTGGTTGAGGCATTCCCAGCACACAGCAGCGGTGATGGTTCTCACACGAGCCGTACGGGCCGGGGGCAGCTTGGCAGAGGTGTTCGTGGTGCACACAGCAGAAGTTGCGTTGGAGACAGGGGTTTCATGACAATGTTGTGGACTGATTTTTCACGGACCGCTCACACAACTGGTAATACTGCATCGATGGAAAGTGACAGGAGACAGCAGTTGTCAACTATGGATAACAACTACTTTTCCTCCCATATCGATGTTCTCCCACACAGGTCATTCCCCTTTGACTATTGGGCCGCTAAAGAGGACACCTGGCCTGAATTGGCACAATATGCCTTACAGGAGCTCGCTTGCCCAGCTGCAAGTGTGCTATCGGAAAGAGTCTTCAGTGCAGCTGGATCAATCCTGAGAGAAAAAAGGACCCGTCTGTCAACCCAAAATGTGGATGATCTAACCTTCATTAAAATGAACCATGCATGGGTTTCCAAGGATTTTGTCCCACCTTCCCTTGATGACACATAGGTTGCCAGAAAAATGGCTTGCTTTGGTCCTCCTCCTATTCCGCGAACTTGACCTATTTCGCCTTTTGCAGCAGCTGAATGACCCACATCTACATATGCCACTTTGTAAACCTCCCTAAGTGGGCGCCCCCCCATGGCCGGGGTCACCACCTAGCGCACAAAATCGTGCGAGTGCCGTTGCCCTGGACAGGTGGGTAGGCCGACTCTTGGGCGCGGGCACTGGCATAGGGTCCCTCATAGTGCAATCAAGTGTCTCTGACAGTGGTGGTGCACACCCACCATCAGACACACCACCGTACTATGAGGGGCCCAGTGCCAGTACCGACGCCCACGAGTGTGCCCCCCTTGCTTGGGCAGGGCCCCAGCATTTGCAATGTTTACCTCTCCCTGCTCCTCCGCTGTGTAGTCTGGGCTGTCAAATCCTTCACTGGGATTGCCACTACAAATTGATTGAACTGAAAGATGATGGTTAAGATGTAGCTATGCCCTGTCCTAGCTCCAGATGATCAGTGGCTTCCATTTCTTATGGACATCGACTCACAATTACATGCAGTGGTGGTTTATCATCAGCTTTCACAGTTTTCCTACTCACAAACGTGTGACATACCGGCGCACATTTCAAAATGTGCCCTCTCATGCCAATCAAAAAGAATCGCCTACGGCCTGTGGCTTCTGTCTTTTGCACTCCAAAGTTACGTGACAGATCATAATAGCCAGTGAGCACCATGTTTACATCGCTCCCTGTGATAAAAATTGGATTGAGATGAGTAACAGTGATGGAATCAACGGAGGTGCGATACAGCAAGACTTTATTCACAAAAAAATGTTTTCACTGTCTCAACACACAAATTAATTGAGGGTCAGCATCGCCTATGAGAATTGTGATGAAAGTTTTTCCCGTGAATAATAATTCCTAGATTTCTGCAATCAATAGCCTTTATGTCACTAATTGTATGCATCTCATTTCCTATTGCGGAGAGGCTGGACTGTATTACTGAGACAGAAATATATATGAAGATTTAAAAATAACACCAAAAGTATATAGTTGTGTACGCCTCAAATGCATTTCCTTTTTTCCACTTTTTAGATTGCTGTGTAATCCATACTGAGAACACGGAGATTTTACATGTTTAAACTATACTATATATACCTGCTCTCCAGTGATAAAGTACCCTTTCTCAACTTTGTACAATCTGGTCAAATCCATACTGGGCCTGAGAACATCTGAGTCTGTCTACTGATCTATGGACATATGTTTTTAATGTGTAACCTAGGCTACATATATACGTGTTATCCGGTGAAACTGTACCCTTTATCAACTTTCTACAATGTTGTTGAATCCATACTGGGCCTGAGAACGGCTGCCGAGCTGTTAAGCAAGCTACAGCACCTGTGGTTTGGACACGTAATTTTTTCAGGAATGACGGTTAGGCCTATCTCCGGAATTGCGGTTGACCTGAACTTACTGGGAAATCATCGTTCGCGGGGAATAATCTGAATCCCAGATCCCCATCACTAACGGAGTTCAGCAGGTTATCTGCACCTGTAAGCGACAAAAGCTGGTCCTTTCAGTGTAGCGTGCATGCAGCCCCGGACATTTACTGGAATGCTAGACCTGTTATTGCTCGATCTAACGTGCCACAGCCTCGCGTATCCCTCTAGTAAGCTTGACGCGTACCGCGGGGCCATGCCAGAGTCTCGGTCGTTAACGGAATAAAGCTGAGAAATCGCTAGCACAACTACAAACGGACATACCACACCACACACAGAATCGACAAAGCTTGCAATCTGTCCATCTTTTCTGTAGCTTGTATGGTAGTGGTTTCCCGGTTGCAGTCCAATTAAGCCACAGGCTCCACTCCTGGTGGTGCCCTTTTGGACATTCCTTTAAGGTTCAGCTTTGCAATCATACTGCCCCCAGAAACCAAAAACTTTGCCTTCAGGGACGCTGTTTGGAGGTTCGTGGAAATAACGCCGCCCGATCAGCAGTCGGCATATGGGTCGCCCTCCCAGGGCTGTGGGGTACTCGGTACCGGGCCGGTGTCAGTGGGATGTGTCACAGCAGCGGTGACCCGGACGGTGGCCCTGGGCACCCATGTAAATGGCGTGGTATAATGGTAAAGAGTTTATATAGATAGCTTGACGCCACCTGTGGTGTTCGGCAACATAGATGTTAGGCCGACGCTGCATGCAGATCCTCTGGGACTGATGGTGTTGTGCAGCAAAGATGGTGAAGCTCCCCACAGGTGGAGCTGGAGTACCAGGGAAGTGTAGATGTAGTGATGGGGGAAAGGCACAGGCGGTGTAGGTGCTGGTACCCAGATGTAGCGGTGCTGGAATAACTGTAGGACACCAGAGCGTGCAGTTCCAAAGCTTTACTCACAGTCTGCAGGTTACACAGATGCCTGCCTCCATGCTGTGTCCTCTGGGTCAGGACCTCTGCCAACCTCCGGGACCAGAATAGAAAGCTCCCTTCCAACACTCCGCCAACATGTACCTTCTTGAACGTCTCCTTTCTAGCGCTTGTGGGGGAAGCACTCACAGGACCGTGGTTCACTGAAACGCCTCCTGTCTAACAGATGTTCCTCAGACTTTACTTTTATGGCAGACAGCTGTAGCCTTTTCCTTCTGCCTCGCACACGTCGATGCTGGGGCCTCCGAGCCTTAGTTGGGTACAGAGCATTTATAGCTGCTACTTCCCCCGGTTTCTGCTGCAGGAACGTCAGTGTCCCTACAAACTCGGAGACCGGAATCCGGACCATGCGCTCCAGCTAGGAGTGAGCCTTAAATCTGCTCATCCTCCAGCTCCCCTTCTCACGTCCACACACTTCCCCTTCCCTGCACAGAGTGCCCTAACTTACCTCCTCCCGACCACAGAGAGCAGCTCCTCAGCAGTCAGGTTCAAAGGTCTCCCTGCTGGCCTGGAGTGGGAAATGTGTTGTGTGTTGGTTTCACTGCTAGAGAGATCCTTCGTTGCTCCCAAGCTTGACAACACACTCCCTAGGAGGAAGGCAATGCCACAGTGGCGACCGTGCTCTTGGGGACCCCACAAGTGCACTGAGGCCCAGCCACTGCTGGATGATGCTGCTGGTACATTGACCCAGACCACTACATTCCCCTCGCACTCTACACAGCCAGAATCTGACCCAGAGAAAACTCAGGTTCGCCTTCCCGCATACTATACCACCTTAAACGGTGACAAAGAGGAAGGTGCAGATGAAAGTGCAGGTTCCTTGAGCAGGTGGGGGGCATACTCATGGGCGATGGCACTGGCACAGGGCACCGCATAGTACGCAAAAGTGTCTCTGCCGGTGGGAGGGCCTAAACAGACAAGTGCAGTGAGATGGAAGATGGGGACGACAAGGAGTTCAGAGTAGTGCAGGGATTCCCTAGCAAGGAGACTTATGTAATTGTTTTCAATGTTGGGACAGCAATTTTGGGGGAGCACTATACTCTGGTGAATGATATATGGGGCCCACCATACACTGGAGCATTCCAAAGGTGGACATCAGACACTGGAGCAGCATTTACAGGGCCCATTATGCACTAGAGCAGTAGAAATGGGGCCCATTATATATGGAGCATTATTTGGGCCCATAAGACAGTGGAGCTTCATCCATTGGGACCAACATATACTGTAGCATTATGTGGAGCTCATCATATATGGTTTGAAACATTATATGAGAATAATGATTCCGTATGGAGAAATATATGGGCCTCATTACTCTGTATAGCGCAGTAAGCGCTGGCCATAATACTGTATGGAGTTATATACTGTCTGTTTTTGGAGGTATTGGAGAATTTAAAATGGATATCAGTCATGAGATGTAAGAAGTGAAGTATTTTTCATTGTACTATACTGCTATTTCTCTGCCGTATCGGAGCATCATGAGTTGTGGTATGTGTTAAAGGGGCGCTCTTTGGCCCTGGGCCCACGAAAACCTGGAGCCAGCCCTCCCCCCCACAACTGTAGCCAAATAACCCCCATTTTTCAGTGCGTAACTAGTATTATGAAGTTAATTAAGGTTGACAAGCTTCAGTAACAAGAATTTATACTTTTGGTATTCAAATGGGCACTGTTGGTGTGTTTCCTGTCCTCCTCTCACTGCCGACTTTAATTCTCCATTGACTTACATTGGGTTTCGTGTTTCGGGACGACCCCGACTTTTCCCTATAGTCGGACGATTTTGCTCGATCCCACTTTTGGAAAAGTCGGGTTTCATGAAACGAAACGCGACCCTAAAAAAACAAAAGTCGCTCAACACTAATAACAAGGACAGAACTGGGTCAAAGCCAAACAAACACACTATAGCACAGGCACAGGGTACAGGCAGACCAGTGTCGACACACTCAGCCAAGGGTCAAAGTATAACTGACAAAGGATGGTCCCACAATGAGGCTATAAAAAGCTTCATAGAAACCAAAAGGAGGCCATCCGGGTTAACCCTTTACACACCCAACCAATTCACCAGCAATCCATGTCAGCTGCCTGAAGTTTGTTTGTGGTTTTTGTCCAACTGGAAGATCCTTAACGTTGAAACAAACCCAGCCTTCTGACACTGGGTATTACATTATGACCCAAAATCCTTTGGTAATCTTCAGAGTTCATGATGCCTTGCATACAGTCAAAGTACCCATTGCCAGAGGCAGCAAAACAACCCCAAAACATCTTTGAGGCGCCATGATATTTGACTATAGGTACTGTGTTCTTTTCTTTTCTTTGATGTGCTTTACCAAAATGTTCTATGTCTGGCTCATTTGTTCACAAGACACTTTCCCAAAAGCATTTTGGCTTCCTCACATACGTTTTGGGAAACTGCAGTCTATCTTTTTTATGTCTCTGTGTCAGCAGTGCTGTCCTCCTGGGTCTCCTGCCAGAGTGTTTCATTTCATTCAAATGTGGATAAATAGCTTGTGCTGAAACTAATGCACCCTGAGCCTAGATGACAGCTTAAATTTCTTTTGAACTTGATTGGGGCTGCTTATCTGTCATTCGTACTATCCTGCACTGCAACCTTTCATCAATTTTTCTCTGTCGTCCACATCCAGCGAGATTAGCTACAGTGCAGTGAGTTGTAAACGTCTTGATTATGTTTCACACCTTAGACAAAGGAACATTCAGATCTTTGGAGATGAACTTGTAACATAGAGATTGTTCATATTTTTCAATAATTTTGGTTCTCAAGTCTCAGACAGCTCTCTCCTCCTCTTTCTGTTTTCCATGCTTAGTATGGTACACACAGGCACACAATGCAAATAATAAGTCAACTTCTCCCCTTTTTAGCTGGTTTCACATGTGTTTTTCATATTGCCCCCACTTGTTACTTGCCGCAGGTTAGTTTGAATGAACATCATGTGCTTGAAAGGAAGTTGCTTATCCACAATTTTGCAAAGACGTCAATAATTTTGTCTAGCCCATTTTGGGGGTTTTGTATGAAATGATTTCCAAATTGCTATTTTTCTTTGCTATTTTTGTGTTGTTCCAATATACACAAAGCAAATAAACATGTGTATAACAAAACATGTGTAATTACAATAATTTTATGGGAAACAATTCCAAGGGTGCCAACACTTTTGGCCATGACTCTATAAATTGATGTACAGCCCACATTGTAGAAAATGAGTTCTCTCCTTAATTGCATAAGTTTCTTTGGTAATTCCATGCCTTTGATATTTTATACACTATTAAACTATTTTCTGCCTGAGAAATTGCAGCTCTCCAGGCTCAACCAGTGACACTTTCATTTTTCTACTTAAACTGATGAAGTCACAAAGAAAGGCATCCGCCTGGTGGATTGCTGTCTGTTTCTTGTCTATTTATTATTATGAAATATTTGTTTATGAATTTTAAAATGAAATATTATGGTGCATT
The DNA here is from genome assembly GCF_039654945.1 of Dendrobates tinctorius. Classification (NCBI taxonomy): domain Eukaryota; kingdom Metazoa; phylum Chordata; class Amphibia; order Anura; family Dendrobatidae; genus Dendrobates; species Dendrobates tinctorius. The sequence goes on from NW_027361801.1 coordinate 5,775,121, forward strand.
TTATATGAAAGGCTAGTAATAGTCTTATACCGACAAGGCATAGGGGTTATGCACCATTAAATATTGCAAAAAAATAGAAGCTTTTTCATAAAACATAAAATATCCGTTTATGGTCCATAGCTCACATTGTTTTACAGAAGCTTTTATTCTGTGGTACATTATATACTGAAATGCAGCTTATTTCCTTTGTGCTCAAATGATGTTAACTCAGAAGAACTCAATAGGACCAGACACTTTGTGATTACAAAGTTATAAACTGTGATTTAAAGAGTTTTTGAACAATTAAAGAAAAATTAATGTTGAACAGGTCTTGTCTGCCAGCTATTAAAAGATATAATGTCTAAAGATGATGGTCTTTAAAACGACAGTAGTTTCACAATCAAAGCATTAGTGGATGTTGAGATATGGAGCCTGAAAGTCAAAAGTTCAAAACATTGTTTCCCTTTTTGCTCATCACTGCATTTACTAATGTTAAACTAAAAAGGAGGAAAATTGATATTCAAAAACGTTAATATTAATACTTATCTATAACGTATAGATGCATTTAGTGGTCCTGAGCTGTTAGATGGCTAAAGCTTACTTTAAGCAAAAGCTAATTCTAGACCATGAAACAATGCTTTGTTCACCATCATGTTGGTTGGCATAACTTTTGTCCCACAGCAGATGTAAATGAGAAAATCGGTTCTACTTTGGACAAAAACACAGCTTTTAATTTAGATTTTATTTCAAGTGGTTAAGCATTTTCTCAGTGACTTGAATGGGTTATTTAAATTCCAATCCATTTTCTGCTGGTTAAACCAATTTAACATAATTGAGGTCATGGAGTTTGTTTATCTATGAAGAGAGTCTACTGACTATATATGAGGAACATATAATACAGATTGGTCTGCATTGTACTAGCGCAGAATTTCAATCTCTCTGACCGGTCTGAGAACTGAATTTGTTTTTCTCAACGTACCTGAACATTTCTGTATGTAAAGAATCGCCAAATAACAGCCTATCAGAGAATTCAACTCTAAGTGGCAAGAGGACATGGAGAGCAGTTGATGGACACAACATATATTCATAAATAACAAAAGACTGACTGTCACTTCCAAACAAAAAAACTGGTGTGTACATGTACAAAGAAAGATTACCCATCTCTATTAGAGATGGGCGAACACAAAATGTTTGGGTGCTCGTTGCTCGGGTTGAGCATATTGTAATGCTCAGGTGCATAACCCAAGAAAGGAGCTCAATGTTAACCCCTTCACTACCAAGGGTGGTTTGCACGTTAACTCCCAGGCCAATTTTTTCAATTCTGACCACTGTCACTTTATGAGGTAATAACTCTGAAACGCTTCCATGGATCTCGGTGATTCTGACATTGTTTTCTCGTGACATATTATACTTCATGTTAGTGGTAAAATTTCATTCAAATAACTTGTGTTTATTTGTGAAAAAACAGAAATTTGGCAACAATTTTGAAAATTTCGCAATTTTCCGACTTTGAATTTTTATGGCCTTAAATCACAGAGATACGGCACACAAAAAACTTAATAAGTAACATTTCCCACATGTTTACTTTACATCAGCACAATTTTGGAACCAACATTTTTTTTTTGTTAAGAAGTTATAAGGATTGAAAGTTGACCAGCAATTTCTCATTTTTGCAACACCATTTTATTTTTATGGACCACATCACATTTGAAGCCACTTTGAGGGGTCTATATGATAGAAAATACCCAAAAGTGATACCATTCTAAAAACTGCACCCCTTAAGGTGCTAAAAACCACATTCAAGAAGTTTATTAACCCTTCAGCTGCTTCACAGGAATTTTTTGAATATTTAAAAAAAAAATGAATATTTAACTTTTTTTCACAAAAAAAATACTTCAGGTTCAATTTTTTTTATTTTACCAAGGGTAACAGGAGAAATTGGACTGCAACAGTTATTGTGCAATTTGTCCTGAGTACGCTCATACCTGATATGTGGGGGGAACCACTGTTTCGGTGCATGGCTGAGCTCAGAAGGGAAGGAGCGCCATTTGACTTTTTCAATGCAAAATTGGCTGGAATTCAGATCGGACGCCATGTCACGTTTGGAGAGCCCCTGATGTACCTAAACAGTGGAAACCCCCCACAAGTGACCCAATTTTAGAAACTAGACCCCCCAAGGAACTTATCTAAATATGTGGTGACAACTTTGAACCCACAAGGGCTTCACAGAAGTTTATAATGTACAGCAGTACAATTAAAAAATCATAATTTTTCCAAAAAAATGATCTTTTCACCCTCAATTCTTATTTTTCCAAGGGTAACAGGACCCTAAAAGTTATTGTGCAATTTGTCCTGAGTATGCTCATACCCCATATGTGGGTGCAAACAACTATTTGGGCGCATGGCAGAGCTTGGAAGGGAAGCAGCGCCATTTGACGTTTTTGGCTGGAATTGAGATCGGACACCATGTCGCGTTTGGAAAGCCCCTGATGTACCAAAACAGGGGAAACCCCCCACAAATGACACCATTTTGGAAATTAGACCCCCCAAGGAACTTATCTAGATGTGTGGTGAGCACTTTTCACCCCCCAGTGCTTCACAGAAGTTTATAATGCCCAGGTATGAAAATAAAAAAATCGTATTTTTTCCACAAACATGATCATTTAGTTCCCAATTTTTTTATTTTCCCAAGGGTACCTGGAGAAATTGGACCACAAATGTTGTTGTCCAATTTGTCCTGAGTACGCTGATACCTCATATGTGGGAGAAAACTACTGTATGGGCACACGTCGGGGCTCAGAAGGGAAGTAGTGACATTTTGGAATGCAGACTTTGATGGAATGGTCTGCGGGTGTGATGTGCATTTGGAGAGCCTCTGATGTGGCTAAACTATTCAAACTCCCCACAAGTGACTCCATTTTGGAAACTAGACCCCCCACGGAACTTATCTAGATGTGTGGTGAGCACTTTGAACCTCCAAGTGCTTCACAGAAGTTTATAACGCCCGGGCATGAAAATTAAAAAATCATATTTTTTCCACAAAAATGATATTTTTGCCCCCAATTTTTTATTTTCCTAAGGTAGCAGGAGAAATTGGACCCCAAAAGTTGTTTTGCAATTTGTCCTGAGTAGGCTGATACCCCATATGTGGGGGTAAAATACTGTTTGGGCGCATGGCAGAGCTTGGAAGGGAAGGAGCACCATTTGACTTTTTCAGCGCAGAATTGGCTGGAATTGAGATCAGGTGCCATGTTGCGTTTGAGAGCACCTGATGTGCCCAAACAGTGGAAACCCCCCAATTCTATCTCCAACCCTAATCTCAACACACCCCTAACCCTAATCTTAGCCCTAACCCTAATCTCAGCCCTAACCCTAACCCTAACCCTAGCCCTAGCCCTAACCCTAGCCCTAACCCTAACCCTAGACCTAACCCTAACCCTAATGGGAAAATGGAAATAAATACACTTTTTTAATTTTATTATTTTTCCCTAACTAAGGGGGTGATAACGGGGGGTTTGATTTACTATTTATGGCGGTTTTTATATTTGGCAGCTGTCACACGCTAAAAGACGCTTTTTTAGTTTTTGCATCACCACATATTGAGAGCTATAATTTTTCCATATTTTGATCCACTGAGTCATGTGAAGTCTTATTTTTTGAGGGACGAGTTGATGTTCTTATTGGTATCATTTTCAGGCACGTGACATCTTTTGATTGCTTTTTATTCCAATTTTTGGGACGCAGAATGAACAAAAACCAGCGTTTCATGGTTTTCTTTTGTGGGGTGCGCTTACACCATGCCGTGTGCGGTAAAATTGATAAAGCGGTTTTATTCTTCGGGTCAGTATGGTTACAGCGATACCTCATTTATGTAGCTTTTTTATGCTTTAGCGCTTTTATGCAATGAAAACAATTTTATATAAAAAATAATTATTTTTGCATCACTTTATTCTGCGAGCTATAACTTTTTTATTTTTTCGCTGATGATGCTGTGGCGTGGCTCGTTTTTTGCGGACAATATGACGTTTTCAGTGGTACCATTGATATTTATATGCGTCTTTTTGATCGTGCGTTGTTTCACTTTTTGTTCAGCGGTATGATAATAAATCATTATTTTTTGCTTCGTTTTTTATTTTTATTTTTTAAGAGGTTTGCTAAAGGGGTTAACTAAAGGGACAGTTTTATAGGGCGGGTCGTTATGGACGCGGCGATACCAAATATGTGTACTTTTATTTTTTTTTTTAGTTCCAAAAATTGAATTTATTAGGGAATATATATATATTTTTTTTTATTTAGTTAGCGATTTTTTAAAAATTATTTTTACACTTTTTATTTTTTTTTTAACTTTATTACATTGTCCCAGGTGGGACATCACTGTTCTGTGACAGATCACTGATTTGTGAAGATGAGGATGAATGAACTCATGGAGATCAACATCCAACACTGCGGAGACACCATCACGTGTTTCTCAACGCAGTGATTCTAGAGCACTGCCCCCATCCCTTATGGGAAATATGCAAAACATGCAAAACAGAAGCCGCGGAGACACCATCACATGTTTCTCAACGCAAGCAATGACCAGCCAGGTCTTTCCCCGGGAAGGAACAACCACGGGAAGGGCAGTCTCCAATGAAGGAAACCACCTATGCCAAAACATGGTATCCATCCACAAACAGGTGTTTCGGGGTATTGCCCCTCATCAGTGTGGAGTAGGAAACTGGCTGGTAGGAGCAATGCCTAGTAAAAGACTGTGAAGATGAGGATGAATGAACTCATGGAGATCAACATCCAACACTGCGGAGACACCATCACGTGTTTCTCAACGCAGTGATTCTAGAGCACTGCCCCCATCCCTTATGGGAAATATGCAAAACATGCAAAACAGAAGCCGCGGAGACACCATCACATGTTTCTCAACGCAAGCAATGACAAGCCAGGTCTTTCCCCGGGAAGGAACAACCACGGGAAGGGCAGTCTCCAATGAAGGAAACCACCTATGCCAAAACATGGTATCCATCCACAAACAGCTGTTTCGGGGTGTTGCCCCTCATCAGTGTGGAGTAGGAAACTGGCTGGTAGGAGCAATGCCTAGTAAAAGACTGTGAAGATGAGGATGAATGAACTCATGGAGATCAACATCCAACACTGCGGATACACCTTCACGTGTTTCTCAATGCAGTGATTCTAGAGCACTGCCCCCATCCCTTATGGGAAATATGCAAAACATGCAAAACAGAAGCCGCGGAGACACCATCACATGTTTCTCAATGCAAGCAATGACCAGCCAGGTCTTTCCCCGGGAAGGAACAACCATGGGAAGGGCAGTCTCCAATGAAGGAAACCACCTATGCCAAAACATGGTATCCACAAACAGCTGTTTCGGGGTATTGCCCCTCATCAGTGTGGAGTAGGAAACTGGCTGGTAGGAGCAATGCCTAGTAAAAGACTGTGAAGATGAGGATGAATGAACTCATGGAGATCAACATCCAACACTGCGGAGACACCATCACGTGTTTTTCAACGCAGTGATTCTAGAGCACTGCCCCCATCCCTTATGGGAAATATGCAAAACATGCAAAACAGAAGCCGCGGAGACACCATCACATGTTTCTCAACGCTAGCAATGACCAGCCAGGTCTTTCCCCGGGAAGGAACAACCACGGGAAGGGCAGTCTCCAATGAAGGAAACCACCTATGCCAAAACATGGTATCCATCCACAAACAGCTGTTTCGGGGTATTGCCCCTCATCAGTGTGGAGTAGGAAACTGGCTGGTAGGAGCAATGCCTAGTAAAAGACTGTGAAGATGAGGATGAATGAACTCATGGAGATCAACATCCAACACTGCGGATACACCATCACGTGTTTCTCAACGCAGTGATTCTAGAGCACTGCCCCCATCCCTTATGGGAAATATGCAAAACATGCAAAACAGAAGCCACGGAGACACCATCACATGTTTCTCAACGCAAGCAATGACCAGCCAGGTCTTTCCCCGGGAAGGAACAACCACGGGAAGGGCAGTCTCCAATGAAGGAAACCACCTATGCCAAAACATGGTATCCATCCACAAACAGCTGTTTCGGGGTATTGCCCCTCATCAGTGTGGAGTAGGAAACTGGCTGGTAGGAGCAATGCCTAGTAAATGCCTACTCCATACTGATGAGGGGCAATACCCCGAAACAGCTGTTTGTGGATGGATACCATGTTTTGGCATAGGTGGTTTCCTTCATTGGAGACTGCCCTTCCCGTGGTTGTTCCTTCCCGGGGAAAGACCTGGCTGGTCATTGCTTGCGTTGAGAAACATGTGATGGTGTCTCCGCGGCTTCTGTTTTGCATGTTTTGCAGATCACTGATTTGTCACATCACAGATCGCTGTGACAGATCAGCAATCTGTCACAGGCAGTGCTGCAGGCTTCCTCCTGGCCTGCGCTTTGCAGACATGAGGAGGCCTGCTCCCTGCAGGCCCCCGAAGGTCCCCGTCGCCATATTGGATCCGGGGACCTGCAGGGAAGGAGCCCCCCTCAGCAGCGCTGCACATTGCGCTGCTGTGGGGGGCTCAGGGAAGCACGGAGGGAGCCCCCGCCCTGCCGATGCTTCCCTTTAACCCCCGGTACACCCAGATCGTGTTTGATCGCGGTGTGCCAGGGGTTAACGTGTCGGGGGCGGTACGTGACAGCCCCTGACACATTGTGCCGGGTGTCAGCTGTGATAATCAGCTGATGCGCGGCTGCGATCAGCTGCGCTCACCACGTGGGCGCTGCTGATCGCTATGATGTAATATTCCGTCCATGGGAATTAGGTCCCAGGTCACATGGATGGAATATTACGTCCATTGTAGGAAAGGGGTTAATCTATGGGATACTCAAGCATTTTTTTGCCATGCCCCCGGGGTCTTTTCAGGGTCTAAGAATGGCAGAAATCGATGGGAACAGTGCTCAATAGAGTTGAGCGATACCGTCCGATACTTCAAAGTATCGTATCGGATGGTATCGGCCGATCTTTAAAAAAAGTATCGGTATCGCCGATTCCGATACCGGAAGTCCCATTCAAGTCTATGGGACTTCCGGTATCGGAATAAGAAAAACCCTTTCCTGCCCTTGTACAGCCTCTCTGGGGTCTGTACGGGCCTTTCGGGGGGCTGTGCCGGCCTGCCAGGGGGTCTGTGCAGGCTCCGGTGGTCTGTGCCGGCCTGCCGGTGGTCTGTGCAGGCTCCGGTGGGCTGTGCTGGCCTGCCGGTGGTCTGTGCAGGCTCCGGGGGGCTGTGCCGGCCTGCCGGGGGGCTGTGCCGGCCTGCCGGGGGGCTGTGCAGGCTCCGGGGGGCTGTGCCGGCCTGCCGGGGGGCTGTGCCGGCCTGCCGGGGGGCTGTGCAGGCTCCGGGGGTCTGTGCAGGCATAGTCCGATGGGACTACAAGTCCCATCGGGCGATGCCTGCTACCATGACAGTGATTGACACATTAGCCAATGATGGGACAGTAGTAGTCCCATCATCCGGCTAATGTGTTAAATGTAAAAAAAAAAAAAAAAAAAAAAAAAAAAAAAATTACATGCTACATACATACAACATGCATACTACATACATGCTACATTCATACTACATACTACATACATGCTACATTCATACTACATAAATACTACATGCAACATATATACTACATGCATGCTACATACATACTGCATGCTACATACATACCACATATATACTACATACATACTACATGCATGCTACATGCATGCTACATGCTACATACATAACACATATATACTACATGCATGCTACATACATACTACATGCTACATACTACATATATACTATATGCATGCTACATACATACTACATGCATGCTACATACATACTACATGCTACATACATACTACATATATACTACATGCATGCTACATACATACTGCATGCTACATGCATGCTACATACATACTACATACATACTACATGCTACATACATACTACATATATACTACATACATACTACATACATACTACATGCATGCTACATGCATGCTACATACATACCACATACATAACACATATATACTACGTGCATGCTACATACATACTACATGCTACATACATACCATATACATACTACATGCATGCTACATACATACTACATGCATGCTACATACATACTACATGCTACATACATACTACATATATACTACATGCATGCTACATACATACTACATGCTACATACATACTACATATATACTACATGCATGCTACATACTACATGCTACATACATACTACATATATACTACATGCATGCTACATACATGCTACATGCATGCTACATACATACTACATGCTACATACATACCACATACATACTACATATATACTACATGCATGCTACATACATACTGCATGCTACATGCATGCTACATACATACTACATACATACTACATGCTACATACATACCACATATATACTACATACATACAATACATTCATACAATACATACATAGACATACAGTACATATAACATAGAGTAACATACTTACCAATACTTGTCACATTGTTCCCCGAAGCCATTGTCTTTTCCGGAATAAATATTAACATAACAAACCACAAAAATACTCACCCACGATCCGAAGCAGTCCACGAGTGTGTCCCATGACGATCTTGGGTAGAGAACTGCAGCATCAGCTGTTGCTGCCGTTCTCTACGGGCTGCAGGAATCCAATGACGGAAGGTAGGTATCCTTCCGCACTGTATTCCTCCGCCACTTAAAAAAAAAAAAAGTCCCTAGTCTCACTTTATGCCATTGCTGTGTGGGAAATTCCCACGCAGCAATGGCATAAAGTGAGACTAGGGACTTTTTTTTTTTTAAGTGGCGGAGGAATACAGTGCGGAAGGATACCTACCTTCCGTCATTGGATTCCTGCAGCCCGTAGAGAACGGCAGCATCATCTGATGCTGCAGTTCTCTACCCAAGATCGTCGTGGGACACACTCGTGGACTGCTTCGGATCGTGGGTGAGTATTTTTGTGGTTTGTTATGTTAATATTTATTCCGGAAAAGACAATGGCTTCGGGGAACAATGTGACAAGTATTGGTAAGTATGTTACTCTATGTTATATGTACTGTATGTCTATGTATGTATTGTATGAATGTATTGTATGTATGTAGTATATATGTGGTATGTATGTAGCATGTAGTATGTATGTAGTATGTATGTAGCATGCATGTAGCATGTAGTATGTATGTAGCATGCATGTAGTATATATGTAGTATGTATGTAGCATGCATGTAGTATATATGTAGCATGTATGTAGTATGTATGTGGTATGTATGTAGCATGTAGTATGTATGTAGCATGCATGTAGTATATATGTAGTATGTATGTAGCATGTAGTATGTATGTAGTATGTATGTAGTATGTATGTGGTATGTATGTAGCATGTAGTATGTATGTAGCATGCATGTAGTATATATGTAGTATGTAGTATGTATGTAGTATGTATGTGGTATGTATGTAGCATGTAGTATGTATGTAGCATGCATGTAGTATGTATGTAGCATGCATGTAGTATGTATGTAGCATGCATGTAGTATGTATGTAGTATGTATGTAGTATGTATGTAGCATGCAGTATGTATGTAGTATGTATGTAGTATATATGTAGTATGTATGTAGCATGTAGTATGTATGTAGCATGCATGTAGTATATATGTAGTATGTATGTAGCATGCATGTAGTATGTATGTAGTATGTATGTAGCATACAGTATGTATGTAGCATGTATGTAGTATGTATGTAGTATATATGTAGTATGTATGTAGCATGCATGTAGTATGTATGTAGCATGTAGTATGTATGTAGCATGCATGTAGTATGTATGTAGCATGTATGTAGTATGTATGTAGTATATATGTAGTATGTATGTAGCATGTAGTATGTATGTAGCATGCATGTAGTATGTATGTAGTATTTTTTTTTTTTTTTTTTTTAACATTTAACACATTAGCCGGATGATGGGACTACTACTGTCCCATCATTGGCTAATGTGTCAATCACTGTCATGGTAGCAGGCATCGCCCGATGGGACTTGTAGTCCCATCGGACGATGCTTGCACAGACCCCCGGACATCAGCACAGCCCCCCGGCAGGCCGGCACAGCCCCCCGGCAGGCCGGTACAGACCCCCACAGGGTGCACAGACCACCGGCAGGCCGGCACAGCCCCCCGGCAGGCCGGTACAGACCCCGGGCAGTCCACACAGCCCCCCGGCAGGCCGGCACAGCCCCCCGGCAGGCCGGCAGAGACCCCCGGAAGGCCCGAAATGACGGCGCATCATGATGCGCACACACCGCGCATCATGATGACGTCAGGCCGTCAATCAACTGAACTTCCGATTCCGATGCTGAATTCCGATATTGAAAAAATATCGGAAGTCGGTATCGGAATTCCGATACAGCAAGTATCGGCCGATACCCGATACTTGCGGTATCGGAATGCTCAACACTAGTGCTCAAATGACATGGGAACATCATGGGGAAGACCCCTGGACACATTTCTAACTACCAGGTCACTGCTGTGAACAATGTCGTCAGAGTGTTATGCCACTTTTACAGGTGCTCAACAAAACATACAAAAATAAAACCAAAATGGATTTTCCAGGGAAATATGTTAAGGAACATCCTTTCCAGGGTAATGATTTATATGTAAGGCAAAATAAATAACCCAAAACAAAATTATTCCTCCACCACTTGGGCTATGTTCACGTGTAGCATTTTTGATGCGTTTTTCAACTTAGCATTGCTTTCAACCAAGACAAAAGCATTCACTGGGAAATGTCATATTAACATTTTACAACTTTATCTTGCCATGTGGTATGTGACACATCATTTGACACATCCTGTTTCATTTATGAAGGAGGGACTCTGAAAGTCACAAAGCCTATTTTTATCGGGCCATCAGGCAGCCTTTACTATTCTTAAAGGGCCAGCAGTTGGTCCTCACTATTCTTAGAGAGCCATCAGCCGGCCATGCTTTGTTGTTCCCATTAGTAAACAGTGGGTCTCCTATACTGTTATTGCCTACGCATTGAATGCAAGGGCAGCCCCAAATTTGGATACACCCCAATAACCCTTTGAACAGACGTCCTGGATAGTCCCATTAAACCAAAGTTCCCATTATTATTCATTTGGCATTCCGGTACTGTTTGCCTATGCATTGAATGCAAGGCCTGCCCTGACCCAAAGTTACACGCACCCCAATAACCCTTTGAGCAGACATCCCGGATGGCCACTTGAAACCAAAGTTTCCATTATTACTCATTTGGTACTCCCATACTGTTTACCTATGCATTGAATGCAATGCCTGCCTGGCCCCAAAGTTACACGCACCACAATAACCCTTTGAACAGACATTCTTGATGGCCACTTGAAACCAAAGTTCCCATTATTATTCATTTGGTACTCCCATACTGTTTGCCTATGCATTGAATGCTCCAGATTTGGATGCACCCCAATAATCCATTGAACAGACATCCTGGATGGCCACATGAAACTAAAGTTCCCAATTATTATTCATTTGGTACTCCCATACTGTTTGCCAATGCAGTGAATTGCAGTGTTGAGGCTCAAGAACCTGCATTGGAGCATTGCAGTGTTGAGGCTGAAGAAACTGCAGTGGAACATTTCAGTGTTGAGCATGAACAACCGGCACTGGAGAATTGCAGTGCTAAGGATGAAGACCCAGTAGTGGAGAATGTCAGTGTTGAGACTGAAAGCTTGCAGTGGAGAATTGCAGTGTTGAGGCTGAAGAACCTGCATTGGAGAATTGCAGTGTTGAAATGAAGAACAAGTAGTGGAGCATTTCAATGTTGAGGCTGAAGACCCAGCAGTAGAGAACTGCATTGCTGAAGCTGACCAACCCCATTATTAGGAAGTGGGTCTCCCATACTGTTTGCCTATGCAGTGAATGCATGACCTGCCCCAAATTTGGACACACTGAATACCCCTTGGAATAGACATGGAGGAGGGCCTCCTAAAAGTCTGTTCCCATTACAAAGGAGCGGGTCTCCTATACTTGTAATGTCCATGCAGTAAGTGTAAGCACTGACAAACATTTCCCCTTGGGGGGTATACTGCGACATAATGTATAAAAAATTTGTTTACAGGCATCATAAGCACACTTTACAACACTAATGTGGGTGATGCATCACAGACAACGATCACCTGGGGATCTAGTGTTGGTGGATGAAGGGACATGGCGGAGGGCCTCTTAAAAATCTGTAATGAGCATACAGTAAATGTATGGGCTGACAAACATTTCCCCCTGGGGGGTATACATCAACATACTGGATAAAAAGTTGTTTAAGGGCATCATAAACACCCTTTACAACATTAATGTGGGTGTTACATCATGGACAACGGTGACCCTGGCGATCTTGTGGTGGTGGATGAAGAGACGTGGAGGAGGGCCTCCTGAAAACCTGTTCCTATTACAAAGGAGCGGGTCTCCTATACTTGTAATGCCCATGCAGTAAGTGTATGGGCTGACAAACATTTTCCCCTGGGGGGTATACATCGACATACTGTATAAAAAAATTGTTTACAGGCATTATAAACACCCTTTACAAGACTAATGTGGGTGATGCATCATGGACAACGGTCACCTGGTGATATAGTGTTGGTGGATGAAGAGACATGGAGGAAAGCATCCTAAAAATAGGTTCCCATTACAAAAGAGCAGGTCTCCTATACTTGTAATGCCCATGCAGTAAGTATATGGGCTTAAAAACATTTCCCCCTGGGGGGTATACATCAACATACTGGATAAAAAGTTGTTTAACGGCATCATAAACACCCTTTACAACATTAATGTGGGTGTTACATCATGGACAACGGTGACCCTGGCGATCTTGTGGTGGTGGATGAAGAGACATGGAGGAGGGCCTCCTAAAAACCTGTTCCTATTACAAAGGAGTGGGTCTCCTATACTTGTAATGCCCATGGAGTAAGTGTATGGGCTGACAAACATTTTATCCTGGGGGGTATACATCGACATACTGTATAAAAAAATTGTTTACAGGCATTATAAACACCCTTTACAAGACTAATGTGGGTGATGCATCATGGACAACGGTCACCTGGTGATATAGTGTTGGTGGATGAAGAGACATGGAGGAGAGCATCCTAAAAATAGGTTCCCATTACAAAAGAGCAGGTCTCCTATACTTGTAATGCCCATGCAGTAAGTATATGGGCTTAAAGACATTTCCCCCTGGGGGGTATACATTAACATACAGGATAAAAAGTTGTTTACGGGCATCATAAACATCCTTTACAACACTAATGTGGATGTTGCATCACGAACAACGGTCAAGCTGGTGATTTTGCGGTGGTGGATGAAGAGATGTGGAGGAGGGCCTCCTAAAAATCTGTCCCTATTACAAAAGAGGGGGTCTCCTACACGTGTAATGCCCATACAGTAAGTTTATGGGCTGACAAAAAATTCCCCCTGGGGGGTATACATCAACATACTGTGTAAAAAATTTGTTTTGGGGGCATCATAAACACACTTTACAACACTAATGTGGGTGTTGCATCATGGAGCATGGTCACCATGGTGACCTTATGGTGGTGGATGATGAGGATGAGGAGAAGGAGGAGGACAACAGCAAATAGCCAAAATCAGGAAGCCTATACCCATGTGTGGGTGTGAAGAGTTGCATGGGAATAGACTTCCCAAAAAAGACACTGGATTTGACTTTATGTTACGTTGCTATCATTCAGTGGTGTAGAGAAGTCTGGCCCAATCCAGCTCTTGTTCATTTTTATTAGAGTCAGCCTGTCAGCATTTTGAGTTGACAGGCAGGTGCACTTATCAGTTATAATTCCACCAGCGGCACTAAAAACCCACTCTGACAAAACGCTAGTGGCAGGGCAGGCTTGGACCTCCAAGGTGTAAAGAGTCAGTTCATGCCAAGTGTCCAGCTTGGATGCCCAATAATTAAAATGCACAGAGGAATCAGGATGGACATTGGAACGGTTAGCAAGGTACTCCCTCAGCATCTTCCAAAACTTTGCACTCCTTGTGAGAGTACCCCACACCTCATGGCCAGTGTGGTGGGAGGGTCTGAGGAAAGTCTTCCAGAACTTTGTCAGTGATCCCCTGCCTCTGTTGGATTGGAGTTGTGTCATTCTTGCCTCTACTCCTTGGTTTTCCAATGAAGTGTGACCTCTGCCGCCAGCATTTTCAGTTAGGAATTTTTTTAATAATTCCTCAACAAGGGACCTTTGGTACTGCACCATTTTGGTACACGTGTCTGCCTCTGGAATAAGAGATGGAAAGTTCTCATTGTAGCATGGGTCTAGAAGTGTCACCAACCAGTAATGAATGTTACCCAAAATTTTGAGAAGGCGAGGGTCACAGGAAAGGCAGCATAGCATAAACTCAGCCATGTGTGCCAGACTTATAACAGGCAAGACATCTGTGTCCTCACCAAGAGGATAACTGACCAAGTTCTCCTCCTCCTCCCTATACTCAGACCATCCACGCTGAACAGAGGGTATGACAGTTGTGCTTGCAGCATCGTCTCTAGCGCATGAAATCAGCTCCTGTTTTTCCTCCCCTCTTCCTCATTGTCAACCAATCCACGTTGGGATGAGATGAGGCTGGGCTGTGTGTAATCACCATGTATGGTTCCTTGCTCCGTCACATCATGCTCCGCCTGCAATGCATCCTCTGATTGTGAGCAGAGAGCGTTCCAGAACACAGTGAAGCAAGATAGTGGCGCTAATTATGACATCATCACCGCTCACCATCTTGGTGGAGTTCTCAACGTTTTGGAGGACAGTAGATATGCCTGACATCCATGTCCACTCCTGAGGTCTTATGTGTGTAGTCTGAACTGAATACCGATGGCCTTGTTGATGCTGGTAGTCAATAACTGCCCTCTTCTGCTCACAAATCCTTTCCAACATATGCAGTGTAGAGTTCCATCTCATGGGGACATCACACAACAGTCAGTGAGCCGGAAGCTGCAAACACTGCTGAAGCACAGCAAGTGCAATAGAAGCTGTAGCTGACTTTTTAAAATGGGCATACAGGTGGCATACTTTGATAAGCAGATCAGCAGCTTCGGTTAGGTTTTGAGAAACCTCTGAATCATGAGGTTAAGCACATGGGCCAGGCATGGTACCTGTGTGAGCTCGTCTCGCCTCAGAGCCACCACCAGGTCCTGGAAATTGTCACACAAGACCATGCCTGGCTGTAGGTGCAGTGGTGTGAGTCACAGATCTGCCTGCTATTTCAGAGCTGTCCACAACCCTTCAGCATTGTGCGGTTTGTCACCTAAGCATATTAGCTTCAGAACAGCCTGTCACCGCTTGGCTGAGACAGTGCTTCCAGCTTTTGACTGATGTGGTCATTTCAGAGATGGATGCTGAAAAGGAGGAGGATGAGGAGGTGCAGAAGCTCTAGACTGTGGGGGCAACCCTCTTGGATGTAGGGACCGCAATCCTCGGCGTCGGGAGGACGTGTTCCATCCCAAGGTCAGACTGGGTCCCAGCTTCTACTATGTTAACTCAGTGTGGCATCAGCGAGATGTACCGTCACTGCCCACAAGCACTTGTCCATGTGTCCATGGTTAGGTGGACTTTCCCATTAATTGCATTGTTGAGGGCATGGCTAATGTTGTGGGACACGTGCTTGTGTAATGCGGGGATGGCACAACGGGAGAAATAGTGGTGGCTGGGTACAGAGTACCTGGGGTCTGTCGCCATCAGGTTGTGGAAAGCTTCCGTCTCCATGAGCCTAAAAGGCAACATTTCAAGCTCAAGCAGATGAGAAATGTGTGAATTTAGTACTATGGCCTATGGGGAGTTGGCTGCATATTTGCACTTGCGTTCCAAGGACTGGGGTATGGACAACTGAACGCTGTGCTGGGACAAGGACATGGACATGCATGATGATGGTGATAGTTGAGTGTGTGCAACGACAGGTGCAGGGCAGGAGGCATCTTCGAATGTACCATGGACAGGGGACTGGCTTTCACAACAGTGGGAGAAGCTGTGGTGTCACCCGCACCATGGGTTTTGGCCCACAAAGTCGGATGCCTTGCTCCCATGTGCCTGATTATGCTGGTGATGGTGAGGCTAGTAATTTTGCTACCCCTTCTGATGCTGGCATGTTAGATGGTGCAAATGGCCTTTTTGTGGTTATTATAAAAAAAGGGGGAGACAGAAGCGCACAATAGGGTCTTATCCAATTATATAAACGTTTCACAGATATGGATCCACTCACCTGGTTCAGTTGTGTGGAACACAACAACCATAAGCACAAATGGGTAGGATCTGATGAACTGCAGCAATCAGCCGGTCACTAGAATTGCATATATAGGAAGGAGAGAAGTCCGGCTTTCAGGATCGCGCTGTTCCAGTCCAAAGTTCACAAGGAGTTAATCCAAGGACCAAGCAGTGATTATAACTTTCTTTTTATTCCATAAACTCTACGCGTTTCATGTACACACTGTACACTTCCTCAGAAGCAAAGTTTGCTCCTGAGGAAGTGTACAGTGTGTACACGAAACGCGTAGAGTTTATGGAATAAAAAGAAAGTTATAATCACTGCTTGGTCCTTGGATTAACTCCTTGTGAACTTTGGACTGGAACAGCGCGATCCTGAAAGCCGGACTTCTCTCCTTCCTATATATGCAATTTTTGTGGTTATTGACAGAGTATTTAAAAAACAACCAGATTCAGGAAGACCTAACAGTAGGACTGGCAACTTCTGTCATGTTGGTGTTACGGGGAATTGTTGCCTGCCTTCTGTCTGTGGCCACCACACTGCTTCTTCCTGCCTGCTGGGGTTGTATGCCTCACAGGGGCCCCATAGCGGCGGCGGCATGATGTGCTGCTAGCTGGGGGCCCCGGGGCAGCGGGAGCCCTAGGCAGCTGCCTGGTTTGCCTGCCCCTAACGCCGGCCCTACAGACGTGGTTAAGAGTTTGAGCATGTTTCTACCATTATTTCTATATCAAAATAAATAACCAACTTTTTAACTCTGCTAGAGTAAAAGTGAAATTAAGTTTCCAGAATTTGGCTGTTAAAATTTCTAGCAGCTAAAATTATACGTGATGTAGGAATTGCCAAGTGGCTGGGTAGATGAGAACATCCAATAAAGAAAAGATTGAGGACTGGATTAGGAGAAAGCCATAGATGAAAGGAAGGATTTAACTTAAAACACTAACTTCTGCAATACACAAGCATTAAGGCATTCAGCCCCAGCCTGTATATATGTGCCTTGTAGGCTACATTCTCCCCAACATGTCTCAGTGCATGAATTGTCTATATACAGTGGATATAATAAATCTTTGTGCCCTTTTAAAATGTCATGCTTTTCTTATGTAAAAAAAATCATGAAGAATCAATTCATAACTTTTTACAACTTTAATGTTCTCTTTAATGTTAATATGTACAATTTAAAAAATAAACTGAAACCTTTGAGTGGAAAAATAAAAATAAAAGAACTAAAATAATATAGCTGCATAAATGTGCACACCCTTAAATTGAAGGGTTTGATACAAAATTGACTAATATTTTAACTGTTCATAATTCCCTCCATCTTGATTAAAGCACGGGTTCCAGCTGCAAACAACCACAAAGCATAATGCTGCTTCCATCATGCTTCACTGTGCTTATGGCGTTGTTTTGGTAATGTCCATTGTTCGCTTTGCACCAAAGATACCTTTTGGAATAATGACCAAATACCATGGTCCTATTAGACTATAACTTGTTTACTCATATGCTTTTGACAGACTTGATGTAGACTTTGGAAAAATATAGCTTGCTTGGATATTTTTCTCTACAGGAAAAGTTTCCATCGTGCCACCCTAAATCATAGACCAGATATATGAAGAATGTTGCTGTAGGCCTATTGGCAACTTCCTGGACAAATTTTCTTCTGGTCGTTTTATCAAGATTTGAGGGACATCAGTTCTAGGTAATGTCACTGTTTTGCCAAATTTAAGCTTGATAACTGTCTTCACAGTATTTCAAGGCATGGGAAATTTTTGTTCTACCCTTATCCTGGCTGATAACATTCAACCATGAGATCCCTTTGCTGTGTTGTAAGCTGTTTATGAATCATGACTTTTGTTGTAAAATGCAATTTAGAAGATATCAAGATAATCCTTCAAGAAAAACTAAAATGTATATGGTGTTAATCAGAATCCTTTAAAGGAAAGCAATGAAAAATGATTTATTGGTAATTTGAACAACAGACTCTATGACACCAAACTCATATTCTAAAAATCTCACATTTATGAGTAGCTCAATAATGTAATTAAACATTCATATAGTAAGTGTTTTCAAAGGGCTGTTGCATTTTTTGCATTTGTAATTGAAATGCAGCCACTGTTTACCTGCCCCTGCATATTCACTTGATTTTTCAGAAAAGCTTACAAGAGTCTTCTAGCAGCATCTACTGTCTTCTTCTTTATTGTCACATTTTGTGCAAGTTAAGCATTAATCCAATGTTTATCATACTTGCTGCTTTATTGTTTCATATTATATACCTAAGCTCTTTTGCATTTCATATCTACAGCACACTGGAATGAATGGTGCTTTAAATTAATTAATTCATTAAACATTGGACTTAATGTTCCTGAACGCATTTGAATATTTGGTTCTATTTTTAATGGGCTTTTTTGTGTTTATTTTAGTTGCTTCTTCTTTAATAGAATCCATAAAAAGGCTGCAAACAGTTTATGTAAAAATTTAATAGGAATTAAAATTCAATTTATTGTATGGCATGCTTGCGTTCTTCAGTTGTCTAGACTTATGCTTGCCCTATTGTTTGTCATCTATGGCTAGTCAAGATTGGAAAATCAAGAAGATGGATGATCTATGAATCAATGCGATTGAAGGCAGTATTTAGAAATGAATTCCCTGACACTTTTCAATAATTACTATTTCTTTACGCCTGTCATCTTTTCAAAATTTGGATTTATAGGTTTATATGTTATTAGCAAGGTTAAAATTGCAGTTTATTGAATGCTTCACACGTGCAGAAACATTTCTTCGAAATATTTGCATCATTTAGTTGTTTTCATAATCACTTAATGTATGGTTGACAGCAGATCATGGAGTCAAAGCAAGAAAGGGCAAGAATTCTACTGAACTATTACATAGTCAGGAGAATAAAAGTTAATATCCTTTATATTGCAGCGAGGACACCCACACCAATGTAGACATAGGCATGCGCTAAAAATATCTGTGCGCTATTAGTGAACAATTTAGCATACAGTACTGGAATATAGATGTCAAAAAAATCAAAAATAAAACTTACACATTTAAATTGTTTTTGTATATTCTTTTCCATACATGGAACCTATTTTTACGACGTAAATTTTTTCAGAGGTTGGTGGAGGAAATTGTGAAAGTAGCTTAGCGGGGATCTAACTGGTGGGCATCTTACTTTGAACATTGCTAGTGAGCGATTAACTGGTCAGCTGCTCTCGATTTCTAGTGCAGCTCAGCTCAAACCCAGAAGATCGGAGAGGAGGAAAAGCCTTAGCAAGAGAACAGCAGAGAATGGAGCAAGATTGTCCACTTTTACCAGCAGTAAGGCTCTTTTGTTTCATGTACCCTTCATAGAAGTCACCAAATGTGTATCTTTAGATCCATTGGAGTCAGGGTTAGAGATTAATTGAAGTACGAGTACCATGGACGAGTTTATTAAGTTAGAGACACAAAATGAGTGCAACCATCTGGCAGGATCTGAAGCCTTAGTCCCCATGCAATCAGAATGCAAGATGGACAAGGATAGCTAGATGCCAGAGGCCACAGCTTGGAAGCTCCAGTGGGGTCTCCAAAAGGTGCTGAGCCCTTGTATGCATATGGTTGCAGATGTATTGCTTATCTTAAACTTCTTATTTTGCTTATAGAAGCAGATTTCTCAAAAAGAAGTTGTTGATACTTGAGCTAGACGAGCACTGTTGATAAGGGATGCAAGATGTGGTTATTAGAGATGAGCGATTTTGCCTTTTTTTGGGTCCAGTCAGGTTTCATGAAACCCGACTTTCTCAAAAGTCGGGTCGAACGAAATCGGCCGATTATCGTGAAAAGTCGAAGGCCGACTGAAACATGAAACCCAATGCAAATGAATGGGGAAGAAAAGTCGGCAGTGAGTTGAGGACAGGAAACACACCTACAGTGCCCATTTTAATGCCAAAAACATCAATTCTTATTACTTAAGCTTGTCAACCTTAATTTACTTTATAATAATAGTTAAGCATTGAAATCTGGGGGTTATTTGGCTAAAGTTGTGGGGGGGTAGGGCTGGCTCCTGATTTTCGTGGGCCCAGGGCCAAAGAGTGTCAATGGGCTCCTTTATCACATGCCACAATTCATGATCCTCTGATACGGCAGAGAAATAGCGGTATAGTACAATGAAAAATACTTCACTTCTTACATCTAATGACTGATATCCATTTTAAATTCTCCAATAGCTCCAAAAATGGACAGTATATTACTCCATACAGTATTATGGTCACCGCATAGTGCGCTATACAGAGTAATGAGGCCCATATATTTCTCCATACAGAATCACTGGTCCCATATAATGTTTGAAACAGTATATGATGAGCTCCACATAATGCTACAGTATATGTTGGTCCCCATGGATGAAGCTCCACTGTGTTATGGGCCCAAATAATGCTCCATATATAATGGGCCCCATTTCTAATGCTCCAGTGCATAATGGGCCCTGTAAATGCTGCTCCAGTGTCTGATGTCCACCTTTGGAATGCTCCATTGTATGGTGGGCCTCATATATCATTCTCCAGAGTATAGTGCTCCCCAAAAATAGCTGTCCCAACATTGAAAACAATTAAATAAGTCTCCTCGCTAGGGAATCCCTGTACTAGTCTGGACTCCTCGTCGTCCCCATCTTCCATCTCTCTGCACTTGGACTGTTTAGGCAGAGGGCGTACAGACGTGATGTCATCGTGCTCTCTGACCAGAATGTCACTGTCAGGAAACGCGGAAGACGTCATGGTGGTGGAGCAGGGAGAGGTAAGTATTTAAACTTTGCAAGTGCTGTGATCCTGAGCAAGCAGGGGGCCCACTTGTTGGCGACGGCACTGGCACAGGGCCCCTCATAGTACGGCGGTGTGTCTGACGGCAGATGGGCCCTCCCACCAGCAGAGACACTTTTGTGCACTATGAGGGGCCCTGTGCCAGTGCGTCGCCCATGAGTATGCCCCCCCACCTGCTCAAGGAACCTGCACTTTCATCTGCACCTTCCTCTTTGTCACCGTGTAAGGTGGTATAGTATGTGGGATGGGGAACCTGAGTTTCATCAGGGTCAGATTATGGCTGTGTAGAGTGCGAGGGGAATTTAGTGGTCTGGGTCAATGTACCAGCAGAATCATCTAGCAGTGGCTGGACATCAGTGCACTTGTGGCATCCCCAGGAGTATGGTCTCCACAGTGGCATTACCTTCCTCCTAGGGAGTGTGATGTCATGCTTGGGAGCAACGAAGGATCTCTCTAGCAGTTAAACCAACACACAACACAGTTCCCACTCCAGGCCAGCAGGGAGACCTCTGAACATGACTGCTGAGGAGCTGCTCTCTGTGGTCGGGAGGAGGGAAGTTAGGGCAGTCTGTGAAGGGAAGGGGAAGTGTGTGGAAGTGAGAAGGGAAGCTAGAGGATGAGCAGAGTTAAGGCTCACTCCTAGCTGGAGCGCATGGTCGGGATTCCGGTCTCCGAGTTTGTAGGGACACTGATGGTCCTGCAGCAGAAACCAGAGGAAGTAGCAGCTGTAAATGCTCTGTTCCCAACTAAGGCTCGGAGGCCCCAGCAGCGATGTGTGTGAGCCAGAAGGAAAAGGCTATGGCTGCTTGCCATACGAGAAAGTTCCAAAAGAGAGTCAACAGGGGGAACTTCAGGGAACTCAGTACTGCGAGTACCTCAGATAAGCGATAGAACGGAGGCCACACTACCTATCTGCAGAGAGAGAATTCCAAATTTGCTTCCAGGCTGACCAACTCCTTCTCCATGTGTACTCTGGGTCCTGTACGGCACTTACCAAGTACAGGTAAAGGAACTGCACAACTGTGTCTGTCATCTTTCTCCTGCACCTGGCACACGGCTCTAGTACATCCTGCACTGCACACCATCTACCAACTCTTTCATCTGCCCTGCGACTAAGGCCCTACCTGTGCAGGGCTTCTACATCTTACCTGCACCACAACATCTGTCCCAGAGAAGCGACACTGCAGCGCAGGTCAATCTGATCAGATACCACAGGTGGCATCACGTATCATTCATCTATAAATGTTATTCACCCCTTTGCATGGATGCCCAGGGCCATTGAACGGGTCATCACACCAATGTGACACATCCCTCTGAGACACCGGCCCGGAACCGATTAACCCCACTGCCCTGGCTGGCCACCCACACTCCATGTCAGATTCATCTTGGACTGCGGAATTCCCGATTTGACTTGATAACCCAGGCATGGTATGATAGAAAGAGCTACATGGACTAATGTGAAGTGTGGCCTGCTGCATCATTCACTTTTGGTGGGGGTGAAGGACACAATGAAAGGGGTTTTTCCTGACCAGGAGCCAGCACTTGATGACCCAGTGCTTGTACTTTTTGAAACTTCAGAAGAGGAGGGCATATTTGCTGGAGTGTGTTTCGGCAATGTAAGCCAAAACCAGTTCCTGATGCTCCGACTTTAAAAGCGGTTAACCTACTCCCAGAAAAGGTAGCTTTCCAGGCGTTCCGGAGCCAGACCATGACGCAGGCTCAACACCTCCTGCCTTAGCTGCTATTGTGCTTTTGCCACTACCAGCAGATGCACCACCACCATCTGCACCAGCTGGCCCCCCCACGCCCACGGCCGCTTCCACCAAACTTCAAAATGTTGCAGAAAATGAACCCAAAATAACAGATATATGGTACTGTATCAGAAGCGTACAGCTCTATACAGTCAAAGGATGATTGTCAATCTCCCTATATATACCATCAGTCACACAGAGACATTCACAGGCTCAGTATGGATTAGACAAGAATATAAAAAGTAGAAAAAGTGTACAATATCATCATATAGCAGGTATATATAGTATAGTTGAAGCATACTAAATCTCCGGCGATATTTCAGGAGGCAGACACAGACGCTCTCAGGCTCAGTATGGATTACAACACAATATAAAAAGCCGTAAAACGGTAATGGATCTGAAGAGTACAGCTGTACACAGTGTAGGGGTCATTGTTGTCAATCTCAGTATTTATTTCCACAGTCAGAAAATAACTCTCACTTGGTCAGTTTGGATTAGACCAGAATATAAAAAGCAGGAAATGGGTAATGTATCACAAGCGTAGAGCTGTATACACTAGTGTAGGGGTAATTTTAAAATCTACATATAAATTGCAGGAGAAACCCACAGACTCTCACACGCTCAGGATGGATCACACCACAATATAACAAGAAGATCCGCAAGAAATAATCACACATGTGGGACAATGTTCCAGGTGTCAATGATACACTTAGAGTGGTGGGTGGAGGAGGACTTCCTGGCAGAAAAGGTACAGTATCACCAGATACCAGGTATATATAGCATAGTTTAAACATTAAAAATCTATGTCTATATACCAGGAGGCAGACTCAGACGGTCTCAGGCCCAGTATGGATTCAACGTGATTGTAGAAAGTTGAGAAAGGGTACAGTATCACTGGATAGCAGATATATATAGCATAGTTTAAACATTAAAAATCTGCGTGTATATTTCTGGAGTCCAGCAAAGACACTCACAGCCTCAGTATGGATTAGACAAGAATCTAAAAAGTAGAAAAAGGGTTATGTATTCGAAGTGTACACCAGTATACACTGTTGGGGTATTTTTCAATCTTCATATATATTTCAGTCTCAGTAAGACAGTCCAGACTTTCCACAAGAGGAAACAAGATGGATACAAGTACAGACGGAAAGTCGAGTGATTGCAGAAATTTTGGAATTACTAATCACGGTAAAAACTCCTGGAAGAATTCTCAGAGGCAATGCTGACCCTCAATTACTTTGTCTGTGGAGACAGCAAAAACAGTTTTTTGCAAAGAAAGGTTTGCTGTATTGCAGTAACGTGGAACCCATCACCGTTACTCATCTCCATCAAATTGTGTTCAGAGGGAGAGATGTAGACATTGTCCTCACTGCCTATCATGATCTGTCAGGTAACTGGAGTGCAAAAGACAGAAGCCACAGGCCGTAGGCAATTCTATTGGATTGGCATGAGAGGACACATTTAAAAATGTGGGCAGGAATGTCATACGTCTGTGAGTCGGAAAACCATGAAAGCTGATGATAAACCACAACTGCATCTCATTGTGAGTCGATGTCCATATCAAATGGAAGCCATTGATCATCTGAAGATAGAGACCAGCAGGACAGGGCATAGCTACGTCTTAACCATCATCTATCATTTCACCAAATTTGTATTGGCAGTCCCAGTGAAGTATTTAACAGGCCAGACTATAAATTGGTGGAGCAGGGAGAGGTAAGTATTGCAAGTGCTGGTGCCCTGAGCAAGCAGGGGGGGCCCACTCGTGGGCAGCGGTACTTGCACAGGACCCCTCATAGTACGCCGGTATGTCTGATGGTGGGTGTGCACCCCCACCATCAGAGACACTTGATTCTACTATGAGGGACCATGTGCCAGTGCTGTTGCCAAAGAGTGTGCCCACCCACCTGTCCAGGACAAGAGCATTCGCACGGGTGCATGCGCCAGGTGGTTACCCCGGCCCTGTGAGGGGAGGCAGCCCAGTGAGGGAGGTGGAAAAATTGGCATATGTTGATGTTGGACATTCAGCAGCTGCAAATGGAGCAATTGGAGAATTTCGTGGAAGAGGAGGACAAAAGCAAGCCATTTTTTGGGCAACCTATGTGTCAGCAGGGGAGGGTGGGACAAAATCCTTTGAAACCCATGCATGGTTCATTTTAATGAAGGTTAGATCATCAACATTTTGGGTCGACAGACGGGTCTTTTTTTCTGTCAGGATTGATCCAGCAGCACTGAAGACTCGTTCAGATAACACACTAGCAGCAGTGCAAGCGAGCTCCTGTAAGGCATAATGTGCCAATTCAGGCCAGGTGTCAAGTTTCCTGGCCCAATAGTCAAAGGGGAATGACCGGTGAGGGAGAACATCGATATGGGAGAAGTAGTTTGTTACCATAGTTGACAACTGCTGTCTCCTGTCACTTTCAATCGATGC
The DNA here is from genome assembly GCF_039654945.1 of Dendrobates tinctorius. Taxonomy (NCBI): domain Eukaryota; kingdom Metazoa; phylum Chordata; class Amphibia; order Anura; family Dendrobatidae; genus Dendrobates; species Dendrobates tinctorius. The sequence goes on from NW_027361801.1 coordinate 5,800,347, forward strand.
AGTATTACCAGTCGTGTGAGCGGTACTTGAAAAATCAGTCCACAAAATGGTCATGAAACCCCTGTGTCCAATATCACTTCGGCTGTGTGCACCACGAACACCTCAAACAAACGGTTTACCAGAGTTGCTTATTTGTTAGCCAATATTAGCTCTAGGTTCTCCTGTGGCATGATGTTTTGGAATTTGCCTTTGTAGCGTGGATCCAGGATGCTGTCCAACCAGTAGTCGTCATCGTTCATCATTTTGGCAATGTGGGGGTCCCTTTTTAGGATCTGCAAGGCATAATCAGACATGTGGGCCAATTTTCCAAGTGTCAATGATGCACTGCGAGTGCTGGGTGGAGGAGCACTTACTGGCAAATCCACATCCCTCCATTCATGCACAAGCCCTGTACCTGACCTTGCCACGCAAACATTTTTTCTTGCCCCCTGAGAAACATCCTCCTCCCCAAAATAATCATCCCCATCATCCTCCTCCTCCTCTTCCTCTTCTTCCTCTTCTTCCTCCACGAGACTTCCCTGACCAGAAAATGGCTGACAGTCATCAATGCTTCCCTCCTCCTCTTCCTCCTCGGCTGCAGACGCCTGCTCCTTAATGTGCGTCAAAATTTGCATGAGCAGATGCATAAGTGGGATGCTCATGCTGATGATGGCGCTGTCTGCGCTTACCAGCCGTGTGCATTTCTCAAAACACTGAAGGACTTTTCAGAGGTCTTTCAGCTTCGACCACTGCACACCAGACAACTCCATGTCTGCCTGCAAACTACCTGCCCATGTATCCTCCCACAAGTGAATTACAGCCTGCCTCTGTTTGCACAGCCTCTGAACCCTGTGCAGGGTGGAGATCCACCTTGTTGCAACGTCGATAATTAGGCGGTGCTTGGAAAGGTGGAGCAATCGACTGGAGTGTACGGGCGACCGGCGGATGTGCAAGCACAGTCTTCGCACCTTATGTAGCAGGGGTGTTAACTCCGGATAATTATTGAGGAAGCAAAGCACCACCAGGTTCAAGGTGTGAGCCAGGCAAGGTATGTGTCTGAGTTTTGAAAGGGCTATAGTTGCCACAAAATTCCGGCCGATATCACTAACTACCTTGCCTGCCTCAAGCTGTAGACTGCCCAGCCATGACTCAGTTTGTCGCTGCAAGTAGTCGGCCAGTACTTCCGCGTTGTGTCTGTTGTCTCCCAAACACATGATCTTCAACACTGCCTTCTGACGCTTACCACTAGCTGTTCAATATTAGGACACCTCGTGTGCAACACTGGCAGCTGCGGATGGAGTGCTTGTGCGACTGCGCTCTGTGGACGAGCTTTCGCTTCTGGAGGAGGAGGAGGAGGGTTGAATGCCTACAGCCAACTGTTTCCTATACCATGGGCTAGGCAGCACTGTCCCACTGCCGCTGTCCCCTGTGGACCCTGTATCCACCACATTAACCTAATGCACAGTGATGGACACGAAACGGCCCTGGCCATGCCTACTGGACCATGCATCTTTTGTGAGGTGCATCTTTCCACTCACTGATTGCTTGAGTGCATGGACAATGCGGTCTTTCACATGCACGTGGAGGGCTGGGATGGCTTTTTGCGAAAAGAAGTGCCGACTGGGTAGGTCATAGCATGGTACTGCATAGGCCATGAGCTCGCGGAAAGCTTTGCTTTCAAACAACCGGTAGGGCATCATCTCTAACGAGATTAGTTTGTCAATGTGGACGTTCAAAGCCAGTGTACGCGGATGAGAGGATGAGTACTTTCTTGTCCTACTCAGAGTCTCTGGTAGGGTGAGCTGGATTTGAGAGCTGCATATGGTGGAACTAGCAGTGGACATGGTGGACTGAGAGAGGGTTGGTGATGTTGATGGTGTTGGTGGTGTTGCTGATGGCCTAGTTTCAGTCTTTCGTAGCAATAACATTGTGATTCCATGACTGCTTTGCCCTTACGATAACACCACGACATTTGCTGCTGGTGGTGTGCTAACCGGTGGGCTTACAGTGGGGGAAGCAATGTAGCGTTGCTGACTACCTTCATTCGGAGCAGGTGCACATGTGGTACGTGAGGTTTGGTAGTCCGTCCACGCTTGCAAGTGCATGGTGGTTAAATGTCTAAGCATGCAACTGGTATTCAAATTTCTCAGATTTTTCCCTCGGCTAAAGGTCTTTGCGCACTTCTTACAGATAACCTTGGCCTGATCATTAGGATTTTGTTCAAAAAAGTGCCACACTGCACTCTTCCTACTATGGAAGACATTTTGAGACCTTGCACGCCGTGCTAATTTGATCGTCTGGTCAAGCTGTCCTGCAACTCTTTTGGTTTTTGTAACACATTTTTGGACTGCTACGATCCTGCCATATAACAGCTGTTGCAATGTCGTTGCCTGCTGCGGATCCTCCTCTTCTGAGCTATTGGCAGCGGCACCCTCTTCCCCCAATGGATGCCAATCTGGGTCAACAACTGGGTCATCCATCACCTCCTCTTAATTTCATGTGCACCTTCCTCTGTGTCACCGTGTAAGGTGGTATAGTAGGCGGGAAGGGGCACCTGAGTTTCATCAGGGTCTGATTCTGCCTCAGTACACTGCGAGGACAGTGTAGTGCTGTGAGTGAATGTACCAGCAGAAAAATCTAGCAGTGGCTGTGCATCAGTGCACTCCATGTCAGATTCATCTTGGACAGGGGAATTCACGATTTGACTTGCTAAGCCAGGCATGGTATGTGAAAAGAGCTCCATGGAGTAATCAGTAGTGTGGCCTGCCACATCCTTCACTTTTGGTAGGGGTGAAGGACACAAGGAAAGGTGTTGTTCCTGACTAGGAGCCTCCACTGATGACTCAGTGCTTTTATTTTTTGAAACTTCAGAAGAGGAGGCGAGAGAGCTGGAGGCTGTGTCAGCAATGTAAGCCAAAACTTGTTCCTGAAGCTCCGGCCTTAAAAGTGGTTTACCTACTCCCAGGAAAGAGAGCCTTCGAGGCCTTGTGGAGCAAGACGATGACGCAGACTCAACACCTCCTGCCTTAGGTGCTATTGCGCTTTTGCCACTACCAGCAGATGCAACACCACCACCATCGGGATCAGCTGGCAACCCCCGCCCACTTCCATGGCGTCTTCCACCATACTTGCTCATTTTTGTGAAAATCTACCCAAAATACCACCAGCTATATGGTACTGTAAAACAAGGTAGAAGGTGTATCTACTATTGGTGAGAATTTGAATCTCACTAGAGATTTGAGGACGCAGAACTATTGTCTCTGGACCAGGAGAGATTACATCTCAATGTAACAGGCAGAAATTGGATGGTGTATGACAATGTGTAGGGTGTCTATAGGATTGGTGAGGTTTTGAATCTCACTATAGATTTGAGGATGCAGAACTATTGTCTCTGGCCCAGTAGAGATTACACCTCAATGTAACAGGCTGAAATTGGATGGTGAATGACAAGGTGTAGGGTGTCTATAGGATTGCTGAGGTTTTGAATCTCACTATAGATTTGAGGATGCAGAACTATTGTCTCTGGCCCAGTAGAGATTACACCTCAATGTAACAGGCTGAAATTTCATGTTGAAAGACATGGTGGAGGGTGTCTATAAGATTGGTGAGATTTTGAATCTCACTATAGATTTGAGGATGCAGAACTATTGTCTCTGGCCCAGGAGAGATTACACTTCAATGTAACATACTGAAATTGGATGGTGAATGACAAGGTGTAGGGTGTCTATAGGATTGGTGAGAATTTGAATCTCACTATAGATTTGATGACGCAGAACTATTGTCTCTAGCCCAGGAGAGATTACACCTCAATGTAACAGGCTGAAATTGGATGGTGTATGACAAGTTGGAGGGTGGCTGTAGGATTGGTGAGAATTTGGATCTCACTAGTGATTTGAGGATGCTGAGAAAGATGCTCTCAGTCCAAGTATGGACGCAGGCAGCCTAATAAGCAGGACTGCTGCACAGTGCACACACAAAAGGGTGGAAAAATGAACCCTTGGTAACTGTGCAGAAAAGAAGAAGAAAAGTATTTTTGCTTTTAAAAAAGCAGTTTGCACAGCAGTGTGCAAACAGCAATGCAGCTATCAGTGAGCCTTATAAGGCAGCCTAATAACCAACAGAGCTGATTCACAAAAATAGAGCCTCCCCTGTCACTGCACACAAACTGTTGTGTTGTACAGTGGAAATCACTAACAGCAGAAGCAGTTTTTTGGTTCTTCTTCCCTGCCTAACGCTCTCCCTACAGAATCAGCAGCAGCAGCAGCTCTCCCTATGCTAAGATCGGCATAAGTAAGATGGCGGTCGGCGTTCACGCCCTTTTATAGCCCCTGTGATGCCACACAAAGCCAGCCAATCACTTGCATGCCCTTTTCAAAGATGGTGGTGACCGATGCCAATGTCATTGCATTGCCCACAGTGTGCGTCCCCCATCATTGGCTGAAAACGGGCACTGGAAGCATCTTTTGAAACACAAGTTTGGCGCTCTGGTCGCCGACCTCACGCTATGGTCGGGTTTCGTTTCATGAAACCCGACTTCAGCGAAAGTCGTCGACTTTTGAATATGACCGACCCGTTTCGCTCAACTCTAGTGGTCATTGCTGTGGTGAAATTCAGTGCCAGTGCTTTGAGAATAGAAATGGATTTCAAGTGCTACAAGATACTCTAAAGTATACATGAGAGAAATCATTGCTGAGCTATATTGTGGCGCTACCAAGAAATCAATTAACAGTTAGTTTTGATGCAAAAGACATTGCTATTCCATAAGAAGCAAGCTTTTTTGTGAGTTGTAAAGGACACGGTCAGGTCCCTTCTAAGCTTGATTCTTCCCAACATACATGAATTCAGCTCAATCAACACTGTCCAGAAGAAATAAAGAAAAAAATGGCTAATCAAGAAGACTTATGCAGGACCATTCACTTCCCCAATGTATTCAATTTAACAATTAGGTGTGGCCCCTAAAATCCTTTAACCTACTTGGTAAAAAACAACATTGAAAACATGACTTTTTCAGTATTGTATGCTGGTTTCATTGAGGTTTTAGATCTTGCATGGGCTGCAGGCAAAGAGTTTCTCATTCCCATTCATTGTTATTATACTGGTGGAACAGCTGGAATTCTATGGCTGAAGGAGCACAAGCAGGGTACAGCAAGAAGGGGTAGAAGTTCTAGGATGTAGCAATGGGAGTTGTAGACACAATCTGAGTAAGACAGTTCTAGGCGCTGGAGACTGGAACTTTCAAACAGCGAAACAAAATATTCTAGCAATGAATGAATGATCAATATGGGTTTAAGTAAGCTCAAACAGGAAACAAGTTGGCATCCACATGATCAATATCAGCCATATTTGTAAAGAGAGATTGCAGAAACACAATAAGGAGTGGAATTGCAGCACAATTCAGTAAAGTGAATAATAGCAGCCACTATGGTCAATTCTCAGTAGGACAAAAGAATCCTGACATTCATTCCCTAGCTGATGACTTATGCATTGGAGATCGGAACTGCTCTGTCTAGGGCTAGCTCTACACATTAGATACCTGTTGGCCAAAAGATGTTTCAGATGATCGCTCAGTGGAAAAATAATTCTTTAACTTTTGTTGATCGTAGAAGCAGACAACTGTTATTCAAAGTGGTCAATCACGTAAACTTGGAATGGAATGCTAAGCTCTAGATTATTATTATTATTATTTATTGTTATAGCGCCATTTATTCCATGGCGCTTTACATGTGAGGGGGGTATACATAAAAACAAGTACAATAATCTTAAACAATACAAGTCATAACTGGTACAGGAGGAGAGAGGACCCTGCCCGCGAGGGTAGATCAGGGTGATTATCTAAGTATCTATTATCTAAGCAGTTTGCTACAGTTTTAATATATATAATACGGTCATCACATTTGGCCAACATATTCCAAATTATAGTTTATAATACAAAGCCTCTGAATGGCTTCTCTAGTATACTGTTTTTGTAAAGAAATGTCTGGTTTATAACAGTTTTTGAAGAAATACTGCACTGTTGAATTAAAATTAAAAGGTTGTGCCTTTGACGTTACGTGAGTGTCTGAAAATAGCTGCTCTCCAGATATTGTAATGATGTCTGTATGAACAACATTCATAGGAATGTTTTTGTGAATTAAATACAGCATGAAACGCAAGCTAGACTAAACGTTCTGAACCCTTTGACTTATGCTCATTGTAAATGTGATTCACAGCAGTGTCAAAATATAAACAAATAAAATAAGTTTTAAAAACCAGATGAATATTTTCTTGTAATTTACTGGTGCTTCCAATAAATATAGACAATCGGGAAGGAACAATGGAAGCTCAATTACCATAAAAAATGGATATTTATTTAATATATGCAACAATGCAAATTTTACATTTTTATCATAAAAAAACAAATTTTATTTAATAAATGCAACAATGCCAATTAAAAGCGGGTAACACCAATACAACAGAATTGCTGCAACAAAATCTTATGGCATAGATAGATAGTGCATTCCCTGCATAAATATATGCCCTTGAGTGTAAAAACAAGAAGTAGAAAAAAATTATTCTTAGTATAAAGTGTAAAGAAAATCCCTTTAGCAAAAAATGTTCAAAAATCTAGCCTAAGTGACCAAATCATATGTAAAAAGACTAGTATCAAAAATAGAGAAGTCTCTATTAATAGAGCAATGTTAGCATAACAATAATAAAAGAGGTAAAATGTCTATACAGACAGATGAACCATAAGTTTTAATTGCTGCAACATTATTTTCTTATGTATACAGCAGATTGTAGTCTTGTTTAAATCTTATATCCTAAAAATATGTCTGTTTACATTTTTCTTGTTCTAAGACTAATGCGGTTTCCAGCCACTTCCTGTTGATATAGAACTACAATGTAAGGAGATCCAACTTCATGAACATAATCTTCTTTATTGGTACATGTTAAAATTAAAAACAACATACATATTGGCTTACAAAGAAAATATTCTGTGTTGGTAATATTTTGACCTAGGCAGAGGTCCACATTTGAAAATACAAATTCTTTGTGCTGATATCATGGTCCTGAAACAAGGCCAAATTTTAGTATGTAAATATTTAGTGCTACTAGTTTTTCTCCAGCCAGGAGTCCACATTTTTGAATCTAAATGTATTTGTACTAATAGCGTGCTCCAGAAAGCAGGCTACATTTCAGTATATACAGTGGATATGGAAAGTATTCAGACCCCATTAAATTTTTCACTCATTGTTTCATTGCAGCCATTTGGTAAATTTATAAGAGTTCATTTTCTTCTCATTAATGTACATTCTGCACCCCATCTTGACTGAAAAAACAGATATGTGGAAATTTTTGCAAATTTATTAAAAAAGAAAAACTGAAATATCACATGGTCATAATTATTCAGACCCTTTGCTCAGACACTCATATTTAAGTCACATGCTGTCCATTTCCTTGTGATCCTCCTTGAGATGGTTCTACTCCTTCATTGGAGTCCAGCTGTGTTTAATTAAACTGATAGGACTTGATTTGTAAAGGCACGCACCTGTCTATATAAGACCTCACAGTGCTTGTCAGACCAAATGAGATATAAGATTCTCTGGTCTGATGAGAAAAAGATAGAACTTTTTGGTGATAATTCTAAGCGGTATGTGTGGAGAAAACCAGGCATTGTTCATCACCTGCCCAATACAATCCCAACAGTGAAACATGGTGGTGGCAGCATCATGCTTTGGGTGTTTTTCCGCTGCAGGGACAGGATGACTGGTTTCCATTGAATGAAACATGAATGCGGACAAGTACAGAGGTATCCTGGATGAAAACCTCTTCCAGAGTGCTCTGGACCTCAGACTTGGCCAAAGGTTCACCATCCATCAAGACAATGACCCTAAACATACAGCTAAAATAACAAAGGAGTGGCTTCGGAACAACTCTGTGACAATTCTTGACTGGCCCAGCCAGAGCCCTGACCTAAACCCAATTGAGCATCTCTTGAGAGACCTGAAAATGGCTGTCCACCAACGTTTACCATCCAACCTGACGGAACTGGAGAGGATCTGCAAGGAAAAATAGCAGAGGATCCCTAAATCCAGGTGTGGAAAACTCGTTGCTTCATTCCCAGGAAGACTCATGACTGTACTAGCTCCAAAGGGTGCTTCTACTCAATACTGCGCAAAGAGTCTGAATACTTATGACCATGTGATATTTCAGTTTTTCTTTTTTAATAAATTTGCAAATATTTCTACATGTCTTTTTTTCAGTCAAGATGGGGTGCAGAGTGTACATTATTGAGAAAAAAAAACTTTTTTGCACTTACCAAATGGCTGCAATGAAACAAAGAGTGAAAAATTTAAAGGAGTCTGAATACTTTCCGTACCCACTGTATACAATGGATAGATATTCAAATACAGGTGATGGTAAAAAAGTTATAAGCAGATGAATCATGTCAATTACTGGTTTGATGTTCAACCATGTAACATGGGGAAAGGGGCTTTTAGCTGACCCAGCTCCTTCCAGTATGTTCCGTAACATGGCCCTTGTTACACTTCGGGTGCCGGAAGCGAGAGTGGACCCACTGGGCCGTGACGCCGAACCCTCCCCGAGTGAGCGCACCAAGTGGACCGACCCCTATACAGGGATCGTTAGGGAACAGACTCGGGGAGTTCAAGCGCCACGGCAGCCAGGACCAGGGGTCGGCTCAAGAGGGTGAGCGATGAAGAGGAGTAGTGGAAGATCCGAGGAGGAGACGGGTACACCGGGATCCGTAGGCGGAAGGAGTGGAAGGTGGGACGGCGGGACCAGCAGGAGGCAGGAAAGGGAGCAACACTAAAAGGAGAGAAGACACAGAGGGTTAAACAGCGGGCAGGAGCAGGAGACACAGCGATAACACGATGGCACTGCAGCAAGCACAGAGACAGGGAGCACAGGGACAGGGAGCACAAAGGCAGGCAGCACAGAGGGTAAACAGGATAGCAGCTGCTACAGCAGCGAGCACGGCCTAGACACAAGAGACAATAACTCAATAGTCAGGTGCCTCCCCTAGGGGAGGGCGGCCTGAAATACCTAGTGGAGGGCGCTGATAGGTCGGGCGGGATCCGAGCAGGTCACGCCGACAGACTGCCATAGGCGCACGATCTAACCCTCCGGCGCGTGCGCAGGGGTACCATGCGCGCGGCCGAGGGAAGTGGAGGAGGACGTCGGGAGACCAGCTGCCGGAAAGCGCGCAGAGCAGGGGCGCGCGTCAAGGCAGAGACTGAGGAGGAAGCCGGACCAGGAGCGGGAGCGGTGAGTACAGCCGGGGAGCGAGGAGCGGTGGGAGCGGTGCTAACAGTACCCCCTCTCTTACCCTCCCCTCCACTGCGTCTGGCTAAAAACCTCTTAAGAATGCGTGGAGCATTGATGTTTTCCCGTGGCTCCCAAGATCTCTCCTCGGGACCGAAACCCTTCCAATCAATTAGGAAAAAAGTTTTACCCCTGACTTTTTTCGAGGCCAAAATGTCTCTTACCTCAAAGATATCATCAGAACAGACAGGTAGAGGAGAAGGGTTGGGAGCCGGGTGGAACCGATTCAAGACAACTGGCTTAAGGAGAGAGACGTGGAAGGAGTTGGGGATCCGAAGCGAGACGGGTAACTCCAGTTTGTAAGATACGTTGTTTATGCATTTGAGAATCTTGAAAGGTCCAATGTAGCGAGGTCCCAGTTTGTAAGAAGGGAGCTTAAGCCTAATGTACTTGGCCGAAAGCCAAACTTGTTGACCCGGGAGGTAGATCGGAGAGTCCAAGCGTCTTTTGTCAGCGTGTCTTTTCATGCGCTCCCCAGACTTCTTGAGAGCCTCCTTGGTCTCAGACCAGATTTTAGAGAACTCCAGGGTCAGAGAATCTGCTGAAGGCACACCAGAGGTAGTGGAAATAGGTAGCGGGATACCGGGATGCATCCCAAACACTACGAAGAATGGAGACTTGGCTGAAGACTCGCTGGAGTGATTATTGTAGGAGAACTCTGCCCAGGGGAGGAGATGGACCCAGTCATCCTGATGAGCGTTGGTGAACTGCCGTAAATATGTCGCTAGTACCTGATTAATGCGTTCCACTTGGCCATTGGACTGAGGATGGTACGCGGAGGAAAAGTCCAACCTTACCTTCAGAAGCTTACATAAGGCTCTCCAGAATCGCGAGGTGAATTGTACGCCTCGATCAGACACAATATGCTTCGGAAAGCCGTGGAGGCGAAAGATGTGCTGGATAAAAATCTTCGCCAACTCTGGGGCGGAGGGCAAGGCTGGAAGAGGCGTGAAATGGGCCATCCTAGAGAAGCGGTCGACAGTTACCAGGATAGTTGTATATCCGGAAGAGTCAGGTAGATCCGTAATGAAATCCAAAGCGATATGTTGCCTAGGGACTGAGGGAATCGGCAGGGGAAGCAGAAGGCCGGAGGGTGATCGCCTAGGAACCTTGACCTTGGCACAAGAGGAACAGGATGCCGTGAAGTCAGACGACCAGAATGGTGACCGGTCTGCAAACCCTGTCTTATGAGGAAAGGTTGCAGGATTTGGGAATGTTTAGTTTGCAAAAGAGAAGACTGAGAGGAGACTTAATAGCTGTCTACAAATATCTAAAAGGCTGTCACATTGTAGAAGGATCAACTTTATTCTCATTTGCACAAGGAAAGACTAGAAGCAATGGGATGAAACTGAATGGGAGGAGACACAGATTAGATATTAGAAAAAACTTTTTGACAGTTAGAGTGATCAATGAGTGGAACAGGCTGCCACGAGAAGTGGTGAGTTCTCCTTCAATGGAAGTCTTCAAACAGAGGCTGGACAGACATCTGACTGGGATGATTTAGCGAATCCTGCTTTGAGCAGGGGGTTGGACCAGATGGCCCAGGAGGTCCCTTCCAACTCTACGATTCTATGATTTCTATGATTTCTATGACATCCTGGTGGAGAGAGGGCCACCAGTAAAAACGAGCAATGAGCTCCATCGTCTTTTTGACTCCGACATGTCCAGAAACTTTAGAGGAATGTCCCCAATGCAGTACCTTTTTCCTGTCTGCCTCAGGCACGTAGGTCTTGCCTGGAGGAGGAGTAATCAGTCTCACCGGAGCCACCGTGATGATCTTGGCAGGATCAATGATGTGAGTCGGTTCCTCCACCAAATCAGGAGACTGCAGAGACCGGGACAAGGCATCTGCCTTGAAGTTCTTTGGCCCGGGGCGGAAATGCAGCTTGAAATCGAACCGAGCGAAGAATAGAGACCATCTGGCTTGTCGAGGATTAAGTCTCTGGGCCGACTGGAGATATGCCAGGTTCTTGTGATCGGTAAAGATGGTAAACGGGTGGACCGACCCCTCAAGGAGGTAGCGCCACTCCTCCAACGCCAATTTTATGGCCAGCAGTTCACGATCCCCGATGGAGTAGTTACACTCTGCTGGAGAGAAGGCTTTCGAAAAGAACCCGCAGGTAACCAGTCGGCCGGACGGGGATCTCTGAGAAAGCACTGCACCTGCTCCGATGGAAGAGGCATCCACCTCCAGAATGAATGGCTTGGTAGCCTCGGGTCAGTGTAAAACAGGTGCCGTTGCAAAGGCTTGTTTCAGACAGGAGAAGGCCTCTTCAGCCTCCGGAGACCAGGACGAGGGGCTGACGTCTTTGCGAGTGAGACTGGAGATAGGTCTGATGACGGATGAAAAATGTGGCACAAATTGGCGATAATAATTGGCGAAGCCGAGGAACCTTTGAATCGCCTTGACTCCCACCGGCCGGGGCCACTGAAGAATTGCCGACAGCTTTCCGGGATCCATCTCCAGACCAGAATCAGAAACAATGTACCCCAAAAAGGGTAAGGAAGACTGCTCAAAGAGACACTTCTCCAGCTTCGCGTAGAGGTGATTCTCCCGTAGACGTTGTAGAACCAGTCGGACACTCCTCCTGTGAGAGGCCAGATCCGAGGAAAAAATAAGGATGTCGCCCAGATACACCACCACGCAGGAGTATAGTAGATCTCGGAAGATATCGTTGACGAATTCCTGGAACACCGCGGGAGCGTTGCAGAGACCGAAGGGCATGACCAGATATTCGTAATGCCCGTCCCGGGTGTTGAAGGCGGTCTTCCACTCGTCACCCGGACGGATGCGGACGAGGTTGTAGGCCCCGCGTAAATCCAACTTCGAGAAGATGCGGGCCCCACGCAGCCGATCAAAGAGTTCTGGGATGAGAGGCAAGGGATACTTGTTTTTTACAGTAATGTCGTTCAAACCCCGGAAATCGATGCAAGGACGGAGAGAACCGTCTTTCTTCTTCACAAAGAAAAACCCGGCTCCGGCAGGTGAAGAAGACTTCCGTATGAATCCTCTGGCTAAATTCTCACGAATGTACTCAGACATGGCCGCAGTCTCAGCTGGGGACAAGGGATAAATTCGCCCACGGGGCGGAATGGTCCCGGGTCGTAGCTCGATAGGGCAATCATACGGGCGATGCGGAGGAAGGATCTCCGCCTCCTTCTTATCAAACACGTCTGAGAACGACCAGTATGCGGCTGGTAAGCCCCCAGGACCCGAGGAGACTGGAGGAGAACTGACTGGACGCACAGACCTCAGGCATCTCTCCTGGCAGGGATGTCCCCAGCGGAGGACCTCCCCGGAACGCCAATTCAGGACGGGTTCGTGTGTTCGAAGCCAGGGTAGGCCAAGTAGCAAGGCATGGCCTAAGTCGGGAAGAACGTAGAATGCGATCCGCTCCCGGTGCAAGGCCCCGATTTGCAGACACACCTCCTCCGTAACCAGGGACACGGACTCTTGTAGGGGTCTTCCATCTACGGAGGCGATAACACGCGGAGTTTTCAGGGTAATAACGGGAATCCGGTACTTCCTCACCTCCTTCAATCTCATGAAGTTCCCCACCGCGCCCGAGTCCACATAGGCCACCTCCGAGCCACGTCTCTGACCAAAAACCAGCTGAACCGAAAGGGTAAGGGGATGAGAGGAGTGAGATACACCTAGGTCGGCCTCTCTTACCTGCCCTAGGTAGAGGAGTTTCCCGGCCTCTCAGGACAAGAACGTAGGAAGTGGGATGCGCTGCCACAATACAGGCATAAACCCTCCATCAGTCTCTCCTTACGGCGCTGTTCAGCCAACTTGACTCGATCCACCTGCATCGGCTCCGGTGCCAGACTGGAGGACGGACCAGGAGGACGAGGACTGGACGGCCTGTGAAAAGAAGCAGATGGTCTGAGCGGACGCCTCTCTCTCACAGCCTCTCTTGCGCGTTCCTGGAACCGGAGGTCAATTCGTGTGGCCAGAGAAATAAGATCATCCAGGGTGGTCAGGGTATCACGCCCTGCCAGTTCGTCTTTGATTTTGCCGGAGAGACCACGCCAGAAGGCCCCGACCAAAGCCTCGTTATTCCACCCCAACTCAGAGGCCAAGGTACGGAACCGGATGGCATATTGTCCGACCGTAAGGGTACCCTGAGTGAGGCAGAAAAGGGACTCCGTGGCGGAAGCTACCCGACCGGGCTCGTCAAAGACTCTACGGAAAGTGTCCATAAAGTTCTGGACACTAGAGACTATGGGGTCGTCCCGCTCCCACAGAGGATTCACCCAGGAGAGGGCCTATCCCTCCAAATGGGACACAATAAAGGCCACCTTGGCCCGATCAGTGGGATACTGTTGGGGCAATAGTTCGAAATGCAACCTGCACTGATTTAGGAAGCCCCTGCACAACTTTGGGTCGCCGCCATACCGAGGCGGTTTACCCAGCCTGGGTGACAGGGCAGATACGGAATCGGAATCGTGGGACGGATCGGGCGTGGCAGCCGACTGCAGGGACAGCAACCGATCGTCGACCGAGGCCATGTAAGAGAGGATGTGGGATTGGGTGTCTCATTGCTGAACCAGCTCCTGCTGGAGGCTGGCCAGTTGGGAGGCGTTGCCAGGGTCAGTGGCCTGTAAGGCCAACAGGCGGGAATCCATGGTCTTCATAAAAGACATAATTCGAGTCTGGTTCTCCCTCAGGAATACCAACTCCTTTTGGTCGGCGGCCCCAGCGGGGTCCATGGCCTGACTATTCTGTTACACTTCGGGTGCCGGAAGCGAGAGTGGACCCACTGGGCCGTGACGCCGAACCCTCCCCGAGTGAGCGCACCAAGTGGACCGACCCCTATACAGGGATCGTTAGGGAACAGACTCGGGGAGTTCAAGCACCACGGCAGCCAGGACCAGGGGTCGGCTCAAGAGGGTGAGCGATGAAGAGGAGTAGTGGAAGATCCGAGGAGGAGACGGGTACACCGGGATCCGTAGGCGGAAGGAGTGGAAGGTGGGACGGCGGGACCAGCAGGAGGCAGGAAAGGGAGCAACACTAAAAGGAGAGAAGACACAGAGGGTTAAACAGCGGGCAGGAGCAGGAGACACAGCGATAACACGATGGCACAGCAGGAAGCACAGAGACAGGGAGCACAGGGACAGGGAGCACAAAGGCAGGCAGCACAGAGGGTAAACAGGATAGCAGCTGCTACAGCAGCGAGCACGGCCTAGACACAAGAGACAATAACTCAATAGTCAGGCGCCTCCCCTAGGGGAGGGCGGCCTGAAATACCTAGTGGAGGGCGCTGATAGGTCGGGCGGGATCCGAGCAGGTCACGCCGACAGACTGCCATAGGCGCACGATCTAACCCTCCGGCGCGTGCGCAGGGGTACCATGCGCGCGGCCGAGGGAAGTGGAGGAGGACGTCGGGAGACCAGCTGCCGGAAAGCGCGCAGAGCGGGGGCGCGCGTCAAGGCAGAGACTGAGGAGGAAGCCGGACCAGGAGCGGGAGCGGTGAGTACAGCCGGGGAGCGAGGAGTGGTGGGAGCGGTGCTAACAGCCATTTTTAGAAATGAACAGCAAGCATGACAAAGAGAAAGAGCACATGCCAGCAGAAACATTTATCCACTTTGTTAGCCACACCCTTTTCACACAAAGGAGGGGTCTTACCGCCCCCCCGGTGAGTATAATCTCTCTCTTTTTCTTATCTTTCAGGTTACATCGGGGGCTTATCTACAGCATTACAGAATGCTGTAGATAAGCCCCTGATGTTGGTGCCGGCAGCTCATACTCAAAAAAGGGGTGACAGATTGCCTTTAAATCACCTTATGACATCCCACTCTGACTGGACAAAGCAGTTACACAGCATGGGCTCTTCAAGAGATCATCTTGTAGGAGCTTGGATACTAGCTTGTGAGCTGGACCACCTGCTTAGCCAGGTGTCCTGTTTACAGCTACACATGCTAAAGGGAGTATTGTAAGCTGCAATTAAATCCCCCCATTCTTCACACTCACCAGTATATAGATGGCTTTAACCTATCATTTGCCATATTTTTTTGTCTTGAAGAAGAAGTATGGTACTTCAAAAGACAGAGTAGACAAAATTAAAAAACTCATTATCCTAGTGTGGACATGGAATTATTACCTTCTATCAGCACCATGGAATTCTCCACTTTTTCAGTTCCACATAATTCTAAATGAGAGAGGATGTTTTGACTTAGCAGTTTATCCAGAATAAGTAGGCTGATAATGACCCCTTTTCAAGGTCTGTTGCACACTTGGAAATATGTTCTTCATAGTCCCTTCATGTGATTTCCATTATGACAAGCAGTTCAATTCGCCATTCTGGTCATTCTTCTATACAGAGAAACTACAAATTGGTTGATCCCTAAGTGCAGGTTGGTGATCTATTTTTGAACAAGCAATAGCTTTCTTAGAGTAAATATGACTGCAAAAACTGGTATTAAGCTCATAAAATGCATTGCGATCTCTCTTGATTTGAAATGTTTCTCTACCTTCCTCATCCCATACAATCTATACATTGTACACGGAGTTTACCTATTCTAATGCAAAATTGTTTGGTGCCAACTCTAGCTTTGTTTTCTGGTCTAAGTGCCAGACATCCACAGATGGGGGTTGTGCTCACAGACCAACACCGTGCGGCCCTGCAAAGAAATGCCACCCCACACCATTACTGACCCACTGCCAAACCGGTAATGCTGAAGGATGTTGTAGGCAGCAGATCGCTCTCCATGGCGTCTCCAGAATCTGTCACGTATGTCAAATGTGCTCAGTGTGAACCTGCTTTCATCTGTGAAGAGCACAGGGCGCCAGTGGTGAATTTGCGAATCCTCGTGTTCTGTGGCAAATGCCAAGCGTCCTGCATGGTGTTTGTTTTCTCTAGTGGTCTGTTTTTCAGTCAGTGAAGCTGAGTGGCTCAAGAGTGGTTATCTACATTGTTGAGCATACTGTTTAATCGCTACTAGCAGATTTATTGACAGGTTAATATTTTGGTACAGATTGTTGCATTAATTAGGTGCGCCATACTCCAGAAGTCCTCATCTTTTGTTCATTTCTTTCTCATACCTCTTATGTGATCACAAAGTCTACATTGTTATTCATAACCTGTATGCTTATCTGTTGATTGTTTTTCACCTTTATATATTTTGCTCTCCTGCATGATTATAAGTTAAAAAAATCTTACTCTCATACAGATTTGATAAAATAAAATATTGAGTGGTCCTGATGGGACGTAATGTCTGTAGAGAAAGGAGTTCAGAGAAAAATGTGGATACCGGTAGTAATGATGTGTGGAAAATGTTACAGAATGTTTCCTCCTACTGGTGGAATTTTACCAAGAAACAAAATACAAGGACATACACTGAGATCACATTAAGGAAACTAATGAAATGTACTCTGCAATTCTGTCAGTGACCTTCCAAGATAGAAAAGCCTATTGACATACACAACATTTTTTTATTTGCTTTAGGAGATAATATTGAGGCTTTACAGTTATTTATTTGATATACATATATTTAGGTATATGCATCTTTTACAGCACTGAGTATATTTATTTTTTTATTGCTAACATACAAAGAATCACTTGATTAACATGAATAGATATTTAATTATACTTTCATGTAACTTTGCAGAACAGATGGTACTATGTATATGGGTCGCCCTCCCAGGGCTGGTGGGGTACTCTGTACCGGGCCCGCGGTTCTCCAAGAGGGGGTTTTGTCACGGCAGCTATGACCCGGTCCGTGGCCCTGGGTGCCCATTGTAGACAGCGGAAATGTTCATTGCACATGTGGGCAATGGTTGAAAGTTGGTATAGGAATGATTTGTGACGCCACCTGTGGTGTTCGGCAAGAGAGGTGTTAAGCCGACGCTGCAAACAGATCCTCTGGGACAGATGGTGTGGTGCAGCAATGATGTTGTGGCCCTCCACAGGTAGGGCAGCAGTCTGTTGTGCATACAGGTGCCCGCATCCGTGCCGTGTCCTCCGGGTCAGGGGCTCAGGCAACCTCCAGGCAAGATGAAGTACTCCCTTCCAACACTCCGCCAACATGTGCCTTTTCTGAACGTCTCCCCTTTTGCGCCTATAGTGAAGTACTCACAATACTGAGTTAAACTGGAGTTCCTCCTGTCAGATGTTCCAATCAACTCTACTTGTATGGCAGACAGCTGTAGCCTGCTTCGGGGACTCCTTGCTACTAAGTCCTGGCTCATTCACGTCGCTGTTGTGCCCCCAATTCTTGTGTGGGAATAAAGTGGTGACAACTTCTATTCCTCCGGTGTCTGCTGCAGGACCATTAGTATCCATACAACCTCGGGGACCGGACCCCAGCCTTGCGCTGTGAACTTGGGAAGGGTTCTGCTCTAACCCTAATCCTCAGTCCTCCTCTTCTCCTTACATTCCGATCAAATCTTTCTTTCTTATAAAGAGTCCGGCTTTCCATCAATGTCTCTTTCCTGTGCCAGCAGACCCAGGTCACTGAGGTTCGCTGCAGCACTTCCCTCATCCATCCCACTCCGGGGATCTTCTCTCTCCTTCTCACCCCGTCAGACTCACTGACTGACTGACCCACCTCCCAGCACTCTCCGTGTTCCAAGCAGGGAGCCACCAAAGGGTGCTTTGCTACACTACTATGTTGTGTGGGATGCAGGTGTTGGAGTGTGGTCAGGTGTCCCCACCTTACCTTGATGGTGGGGTACCACACCTCAGGAGGAGGTGCAGTACCTCTGTGGCGACTGAACCCTCAAGGGCGCCACATGTACATGATGAATAGCGCTATTTCCTGCCATAATTTGCTTTGTATCCTTCACTTACACTGGTTTTCCCTTCTGCAGGTGCTTTCTCTTAATTTGCTGTTGACTCTGAGCTAGTGGGAAAAGACTTGCTGTTACAGAGTCCTTCAGACACAGCACATAACAAAGGTAAATTCCTGATCTTAATTGCTTAGTAAGCACACACAGAATCAGTAGCTGCATGGAGGAAATGATACATTAATACTGAGTAGAGATGAGCTTTCCAGATTAGAATTCTTCAAGTGGCATTGGATTTTACCTTAAAATTTGATTTGCAGTGTAGTTGTTCATGGAGAATTGAATGTCCTCATTTAATGCTCTGGAGCCTCTCCAAACATCAGAGCATAGTAAAAGTAACATGTAAAAAAAAAGAAACACTAACACTCACTTAATCACTCATCTGTCTCAGTACCCCCACTGCCTCCATGCCTGCCTGTCTGTTCCTCAAGCCCTTCTTTTTTTTGCATATGCCCCCCACACTCCAATGTCCTCACTTTAGAACAGGGCTTCTGACCATGACTGGGTCTCAGAGGTCAAGGCACGTTGTGGTGTTACAATACTCTGTAAACAAGTTGCATGAATGAGGGGACAGTGGTAACCAACCAACACTATTTCTATGACTAACCCAGAAAGAAAAAAAAAAATAATATATATGTATATATATACACACACATACATGTATACATACATATATACAATATATTGAGGGTAACAGGAGCATGGTCAATACAGAATATTATGACACTACCAGAACACTGCGTTGCGACTATATATGATATCTATTTATTGTTCCATTTATATACACTCTTTTATTATCTAGCAGTTAAACAATGGCTAATGAATAATTCTTAGCCCTTATGTTTGAACTTAATGAGTGTCAATCTTACTACTAGGCCCATTACCATCTCTTTAAGTCACTGATTGTTACACTGGCACTAACGGGGTCACCACGCCAGTATTTCCCGCTAGGCCGGAAATCCTAGATATGTGAGTCACTTGTTACACAGTGGGATTGTAGGACACATTATTTGGGCAGATAAATCTCTAAATTTATATTTAGAGATTTCACAGTCATGGCTATTGCTATTTGTAAGTTTTTCAAACTGGTTTTCATCAAAGCGGCCTGTGACACAATGTGATTAACCTGCACAAAACTCATTTGCAAAGTAAAATAAAAAAAAATGTCAAAAACATTGTATAAAACTTTCAATTCATACAAAAAGTGAAAATAAGAGTAATTTTTTTCTTTAAAACTGTGACGTATTCATTTTTTCAGAACCACATACTTGACTGTTTCCATGTTGTTCAGCTGTTTGATCACTACAGGGATGACAAACTTCTGTTTCTTTATCTGTTTCCGTAGCTTGGGCAGTACGCTCTCACTATTAAGGTAAAAGTAAAAAAGAAACAGCTGAAATTAATACATATGATCTGTCATGCTGTTTTCCTGCATTTAATTCTTTATGACTTGTAGTGTTACAAAAGACACCCCAGGCAAAAAGATACAAATGTTTTTTCAAAACATCAGATGCCCCTCACATAACGCAGTAATCACTATGTGTGTTGCCATCTAGTCCCTCCACAAAGTGTTAGCTTGCATTTCTCTGGACCAAAATTGTGTAAGGCTGGAGTCACACTTAACTTATAAAAAAAAAAAAAAAAGGTCCGGTTTTGATGTCCGAGAATCGACAAATGTTCTCCATATGGTGATCCCTATGTAATACATTTCCAATGCGATGATGCGATTTCCTCGCATCTAGTATCTGTGTGACATCCATATGCAATGCAATTTTAACATGAGCTTTTACCTACAGCAGTTCTCTCTATGTAAAAGTTCATGTTAAAATTGCACTGTAATACACAACTGTACATATCATTTTACAACAAAATATTCTTCAAAACACATATATACAGTGCCTTGCGAAAGTATTCGCCCCCCTGGAACTTTTCAACTTTTTCCCAAATATCATGCTTCAAACATAAAGATACCAAATGTAAATTTTTGGTGAAGAATCGACAACAAGTGGGACACAATTATGAAGTTGATTGAAATTTATTTCTTATTTAAAATTTTTTTTGGAAATTCAAAAACTGAAAAGTGGGGCGTGCAATATTATTTGGCCCCTTTACTTTCAGTGCAGCAAACTCACTCCAGAAGTTAATTGTGGATCTCTGAATGATCCAATGTTGTCCTAAATTACTAATGATGATAAATATAATCCACCTGTCTGTAATAAAGTCTCCGTATAAATGCACCTGCTCTGTGATAGTCTCAGGGTTCTGTTTGAAGCACAGAGAGCATCATGAAGACCAAGAAACACAACAGGCAGGTCTGTGATACTGTTGTGGAGTAGTTTAAAGCCAGATTTGGATACAAAATAATTTCCAAAACTTTAAACATCCCAAACAGCACTGTGCAAGCAATCATATTGAAATGTAAGGAGTATCATACCACTGCAAATCTACCAAGACCCGGCCGTCCCTCTAAACTTTCATCTCAAACAAGGAAAAGACTGATCAGAGATGCAGCCAAGAGGCCCATGATCACTCTGGATGAACTGCAGAGATCAACAGCTGAGGTGGGACAGTCTGTCCATAGGATAACCATACACTGCACAAATCTGGCCTTTATGGAAGAGTGGCAAGAAGAAAGCCATGTCTCAAAGATATCCATAAAAAGTGTTGTTTAAAGTTTGCAACAAGCCACCTGGGAGACACACCAAACATGTGGAAGAAGGTGCCCTGGTCAGATGAAACCAAAATCGAACTTTTTGGCAACAATGCCAAACGATGTTTGGCGTAAAAGCAACACAGCTCATCACACCATCCCCACTGTCAAACATGGTGGTGGCAGCATCATGGTTTGGGCCTGCTTTTCTTCAGCAGGGACAGGGAAGATGGTTAAAATTGATGGGAAGATGGATGGAGCCAAATACAGGACCATTCTTGAAGAAAACCTGTTGGAGTCTGCAAAATACCTGAGACTGGGAAGGAGATTTGTCTTCCAACAAGACAATGATCCCACACATAAAGCAAACTTTACAATGGAATGGTTCACAAATAAACATATCCAGGTGTTAGAATGGCCAAGTCAAAGTCCAGACCTGAATCCAATCGAGAATCTGTGGAAAGAGCTGAAAACTGCTGTTCACAAACGATCTCCATCCAACCTCACTGAGCTCAAGCTGTTTGCCAAGGAAGAATGGGCAAGAATGGGCAAGAATTTCAGTCTCTTGATGTACAAAACTGATAGAGACATACCCCAAGCGACTTGCAGCTGTGATCGCAGCAAAAGGTGGTGCAACAAAGTATTAAGTTAAAGGGGCCAAATAATATTGCACGCCCCACTTTTCAGTTTTTGAATTTCCACAAAAATTTAAAATAACCAATACATTTCGTTCAACTTCACAATTGTGTCCCACTTGTTGTTGATTCTTCACCAAAAATTTACATTTGGTATCTTTATGTTTGAAGCATGATATGTGGGAAAAGGTTGAAAAGTTCCAGAGGGCCAAATACTTTCACAAGGCACTGTATCTATACATATATATATGTAATATATACATATACATATATACTGCTCAAAAAAATAAAGGGAACACTATAACATAGGATGTAGTATTTTAGCGTTCCCTTTATTTTTCTTGAGCAATATACACTACCGTTCAAAAGTTTAGGGTTACTTAGTAATTTCCTTATTTTTGAAAGAAAAGCACAGTTTTTTCCAATGAAGTTAACATTAAATGATCAAGAAATACACTCTATACATTGTTAATGTGGTAAATGACTATTATAGCTGCAAACATCTGGTTTGTAATGCAAATCCTTCATAGGTGTATAGAGGCCCATTTCCAACAACCATCACTACAGTGTTCTTATGGTACTTTGTGTTTGCGAACTGTGTAAGAAGGCTAATGGATGGTTAGAATACCATTGAAAACCCTTGTGCAAATATGTTAGCACAGCTGAAAACAGTTTGGCTGATTAGAGAAGCTATAAACCTGACCTTCCTTTGATCTAGTTGAGAATCTGGAGCATTACATTTTTTGGATCCATTATACTCTCAAAATGGCCAGAAAAAAAGAACTGTCATGTGAAACTTGACAGTCTATTCTTGTTCTTAGAAATGAAGGCTATTCCATGCGAGAAGTTGCCAAGAAACTGAAGATTTCCTACAACAGTGTGAACTAGTCCCTTCAGAGGAGAGCACAAACAGGCTCTAACCAGAGTAGAAAGACAAGTGGGAGGCCCCGCTGCACAAGTGAGCAACAAGACAAGTACATTAGAGTCTGTAGTTTGGGAAATCAATGCCTCACAGGTCCTCAACTGGCAGCTTCATTAAATAGTACATGCAAAACATCAGTGTCAACGTCTACAGTGAAGAGTTAACTCAGAGATGCTGGCCTTCAGGGTCTTCATACAGGTAAAAATTCCCACCTCTGATTGCTGTCTTCTGCAACATATTCAAATGGTACAACTTCCCACCTCTGATTGCTGTCTCATCTGCTGCAATAGACTCTAATGGTAAAAATTCCCACCTCTGCTTGCTGTCTGCTGTGTCATCTGCTGCTTTACCATCTAGAAACATATTTTATTGTGTCTGCTAATTCATTGTTATAAATCATTTGGTGCATTGTACTTAAAACTCACTGTTGCATTTCCATGACTGGGATCAGTGTAGATCTTATCTGGTTGCCAGGCTGAATGTCTTTGATCATCCCAAAAAAAAAAAAAACCCTGGTGTGCTGACCCCAGCTGCCAAATTATCCTCAACCAGTTCCCACAATCCATCTCTTCTGACCCTGCAGTCTGGACTATAAATTTAGAACCATCCATAGGGGTGCACGCATGTGGGGGTGCACGCATCACAGAAGCAAAGCGTCATGAAGATAAGCGTCGGGATACAGCAGTTATTACATGGCAGTTAGTCAGGGCTGGAGTCAGGTAACCCACACTCTGCTCTCCATTTTATCCATGTGCCTTATTCCTATCCTCCTATGTTCTCTTGCAATCCACTTTCACCGACCAATCCCCCCTCCATCACAACTCATATACATCAGCTCCTCTCTCTTTCCTTCTCCCATGTACAGCTCCCATGCACTTCTCACCTTCTTAAAAAACCTCAGCCCATCTTGCCCAAACACACTGCACAAAAAATCTTCATACAATTCCAAAAACTACTTGCTCTTTATCTTCCTGCTCCTACTGATTTCAGGGGACATCTCCCCCAACCCCGGTCCACCATCCCCCAACCTCAACCCCTACCCTACCTCACATCGAAACCTTAATAATCTTACTAATATTATTTGCACTCCTTCATCTCCTTCTTTCAATTGTGCCCTTTGGAATCCACGGTCTGTATGCAACAAGCTTCCTTTCCTACACAATTACTTTCTGAAAAACTCTCTGAATCTGTTGGCCCTCACGGAAACCTGGATTCAGGATTCTGACACTGTCTCTCCTGCTGCCATTTCCCATGGTGGCTTACAATTCTCCCATTCCCCGAGACCGACAAACAGACCTGGTGGTGGAGTCGGCATACCCCTGTCCCCACAATGCACTTTCCAGGTCATCCCCCCAGTTCCATCACTCTCATTCCCTTCTTTTGAAGTCCACACCATCAGGCTCTTTCGTCCCCTCTCCCTTAGAGTAGCGGTCATATACCGGCCCCTAGGCTCACCCACCCACTTCCTGGACCATTTCTCTGCCTGGCTGCCGCACTTCATGTCCTCAGAACTACCAACCCTTATCCTGGGAGACTTCAACATCCCCATTAACAGCCTCACTTCCACATCTGCATCCCAGCTTCTATCACTAACCACTTCTCTAGGCCTCTCTCAGCTCTCAACCTCTGAAACACACAAAGACGGTAACACCCTGGACCTGGTTTTCGCCCAGCTCTGCTCAATATCCTACCTAGATAACTCACCGCTTCCCCTCTCTGACCACAACATTCTCTCCTTTACACTCACAAATCCTCGCTCACCCCAGCACCCTCCTACCTACCATTCAGTCAGAAATCTACAAGCCATTAACCCTCATACACTTTCAGACTCCCTACACTCATCATTGTCCCCAATCTCTTCTTTGTCCTGTCCTGATCTGGCTGTACATCACTTCAATGACACTCTTAGAAGCACCCTTGACCAAGCAGCTACCCTCACCCTCAGAACCTCCAAACACAGAGTGAAACAGCCCTGGCTCACATCGCAAACCCGATTTCTCCAGCGATGCTCTAGGTGTGCTGAACGCTTATGGAGGAAAACACGCACACCAGAAGACTTCATACACTTCAAATTTATGTTAAGGACATATAACTCTGCCCTTCACCTCGCCAAACAGACCTACTTCACCACCCTGATCTCCTCACTATCCAACAACCCCAAGAAACTTTTTGACACCTTTCACTCCCTCCTCAGGCCAAAAGCACAAGCCCCTATCACAGACATTTGCGCTGATGACCTTGCCTCCCACTTTATAGAGAAAATAGACAATATCCGTCAGGAAATCCGCTCCCAATCACCAAATTCAGTGACTCCCATCCCTCCCTGCATTTCCCCTGTCTCACTCTCCACATTCGATCCCATCACAGAAGAAGAAGTCTCCAGGCTCCTCTCCTCTTCTCGTCCGACTACATGCACAACCGACCCCATTCCCTCACATCTCCTCCAGTCTCTCTCTCCAGTCGTCAAAACTCACCTAACTACAATCTTTAATCTCTCCCTCTCCTCTGGCATCTTCCCCTCCTCTTCAAACACTCTATCATTACTCCATTACTAAAGAAACCCACCCTCGACCCATCCTGCACAAACAACTACAGACCAGTCTCCAATCTCCCCTTCATCTCTAAACTCTTGGAGCGCCTGATATACTCCCGCCTTACCCGTTACCTCTCCACTCACTCCCTCCTAGACCCTTCACAGTCCAGTTTCCGCCCCCTACATTCGACAGAAACTGTACTCATCAAAGTGACCAATGACCTTCTGACAGCAAAACGTAATGGTGACCACTCTCTGCTCATTCTTCTCGACCTTTCTGCAGCTTTCGACACTGTTGACCATCCTCTCCTACTCTCTAGGCTCCAGTCACTAGGCATTAAGGACACTGCTCTTTCCTGGTTCTCCTCCTATCTTTCCGACCGCTCCTTCAGTGTTCTGTTTTCTGGCTCCACTTCATCTCCTCTTCCTCTCGCTGTTGGGGTACCTCAGGGCTCAGTCCTTGGCCCCCTTCTCTTCTCTCTCTACACGGCCCCAATTGGACAGACCATCAGCAGATTTGGCTTTCAGTACCATCTTTATGCTGATGACACACAACTGTACACATCATCCCCTGACCTTACCTCCACTGTACTACAGAACGCCACTGACTGTCTGTCTGCAGTCTCCATGTCTGCTCTCTATCTGAAACTCAACCTCTCCAAAACTGAACTTCTTCTTCTCCCACCATCTACCAACCTCCCTAAATCTGACATTTCCCTCTCTGTGGGTGGCACCATAATAACACCCTGACAGCAGGCGCGCTGTCTGGGTGTTATGTTTGACTCCGATCTCTCCTTCACCTCCCATATACAATCTCTTGCCCGCTCGTGCCGCTTACACCTAAAGAACATCTCTAGAATCCGCCCTTTTCTCACCATGGAAACAACAAAAACTCTCAGTCGCCCTGATCCACTCCCGCCTGGACTACTGTAATGCTCTATTAATTGGCCTCCCTCTCACTCGACTCTCCCCTCTCCAGTCTATCCTTAATGCAGCAGCCAGGGTTGTCCATCTGGCTAATCGTTACTCAGACGCGTCCGCTCTTCGCCAGTCGTTACACTGGCTGCCAATTCATTACAGGGTACAATTCAAAGTACTTGTTCTCACCCACAAAGCTCTCCACAGTGCGGCACCCCTTTACATCTCCTCCCTCATTTCTGTCTATCGGCCTAACCGACCGCTGCGCTCTGCAAATGACTTTCGACTAACCTCTGCCTTAATCCGTACCTCCCACTCCCGACTCCAAGACTTCTCCCATGCTGCGCCAATTCTCTGGAATGCTCTACCCCAAAATATTAGGACCATCCACAATTTGCATAGTTTTAGGTGCTCGCTCAAAACACATTTGTTCAGAGCGGCCTATCACATTCAGTAATCAAAGTCATGTTATGTTTGTGTGTGTGTAGCCCATTCACTATCTCCATCTAACCCCCACCCCATGAAGATGACTGGACCATCTTTGTAAATACATCATTGTAAATACAAACCTGCGCTTTGTATCTCCCCCACCTCATTGTAGATTGTAAGCTCCCACGAGCAGGGTCGTCTTATTTCGCTTTAATTATTGTATTGTTAACGTTGTTAATTATGACTGTTGTGTTTGAAACTGTTCAACTGTAAAGCGCTGCGGAATATGTTGGCGCTATATAAATAAAGATTATTATTATTATTATTATTAGAGTGGCATAAAAAAAGCAATATATGAGACTGGCTAATGAAAGAAAAAGATTCATATGGGCAGAAGAACACAGACATTGGACAGAGGAAGATTGGAAAAAAGTGTTATTGATAGACGAATCCAAGTTTGAGGTCTTTGGATCACACAAAAGAACATTTGTGAGACGCAGAACAACTGAAAAGATGCTGGAAGAGTGCCTGACACCATCTGTTAAGCATGGTGGAGGTAATGTGATGGTCTGGGGTTGCTTTGGTGCTGATAAAGTGAGAGATTTGTACAAGGTAAAAGGGATTTTGAATACTGTAAGGAAGGCTATCACTCCATTTTGCAATGCCATGCCATACCCTGTAGACAATGCTTGATTGGAGCCAATTTCATCTTACAACAGGACAATGACCCAAAGCATAACTCCAAATTATGCAAAAACTATTTAGGGAAGAAGCAGGCAACTGGTATTCTATCTGTAATGGAGTGGCCAGCGCAGTCACCAGATCTCAACCCCATTGAGCTGTTGTGGGAGCAGCTTGACCGTATGGTATGCAAAAAGTGCCCATCAAGCCAAACCAACTTGTGGGAGGGGCTCCTGGAAGCAAGGGGTGAAATTTCTCCAGATTACCTCTTCAAAATAACTGCTAGAATGACAAAGGTCTGCAATGCTATAATTGCTGCAAAGGGAGCATTCTTTGATGAAAGCAAAGTTTGAAGGAGAAAATTATTATTTCAAATAAAAATCTTCTTTACGAACCTTGTCAATGTCTGGAGTAGATTTTAAATTCATTTAGCAACTGATTTGATTAATAGAAGTATGAGTTTTCATGAAAACACAAACTTGTCTGGGTGACCTCAAACTTTTGAACGGTAGTGTATATAAATATATATATATATATATATATATATATATATATATATATAGTTGTGGCCAAAAGTATTGACACCCCTGCAATTCTGTCAGATAATACTCAGTTTCTTCCTGAAAATGATTGCAAACACAAATTCTTTGGTATTATTATCTCCATTTAATTTGTCTTAAATAAAAAACACAAAAACAATTGTCCTAAAGCCAAATTGGATATAATTCCACACCAAACATAAAAAAGAGGGTGGACAAAAGTATTAGCACTGTTCGAAAAATTATGTGATGCTTCTCTAATTTGTGTAATTAACAGCACCTGTAACTTACCTGTGGGACCTAACACGTGTTGGCAATAACTAAATCACACTTGCAGCCAGTTGACATGGATTAAAGTTGACTCAACCTCTGTCCTGTGTCCTTGTGTGTACCACATTGAGCATGGAGAAAAGAAAGAAGACCAAAGAACTGTCTGAAGACTTGAGAAACCAAATTGTGAGGAAGCATGAGCAATCTCAAGGCTACAAATCCATCTCCAAAGACCTGAATGTTCCTGTGTCTATCGTGCGCAGTGTCATCAAGAAGTTTAAAGCCCATGGCACTGTGGCTAACCTCCCTAGATGTGGACGGAAAAGAAAAATTGACTAGAGATTTCAACGCAAGATTGTGCGGATGTTGGATAAAGAACTTCGACTTACATCCAAACAAGTTCAAGCTGCCCTGCAGTTCGAGGGTACAGCTGTGTCAACCTGTACTACCCATTGGTGTCTGAATGAAAAGAGACTGTATGGTAGGAGACCCAGGAAGATCCCACTTCTTACCCCGAGACATAAAAAAGCCAGGCTGGAGTTTGCCAAAACTTACCTGAAAAAGCCTAAAACGTTTTGGAAGAATGTTCTCTGGTCAGATGAGACAAAAGTAGAGCTTTTTGGGCAAAGGCATCAACATAGAGTTTACAGGAGAAAAAAAGAGGCATTCAAAGAAAAAAACACGGTCCCTACAGTCAAACATGGTGGAAGTTCCCTGATGTTTTTTGGTTGCTTTGCTGCCTCTGGCACTGGACTGCTTGACCGTGTGCATGGCATTATGAAGTCTGAAGACTACCAACAAATTTTGCAGCATAATGTAGGGCCCACTGTGAGAAAGCTGGATCTCCCTCAGAGGTCATGGGTCTTCTAGCAGGACAATGACCCAAAACACACTTCAAAAAGCACTAGAAAATGGTTTGAGAGAAAGCACTGGAGACTTCTAAGGTGGCCAGCAAAGAGTCCAGACCTGAATCCCATAGAACACCTGTGGAGAGATCTAAAAATGGCAGTTTGGAGAAGGCACCCTTCAAATATCAGGGACCTGGAGAAGTTTGCCAAGGAAGAATGGTCTAAAATTCCAGCAGAGCATTGTAAGAAACTCATTGATGGTTACCGGAAGCGGTTGGTCGCAGTTATTTTGGCTAAAGGTTGTGCAACCAAGTATTAGGCTGAGGATGCCAATACTTTTGTCTGGCCCATTTTTGGAGTTTTGTGTGAAATGATCATTGTTTTGCTTTTTGCTTCATTCTCGTTTGTGCTTTTTCATTTAAGACAAATTAAATGAAGATAATAATACCAAAGAATTTGTGATTGCAATCATTTTCAGGAAGAAACTGAGTATTATCTGACAGAATTGCAGGGGTGTCAATACTTTTGGCCACAACTATATATATATATATATATATATATATACACACACTGCGCAAAAAAAAATAAAGGGAACACTTAAACAACAGAATATAACTCCAAGTAAATCAAACTTCTGTGAAATCAAACTGTCCACTTAGGGAGCAGCACTGTTTGACAATCAATTCCACATGCTGTTGTGCAACTGGAATAGACAACAGATGGAAATTATTGGCAATTATCAAGACACCCTCAATAAAGGAGTGGTTCTGCAGGTGGGGACCACAGACCACATCTCAATACCAATGCTTTCTGGCTGATGTTTTGGTCACTGTTGAATGTTGGTTGTGCTTTTACACTCGTGGTAGCATGAGATGGATTCTACAACCCACTGGCTCAGGTAGTGCAGCTCATCCAGGATGGCACATGAATGTGAGCTGTGGCAAGAAGTTTTGCTGTGTCTGTCAGCTTAGTGTCCAGAGGCGCTACCAGGACACAGACAAGTACATCAGGAGACATGGAGGGGGCTGTAGGAAGGCAACAACCCAGCAGCAGGACCATTACCTCAGCCTTTGTGCAAGGAGGAACAGGAGGAGCACTGCCAGAGCTGTTGTGAGTTCATTTTCCCCTTCATTACTGAGGCCCAAGGAACTCCCTCTTCTGGTAAAGAAAGGTAGTGAGCCTGATTTTCAAACACCTGAGGCTGATGATGATGACTGGCTGAGTGGAGTTACGGACTGGATATAAGGGTGCCGACGCCCTTCTGCCCTGCGGGTGATTTCTCTGTGGGATCCTTGGAGACCAGTCTGAATTCCTGCTCCTCTAAAGCTAAGTTTGCTGCTCGGCCTTTTGCTTTTGTGCTTTGACTTTGTTTTGCTTTGTTTTTCTGGATTTCTGCCATTCCCTGCTGGGGTGTGCTGAATTCATTTAGCTCTGTCTTCTGAAAACACCTGAGTGCTGATTTAGTTTTTGAAGCCTAGCTGCTTCAGGGCCTTTTTCATATCAGCTTGTTGGCTTATGTCTTTGATAGGGTTTTGGCAGATTGCAGACAGCAGCCTTCCTGTCCTTTCCTATCTAGATAGTTGCGGGCCCCGTCTTTGCTCAGTCTATCTTTCTGTCTGTGTTAGTATTTTCATCTTGCTTCACCGTCATTATATGTTGGGGGCTGCCTATTGCTTTGGGGTCTGCTCTGGGGCAGTTTAGATTTCCCCTTTCTTTCTTTAGGCCTATGTAATTCTCCGGCTGTGATTGAGGGGTCTAGGGCTTTGTAGGAACCCCCCACGGCTACTGCTAGTTGTGTTGATAGGTTCAGGGGTCTGCAATCTGATAGTTGCCAACTTCTCTGGTTTTCTGGACTTAGCTTGTATTTCTGCTTTTGCCTCCTACGGTGACTCATTCATAACAGAATCACCCGCCATACCGCAGATTCTAGGGTACTCAATAGCAGGAAAGAATTGTAAAAAAAAAAAAAAAAGTGTGTATATTTTTTCCTCTATATCTCTGAGGCCGTAGGGGGAATTTTTTTTTCTCTCAATGGAGATAAAGCAATTGTCTGATCATGTGGAGCAGCTCGCTGCGGAAGTGCGGGGAATTTCCGCCTGCCTTGCTCATTCACATGCTGCTGAACCAAAGATTCCTACACCTGATGTATTTTTTGGGGATCGGTCTAAATTTTTGAATTTCAAAAATAATTGTAAATTATTTTTTGCCTTGAAGCCTAACTCTTCAGGGAACTCCGCGCAGCAGGTTAAAATTGTCATCTCTTTGCTGCGTGGCGATCCCCAGGATTGGGCGTTTTCTTTGAAACCAGATGATCCTATTCTGACTAATGTGAACGCATTCTTTCAAGCTTTGGGGTTGTTGTATGACGAACCTAATGCCATTGATCAGGCTGAAAAGACCCTGCTGGCATTGAGCCAGGGTCGTGATTCTGCTGAATTGTACTGTCAAAAATTCCGAAAGTGGGCAGTACTTACTACCTGGAATGATAATGCTTTGGCTGCTCTCTTTCGGAAGGGGTTGTCAGAAGCCGTAAAAGATACTATGGTGGGATTTCCTGCTCCCTCTGGTCTTGACGATTCTATGTCACTAGCCATTCAGGTTGATCGGCGTTTGCGCGAACGCAAAGCTGCACGAAAGGTGTTGCCACCTGTTAAACAAATGTCTGAACCTATGCAATGTGATAGAGTTTTCTCCAGAGAGCAGCGTCAGGAGTTCAGAAGGCGTAATAAGTTGTGTTTTTTCTGTGGAGATGCCTCGCATATTATTTCTGTCTGTCCTAAACGAGAGAAATGCTTTGCACACACGTTTTCTGTTGGGGGTGTTCAACCTAAGTTTCTTCTGGCTATTACTCTGATCTGCTCCCTGTCCACATTTTCCGCCAAGGCTTTTGTGGATTCGGGAGCAGCCCTAAACCTAATGGACTTGGACTTTGCTAAACGTTGTGGATTTCCGATGACACCTCTGCAGACGCCTATCCCTTTGAGGGGGATTGATGCTACTCCTTTGGCTAAAAATAAACCCCAGTTTTGGACCCAGGTGGTAATGCGGGTCGCCCCAGACCATCAAGAAAATTGCAGATTTTTGGTGTTGCATAATCTGCATGATACTATTGTTCTGGGGTTTCCCTGGCTACAGATTCATAATCCAGTTTTGGATTGGAAATCTGTGTCTGTGGTGAGTTGGGGTT
The DNA here is from genome assembly GCF_039654945.1 of Dendrobates tinctorius. Taxonomy (NCBI): domain Eukaryota; kingdom Metazoa; phylum Chordata; class Amphibia; order Anura; family Dendrobatidae; genus Dendrobates; species Dendrobates tinctorius. The sequence continues at coordinate 5,832,050 of NW_027361801.1, forward strand.
GTCGGTGTGCCTTTAGTGAGGCTCCGGTGTTTTCCACCTCTCCTCAGTCGCATGATGTTCCTGATTATTTGGCGGACTTTTATGATGTATTTAGTGAGAATGAGTCTGCGTCTCTGCCTCCTCATAGGAGTTATGACTGTGCAATTGAACTGAGCCCGGGGTGTAAATTTCCCAAGGGTCGGCTCTTCAATTTATCTGTACCCGAGCACGAGGCTATGCGATCCTATATTAAGGAGGCGTTGGAGAAGGGTCATATTAGACCATACTTGTCACCCTTAGGTGCCGGGTTTTTTTTTGTAGCCAAAAAGGATGGATCATTAAGACCTTGTATTGATTATCGTGCCCTCAACAAAATTACTGTTAAATATCAGTATCCGTTACCCCTGATTTCTGATCTATTCTCCAGAGTTAAAGGTGCTTGCTGGTTTACCAAGCTTGACCTCAGGGGGCGTATAATCTTATTCGCATTAAGCATGGGGATGAATGGAAGACGGCGTTTAATACTCCGGAGGGACATTTTGAGTACCTGGTGATGCCTTTTGGGCTCACTAATGCCCCTTCTGTCTTCCAGTGCTTCATGAACGATATTTTCCGAGATTTTGTCGATACATTTTTGATTATCTATCTGGATGATATTTTGATCTTCTCCAAGGATTGGGATTCTCATGTGGAACATATTCGGACTGTGTTCCGGATCTTGAGGGAGAATTCCCTGTATGTCAAAGAATCTAAATGCCTTTTTGGAGTACAGAGGATTTCTTTTTTGGGATTTATTTTGTCCCCGTCAACTATTGAAATGGACCCGGCCAAGGTACAGGCCATTCACGATTGGGTTCAGCCCACTTCTTTGAAGGCCCTCCAGAAGTTTTTGGGTTTTGCTAATTTTTATCGGAAATTTATAGCAAAATTTTCTAGTATTGCCAAGCCATTGACTGATTTGACTAAAAAGGGTGCTGATGTGTTAAATTGGTCTCCGGAGGCTGTTTCTTCCTTTCAGGAGCTGAGGCGAAGATTCACCTCCGCCCCGGTTTTGCGGCAACCTGATGTCTCACTTCCATTCCAGGTAGAGGTGGATGCTTCTGAGATTGGTGCAGGAGCTGTTTTGTCCCAAAAGGATCCTGTAACATCTAAAATGAATCCCTGTGCTTTCTTTTCCCGAAAGTTCTCTCCATCTGAATGTAACTATGATGTGGGGAATAGGGAACTGTTGGCCATGAAATGGGCATTTGAGGAGTGGAGACATTGGTTGGAGGGAGCTAAGCATCAAGTCGTGGTCCTCACTGACCACAAGAATTTGATTTACCTAGAGTCGGCTAAGCGCTTGAACCCTAGACAGGCTAGGTGGGCCTTGTTTTTTACACGTTTTGATTTTGTGGTTTCTTTTCTTCCTGGAACAAAGAATGTCAAGGCAGACGCCCTCTCTAGGAGCTTCTTTGCTGATTCTCCTGTGGTGACCAAGCCTGCTACCATCTTAGGCGAAGGGGTAGTTCTTTCTGCCATCTCGCCCGATTTGAGACGTGCTCTGGAAGAGTTCCAGGAGGATAAACCTGAGCGTTGTCCCAGTGGAAAGTTGTATGTTCCTGACCAGTGGAAGAAGAGAGTGATGTCTGAAGTTCATTGCTCTGCTTTGGCTGGTCATCCAGGTATTTTTGGTACTAGAGATCTGGTGAGTCGGTTTTTTTGGTGGCCCTCCTTGTCTCGTGATGTCAGGAATTTTGTGCAGTCCTGTGGGACGTGCTCCCGGTCTAAATCGTGTTCTCGCTCTAGTGAGTTGTTGATGCCTTTGCCTGTCCCCAAGAGGCCATGGACCCATATTTCAATGGATTTCATCTCTGATATGCCTGTCTCTCAGAGGATGACTGTTATTTGGGTGATTTGTAATAGGTTCTGTAAGATGGTTCATCTTGTACCACTCCCTAAGTTGCCGTCTTCCTCTGAGTTGGTGCCCCTGTTTTTACAACAGGTGGTTCGTTTGCACGGGATTCCTGAGAACATTGTATCTGACAGAGGAGTCCAGTTTGTGTCTAGATTTTGGAGAACTTTCTGTTCCAGGCTGGGAATTCAGTTGTCCTTCTCTTCTGCTTTTCACCCTCAGACCATAGAATCATAGAATCATAGAATCATAGAATCGTAGAGTTGGAAGGGACCTCCTGGGCCATCTGGTCCAACCCCCTGCTCAAAGAAGGATTCGCTAAATCATCCCAGTCAGATGTCTGTCCAGCCTCTGTTTGAAGACTTCCATTGAAGGAGAACTCACCACTTCTTGTGGCAGCCTGTTCCACTCATTGATCACTCTAACTGTCAAAAAGTTTTTTCTAATATCTAATCTGTGTCTCCTCCCATTCAGTTTCATCCCATTGCTTCTAGTCTTTCCTTGTGCAAATGAGAATAAAGTTGATCCTTCTACAATGTGACAGCCCTTTAGATATTTGTAGACAGCTATTAAGTCTCCTCTCAGTCTTCTCTTTTGCAAACTAAACATTCCCAAATCCTGCAACCTTTCCTCATAAGACAGGGTTTGCAGACCGGTCACCATTCTGGTCGCTCGTTTCTGAACTTGCTCCAGTTTGTTGATGTCTTTTTTAAAATGTGGTGCCCAAAACTGGACACAATATTCCAGATGAGGTCTGACCAAAGAGGAGTAGAGGGAAATAATGACTTCACGTGATCTAGACTGTATGCTTCTGTTAATACATCCTAGAATTGCATTTGCCTTTTTTGCTGCTGCATCACACTGTTGACTCATATTCAGTCTGTGATCTATTAGTATACCCAAGCCTTTTTCACATGTGCTGTCACTTAGCCCTATTCCTCCCATTCTATATATGCTTTTTTCATTTTTATTGCCCAGATGTAGTACTTTGCATTTCTCCATGTTAAAAACCATTCTGTTAGTTGCTGCCCACTTCTCCAGTTTATTTAAATCTTTTTGAATCCTCTCTCTCTTCTCTAGTATTAGCTATCCCTCCTAGCTTTGTGTCATCAGCAAATTTAATCAGTTTACCCTCAATTCCAATGGGCAGACAGAGAGAACAAACCAGACCTTGGAGTCATATTTGAGATGTTTTATTTCTACTAATCAGGATGATTGGGTTTCATTTTTGCCCTTGGCTGAATTTGCTTTAAATAATAGAGCTAGTTCTGCCACTTTGATGTCACCTTTTTTTTGTAACTTTGGGTTTCATCCTCGATTTTCTTCAGGACAGGTGGAGCCCTCTGCCTGCCCAGGTGTTGACACTGTGGTGGAGAGAATGCACCAGATCTGGGACCAAGTGGTGGATAAGTTATCTCTCTCCCAGGAAAAGGCCCAGCGGTTTTCCAACCGACATAGGACCATTGGTTCCCAGTTTAAGGTTGGTGATATGGTGTGGTTATCATCAAAAAATATTGCTATGAAGGTGGCTTCTCCTAAGTTTAAGCCTAGATTTATTGGACCTTACAAGATTGTGGAGATTATTAATCCGGTCTCTTTTCGTTTGGCTCTTCCTGTCACATTTAAAATCCATAATGTGTTCCATAAATCTTTGTTGAAGAGGTTTGTTGAACCTGTTGTTCCGGGGGTGGCACCTCCAACCCCTGTATTGGTTGAAGGTAACATGGAATATGAGGTAGAGAAAGTACTGGATTCCCGTCTGGCTAGACGGAGACTCCAGTATTTGGTTAAGTGGAAGGGTTATGGTCAGGAGGATAATTCCTGGGTCTCTGCCTCTGATATTCATGCCAAAAGATTGGTGCGTGCCTTTCATCGGGCTCACCCTGATCGCCCTGGTGGCGTAGTTGAGGGTTCGGTGACCCCTCCTCAAGGGGGAGGTACTGTTGTGAGTTCATTTTCCCCTTCATTACTGAGACCCGAGGAACTCCCTCTTCTGGTAAAGAAAGGTAGTGAGCCTGATTATCAAACACCTGAGGCTGATGATGATGACTGGCTGAGTGGAGTTACGGACTGGATATAAGGCTGCCGACGCCCTTCTGCCCTGCGGGTGATTTCTCTGTGGGATCCTTGGAGACCAGTCTGAATTCCTGCTCCTCTAAAGCTAAGTTTGCTGCTCGGCCTTTTGCTTTTGTGCTTTGACTTTGTTTTGCTTTGTTTTTCTGGATTTCTGCCATTCCCTGCTGGGGTGTGCTGAATTCATTTAGCTCTATCTTCTGAAAATACCTGAGTGCTGATTTAGCTTTTGAAACCTAGCTGCTTCAGGGCCTTTTTCATATCAGTTTGTTGGCTTATGTCTTTGATAGGGTTTTGGCAGATTGCAGACAGCAGCCTTCCTGTCCTTTCCTATCTAGATAGTTGCGGGCCCCGTCTTTGCTCAGTCTATCTTTCTGTCTGTGTTAGTATTTTCATCTTGCTTCACCGTCATTATATGTTGGGGGCTGCCTATTGCTTTGGGGTCTGCTCTGGGGCAGTTTAGATTTCCCCTTTCTTTCTTTAGGCCTATGTAATTCTCCGGCTGTGATCGAGGGGTCTAGGGCTTCGTAGGAACCCCCCACGGCTACTGCTAGTTGTGTTGATAGGTTCAGGGGTCTGCAATCTGATAGTTGCCAACTTCTCTGGTTTTCTGGACTTAGCTTTTATTTCTGCTTTTGCCTCCTACGGTGACTCATTCATAACACAGAGCCCTGCAAAATGACCTCCAGCAGGCCCCAAATGTGCATATGTCTGCACAAACAGTTAGAAACCGACTCCATGAGGATGGTCTGAGTGCCCATCGTCCACAGATGGGGTTGTGCTCACAGCTCAACACTGAGCGGCCTTCCAAAGAAATGCCACCCCACATCATTACTGACCCACTGCCAAACCAGTCATGCTGAAGGATGTTGCAGGCAGCAGATCGCTCTCCACGACGTGTCCAGACTCTATCACATCTGTCTCATGTGCTCAGTGTGAACCTGATTTCATCTGTGAAGAGCACAGGGCGCCAGTGGTGAACTTGCCAATCCTGGTGTTCTTGGCAAATGCCAAGCGTCCTGCATGGTGTTGGGCTGTGAGCACCCCCAACTTTTAAGAAGATTTCATATTTTTACTGGAAAAGTTGTGGGGTCATCTTATACACCCAGTCGTCTTATACGCCGGAAAATACGGTAAATATATCTATCTTTCAATCGAATATATATTATATCTATCGAATATATATTATATATATAGATCGAATATATATATATATATATATATATATTTATATTGTAGGGATTCACTCTGGTAGGTAATGGCAGGGCTGCAGTTTAGAGGCAACGCACAGGCTTAAAGTCTAATTTCAGTGGTTTAATGTCACTTTGCAAACAGCAGGTTAACAGAAAATAAGGGACAAACATAAATGTACTCCAGCTTGGAGAACCACTGGTCTCAGACTCACCCCTTGCATGGGACGGGCTTAACTAAGCGGCTGCCAGGTCCTGCGGCATCTGCCAGTTGCCATTCCCAGGGTTGTTGAGAGTCTTGCTGCTATAGTCCTGCAGCACGGGGCTCCTGTATACAAGTTCAGGCTAAGTCCAGCCAAGTTCCTGTAACTTCCAGCCACCCACTCAGCATGTGCCAAATACCAACCTCCATTACATAGCCCATAACCCCTCCCACCGGTGAGGTAGACATCACATGGGCTGATCACGTGACCATGACATCATCGCAGGTCCTGTCTTTAGGGAAAAACCCAGCCAAACATTAATCTGCTGGGAGAAATGTATCTCCCATCCAGTAAAATACCCTTTACTGTACCACAATATATATATATATATATATGTATATATATATATACAGTATATATATATATATATATATACACACATATATATATAAATTTATATACTGTATATATATATAAAATATAACGGGCTAAGCGTCACTCTGTCCGAAGCCTTTATAGACTGCGCAAGCGAGACACGCCTGCGCAGTCTGGCTCCAGACAGAATGAGACATCCAGCTGTGAGGAGTCTGTATGGCGCCCGGAGATGGCGGTATGCTTAAATACCGCCATCTCGGGCACCATACATACATACTTACCTGACCAGGAGGAGCGTTGCCGCGGTGCTTCTCTTCGGCCGGAGACCGGGGCAGGAGTGCGTCCGGAATAGCGCATGCACATAGCGCGATCCACCGCCATTTTACTGAAGACACATTTGCAGTGTGTCTACAGCAACATGGCGCCGGACAGCGCTATGGGCATGCGCATACTACGGTGCCAGACTCCTCCCCCGGCCTCCAGCAGAACATGACAACGCTGGAGCACAGGAAAGAAGGGTGAGTATAAATTTTTTTTTGTATGTGTGCAGTTTAAAAGGGGTGAAGGGGACCATGCATACCAGGATAGGGGGTGAGAGGACCATGCATACTAGGAAAGGGGGGAGAGGACCATGCATACCACAAAAGGGGGGTGAGGGGGACCATGCATACCACGAAAGGGGGGGTGAGGGGACCATGCATACCACGAAAGGTGGGGTGAGGGGACTACGCATACCAGTGTTGGGGGATAAGGGGTAGCATGCATCCCAGGATAGGGGTGTGAGAGGACCATGCATACCAGGATAGGGGTTGAGGGGACCATGCATACCAGCATAGAGGGGTGAAAGGACCATGCATACCACAAAAGGGGGTGAGGGGGACCATGCATACCACGAAAGGGTGGTGAGGGGACCATGCATACCACAAAAGGGGGTGAGGGGACATGCATACCACGAAAGGGGGGTGAGGGGACCATGCATACCACGAAAGGAGGGTAAGGGGACCATGCATACCACGAAAGGGGAGTGAGGGGACCATGCATACCACAAAAGGGGGGGTGAGGGGTAACATGCTTACCATGAAAGGAGGGTGAGGGGACCATGCATACCACCAAAGGGGAGTGAAAGGACCATGCATACCACCAAAGGTGGGGTGAGGGGACCATGCATACCACGGAACGAGGGTGAGGGGATCATGCATACCATGAAAGGGGGGTGAGGGGACCATGCGTACCACGAAAGGGGGGTGAGTGGACCATGCAAACCATGAAAGGGGGGTGAAGGGACCACGCATATCACAAAAGGAGGGTGAGGGGACCATTCATACTATGAAAGGGGAGTGAGGGGACCATGCATACCACGAAAGGTGAGTGAGGGGACCATGCATACCACAAAAGGGGAGTGAGGGGACCATGCATACCACAAAAGGGGGGTGAGCGGACCATGCATACCACAAAAGGGGGGTGAGCGGACCATGCATACCACAAAAAGGGGGTGAGTGGACCATTTATACCAGGATTGGGGGTTGAGGGGACCATGCATACAAGGATGGGGGGTGAGAGGACCATGCATACCAGGATAGGGAGGTGAGAGGACCATGTAAACCAGGATACAGGAGTGAGAGGACCATGCATATCAGGATTGGGGGGGTGAGGGGACCAAGCATAACAGCATTGGGGGGGGTGAGAGGACCATGCATACGAGGAATGGGGGGTGAGGGGGCCATGCGTACCAGGATAGGGGAGTGAGGGGACCATACATACCAGGATAGGGATAAGGGGGTACCATGCATACCAGGATTGGGGGGTGAGGGGACCATGCATACGAGGATGAGGAATAGGATGCCATGCTTACCATGATTGGGGGGGTCCATGCATAACAGGATGAGGAAAAGGGTACCATGCATACCAGGATAGGTATGAGTGGTGCCATGCACACCAGGATAGGAGAGGGGCAGCACATATCAGGGTGGGAGACCATATACCAATAAAAATGCTCACCACCCGGGCATAGAACGGGTTCATAGCTAGTATATATATATATATATATATATATATATATATACACACACCAGTGACAAATACAGTTAGTATAGTGTGTGTGCAAAATTATGGACATGTATTTAATTAATAAGTGATTATTTCAAGGAAAAAAAAATGGTGTGGGGTCCCACTATAATTTATAGCCAGCAATAGCTATTCAGCCAGAGCTGCACAGTTGTGGAGCTGCAAAGCTCTGTTAAGTCTATAGCGGCCACAGATGGGTACTGCATATCTGTACCCAATTCAAATAAGTAGAGGTCGGATGTTAAGTACCTGGCCATTGGCACTAATCCATTAAGTGAGATGTGCTGTACAGCTTCACAACTGAGATGTTTTACGGCTGGCGCAGGGAATGACTGATAGGTTGGAGTGCTGGGTGTCACACCCCACCGATCAGACATTAATGACCTATACTAAAAATAGGCCATCAATGTTAGACTCCCTGACAAACCCTTTAACAATATTATGGTAAACTATATGAGAGCTTCTCAAAATACTTCATACTTATTACTATTGAGGCCGCCTTCCAACATCCCGCGCAGTCTCAACGACGCTCACGTTCCCAGCGATGCCTTGCGAGACCTGTGATGATGTTGGTCTCGCGTTGCTATAGCGATCTCACGAGACCGCTAGAGTCCGCAAGACTACGTCATCACAGGGCCTTGCCGCAAGGCATTACTGGGAATGCTGTGGCCCGGGAAGGCAGCGCGGGACGTTGGAAGGTAAATATACCCCGATTTTTTATTTTTTATTCTTTTTTTTACAGAGATATGGTACCCAGGGCCTGGAGGACAGTCTCCTCTCCTCCACACCGTGGGTACCAACCGCACATGAGACGCTTAACTTCCCGCATGGTGGGCATAGCCACATGCAGGAAGTAAGCGATTCTCATGCATTCCTATGGGTGCGGAATCGCAGCAATTCTTTGCGATTCCGCACAAAAGAATGAGCATGCTGCGATTTTTTCCGAGATGCGATTCCGCCGCAGAAAAAAGAGTAGCATTAGCACAGCATGTGCGGAATGCCATAGGAATGCGTGGGGGGCGTTCTGTACACGATTTTTAAACGTTTTCGCAGCGTTTTCATGCCGAAAATTGCGTCAAAAACGCTTAAAAATCGCATCGTGGGCACACAGCCTAAGACTGGTTTTACTTATGGATGACATGTTGCCTAATAATGGAAGTTGTAGTCTCCAAGGTGATGTTATAACTGCATGTAAGGATTGGTCATCGTGTCCAGCTAAACTGGCATCACAGCAGCACAGCACTGAGCCCAATGTTAAAGATAAAACCTGAATTTCACATCCAGAAGGAATTTAGACACAGATTGAGATTTAGACACAAGATTTTGTACTTCTATTTTAATTTAAAGTGGATCTGTCAAATAAAAAAAACTGCATACATTATTATAACTTATTGTAGGCCTGAAGATGCAGGTGTACTTACTTTGAAAATGCATGTTAAAATGGCAGTGTAATCATTTTTTTAAAAATTCCATGCCTAAATACTAAAATAAAATGCTTATTTCTATTTCAAGCTTATCAGCCATTCTAACATCAGATTTCAAAGAAAGCACACTAGCCTCATGTACATTTTTAATAATGTACAGTATGCAAACTGCATTGTAAAATCTGGTGATAGATCTGCTATAAAACCAAAACCTACATAACCAATTTGGACCTCAGATTGCACGGAATTTAGACCTCACAATGTAATTAGACTGCAAACTTCAAATTTAATTTAAACCTAAGAGCCCAAAATAATGTACTGTATTTTGTGCACCATAAGACGAACCCCAAATTTGGGGGCGGAAAATAGGAAAAACATATTTTTTTATAAAATGGTGCTGTGTCTTACAGCAGATTTTGTGGTAGCTTACCAGGGGCGGCTGTGGTGGCGCGGGTTGACAGGAGGTAGGATCCCTGCTACAATGTGGTAAGAGTAGGGTGGTGCTGCGGGCAACAGGCTGGAGGGAGAGGGTGATCTTGCGCTGCACTGTTGTAGGTCTTCGGTTATCAGAAAATGTTGGCTTTGAGCTGAGTCCCCGCACTTTAACATTAATTTCGCTGTGGTGGGTTTGGGGAAATGGCCGCCAGAGGTGGCGCATGCACAGATTGGAATCTCGGCTTCTGAGATTTAACTTCTTAAAGAGATAGACAATTTTGTCCCTCCTCACAACTTGCTTAAAATTGCGTTGTGTCACTTGCACCCATAGAGCAGGAGCTGATTCAACATGAGAAAATAATCGCAGATGTAAGCTGCCACAGAGAGTAACACTGGGCCGAGTGCTATGCGATGTTAAAATGCAATGCACTCGGCCATATGGTATGGTAGTGTGAACCCGGCCTTAGTAGAACTAAAAAAACTCACCATAAATTCTGCTGTAAAACAGTCAGCTATTAGTAGTTTATTCTGAAGTCTACAAAGTTATCACTTTATTTACACATATAAAGAACAGAAAAAACAAGAGAAAAACATAAGTTAATACTCTACAGAAAATTAATAAACTACAATAGTGCATGAAAATAAGATAGGGTACTTAGTTAGCATAGTTTTGGTTAAAAAAAATGCAAAAGCCATCCCACCACTTCAAGGTGACCCTTGTTATGAATGGGTCACCGAGGAGGAGAGCGCAATAGGCTATGCCACCAGAACACCAGAGAGGTTGGTCACTCAGCGGATTGCAGACCCCTGATCTTAACAACACAACTAGCAGTAGCCGTGGAGCATTCCTACATTGCCCTAGATGCCTCATCACAGCCGGAGGACTAACTAAGCCTAAAGACAGAAAGGTGAAATCTTAACTGCCCCGGAGCAGATCCCCAAAGGAATAGACAGCCCCCAAACATATATTGTCGGTGAGACAAGATGAAGCACAAACACAGACAGAAAATAGACTCAGCAAATGAGGGCCCCACACTGACTAGATAGGACAGGACAAAAAAGGCACTGTCTGCAATCACGCAAAAACCCTAATAATTCCAACTGATGTACAAAAATACTGAGGTTTGAACAACCTCGCCCCCACTATATCAGCACTCAGGTGTGAACTGGCGGCTAGCAACAGGCTAATACAGCAGGGGACTGAGCAAACAAACACAAGATGCAAAAATGCAGGGCAGGAGCCAGCAGCCCCAGGGGGAGCAAGCTGACCCCTGACAGCAAGGCAAAAACAGATGCAAAGGGTTTAGCAAATGACACTTAGCTGAAAAAATGCAGGATCAGGCAGCAGACAGAAATCCTCAGTAAGCAAAGAAAGGAGTATCACTGGCAGTCACTGAGAGAAGTCTGCTCGCTTATGTAGTCCCAGTCACTACCACCACTCCTCCAATTATCTTCTGCAGCTGTTGGGTTAACATCATGTTGACCAGCACCACTACCAGCAGTATCCACCAGAGGGAGCCTTGCCTCAAAAGTCGGATCAAGAGCGCTCACAACAGACCCTAATTTGGAAGGTCCTAACTCTATTATTAAAACCTTACCATTTGTCAAGTGGCATGCAGTTGCATAAGAGCTGAGAAGTACTGAGCCCAGCTAATAGACACACAGTCATGTGGAACCACATCAATATAATGTCTAGCTTATAGAAAAGGCAGGCCACACCTTAATATGCACATTAATAACGGCATTTGAGCAAGCACATGATTCAGGAAAGTGAAATTCTGATTAGTAAAACTGCTCTGAAAGCTGCCCACTGTGGGCACTGATGATTTTGCAAGATTAATAAGCTTGTCAAGAGCTGAGAGGGAATGGGAGAGAGGTGAGTTGCCAAATGCTGTATAGAAATTAATGGGCTGGAAAGAGGTGGCTGGCATGTTAGAAGTTAACCTTTCGCCTTGAAAATAACTACTGCACACTTTTGGCCAGAGAAGGCACTAGTGCTCAAGCTCCATGGATATGAACTGTACGCTATGAAAGATGTAAGCTATCATTGCAGGAGAATGAAAGATGATAAAAAAGAAAGTAAGTCACAAACTTGCTTATTTTCATGTTTAACTAAATAAAGCACTTAATAACTTGAGAATAACTCTGTCATGGTTTGATCAGCGTTCTTGCCCTGCACTCACAGGGTTAAGTGTACGTGGCCTCTTTCTGGATCTGGGAGGTGTACTTATACTCACTCTTTACCTGGGTTCTTTGTCAGCTATACTGTTATTCTGGCTGTGTGTCTGACGCCCCTGGTGTGCTTGTATATTGCATTGCTTGTTTGCTTCCCGTGTATGACCCGGTCCGTCCCCTCACTCTGTACTCCGTCTCTCGTTTTGGTACTATTGTCTTTTTCGGTTCTGACCTCATGGCTTGGCTATCGTTACTCCGTTACAGTTTGTCCCTGTTGTACCATCTATTGCTTGTTCTGGTTTTCTGATCTATTGCTACGTCCCGACTATCCATTCTGTCTAACCCTTTGGTACTGTCATGCAATCTCGTGCTGTGACCTCGGCTTGAACTGGTTTCTCTCTCTGTCTATGCCCCTTGGTAACAATGTCCAGTAGTTACCTTTCTAGGAGTTTCCCTGCAGCTCCTAGCTCTGTGGAGCTAAGGCCATGCCCCCAGCAGTCACGTGCTTCAGGTCCTGTGAGCCTGGAGCATACATCGTCACCACTGCTGTTCCGCTTCACAGGTATCTTTGTGCACAGTTTTTGTACTCAGGACACAGGCACTGGCTCAGTGAGCAAGTGCAGTGCGGTGTTCCTGACAACTTCTTTAATGATTACAACATTTTGAACCACCAAAATAATGGAAAAAACAAGGAGATTTTGAAAAGTTAGTCTTGGAAACTTGGATAAACTATATGTGACTGCTTGGTCTGTAGGCCCAGATTGCTAATCTGTCCAGCTGGGCAGATACCCGATGGGCTGGCAGCTCTGTAATACAAAGTGGGCCACCGGTCCTTTAAAACAGTGGTGGGGAACCTCCTGCCCGCTGGCCACATGAGGCCCGTAATGACTTTTCATGCGGTCCGCGGGCAGGCCCCACAGTCCGCAATGCTCTGTTGGCAGTCGTATCCGGTGAGCTGCCGGCCCTTTAACCCCCAAGTGCACGGAGCTTTCATTACAGAATGCTGCATGCGCATGGATAATGATGTCATTGGGGTGGGCGGGGTTAGTGCAGGGGTGGGCAGGATTGGTGCCATGGTGGGAGGTGTTAGCTCCCAATGTGCTCCCGTCCTCCTGTCCCAGAAGAGGAGCTGCTGCTACTGCCAGAGCGATCCCTGTGCCAGTAGCTCAGTGCCTGTCTGCTGGTGATTTCTGTGCCTTGCAATTTCTGTGACTTTCTGATGGTGATCTGTGACCCTCAGCTATGTCCCCCCATGATCTCTGTGCCCCATCATAATCTCTGTGCCCCATGTGATCTCTGTGCCCCCAACTATATGCCCCCTGTGATCTCTGTGCCTCCCAGCTATGTGCCCCATGTGATCTGTGTCCTCCTGTGATCTGTGGCCCCAGCTTTGTGCCCCCACAAGATTTCTGTGCCACAGAGCTATATGTCCCCTTTGATCCCTGTGCCCCCCAGCTGTGTCCCCTGTGATTTCTGTGCCCCAGCTATAAACTCCCTGTGATTTCTGTGCCCTCCAGCAATATGCCCCCCTGTGGTCTCTGTGCCCAACAGCTATATGCACCCATGTGATCTATGTGCCCCGTGTGATATTTGTGCTCCCATGTGATCTCTGTGCCCCTGGGATCTGTCCCCTCCAGCTATGTGCCCACCATGATCGCTGTGCCCTCCAGCTATGTGCCCTCTTGTGATTTCTGTGCTCTCCCTGTGATCTTCGTGCCACCCCCTAGTGATCTCTGTGCCCACCAACTATGTGCCCCCTGTGATCTTTATGCCTCCCCGTGATCTTCATGCCACTCCCTGGTGATATTTGAGCCCCACCTGGTAATCTACGTGCCTCCCCAGTGAAGCCTGTCCCCCCCAATGCTGTATATCCCCATTTTTTTTTTGGTTCCTGCTCTACTCACCGTCAGAGCCAGTGATCCACTCCTGTGCACGCCCGATGATGGACACACCTCAGCTGTTCATCCTTCCCCCATCTCAGGGATCTGAGTGAATCCCAATATGGAAACTTTTCTTTATGTATATACAGCACTTGCACTATCACCTGTATAATTTATATAAACGGCTGTATATCTCTCTATATAAAAATGAATGTGTGTATGTGTATCACCAACCAATCACGAAGCATCTTTCATTTCACCAGAGCTGTTCAAAAGAAGCTGAGCAGTGACTGGTTGCTATGACTAACAGTTTTCCCACTTGACAACACCTCAGCAGACACTGACATGGTGGGAGAAATATAGCATCCCTGCGAACATAAGCTCCCAGCCATTGTCTGCCCCCCTGAAAGAAGCAGAGATCACATGACAGAAATGAATCCCCCCTCCTGTGCCTATATCCCCATCACACATCCTCCATCACATAGGCACATCTTCCCCCTTAAAGGGATCATTGGTATGGAAGTTAGAGCGAATCTGTCCAGGGCTTTGGTACTGACCCCAGGGTCTCTTAAAGGGATCATTGGTATGGAATTTAGGGCAAATCCACTCTGCGCTTTGGTAATGACCCCAAGCCTTTCTTAAAGGGATCTCCGGTATGGAAGTCATGGTAAATCCATCCAGTGCTTTTATTCTGACCCCAGGCCTCTCTTAAAGGGATTCCCGGTATGGAAGTCAGGGCAATTGCCTTCAAATGCTCTGGTACTGACCCCAGGCTCTCTTAAAGGGATCCCCTTTATGGAAGTTAGGGCAAATCCATTCAGCGCTCTGGTTCTGACCCAAGTCCCCTCTTAAAGGGATCTTCGGTACGGAAGTGAGGGAAAATCCACTCTGTGCTTTCATACTGACCTCAGGCCTCTCTTAAAGGGATCTCCGGTATGGAAGTTAGGGTAAATCCCTCAGCGCTCTGATTCTCACTTCAGGCTTCTATTAAAGGGATCATTGGTATGGAAGTCAGGGCAAATCCACTCAGCGCTCTGGTTCTGATGCCTGGCCTCTCTTAAAGGGATCCCCAGTATGGATGTTAGGACCGTTCCACTCAGCGCTCTGGATATTAGTGGTAGTAGTCCGGTGGCTCTGGCTGATGGGACGATGTGGGATAATATGGGTAGTAGTCTGGTGGCTCTGGCTGATGGGACGATGTGGGATATTATGGGTAGTAGTCCGGTAGCTCTGGCTGATGGGATGATGTGGGATATTAGTGGTAGTTGTCCGGTGGCTCTGGCTGATGGGAAGATGTGGGATATTAGGGGTAGTAGTCCAGTGGCTCTGGCTGACGGGATGACGGGATGATGTGGGATATTATGGGTAGTAGTCCGGTAGCTCTGGCTGACGGGATGATGTGGGATATTATGGGTAGTAGTCCGGTAGCTCTGGCTGACGGGATGATGTGGGATATTATAGTGAATGTGGCTATGCGGAATGGGCGGGGCTCTACACTCAGCTTTATATATATATATGTATATATATATATATATATATATAATCATTATAATTTGTTATAACTAACCGTAGTTAGTTACTTTGCCAGGGCAGCGCTGGGCTCTTCAGCTAGTACAATATATAGAATCATAGAATCGTAGAGTTGGAAGGGACCTCCTGGGCCATCTGGTCCAACCCCTGCTCAAAGCAGGATTCGCTAAATCGTCCCAGTCAGATGTCTGTCCAGCCTCTGTTTGAAAACTTCCATTGAAGGAGAACTCACCACTTCTCGTGGCAGCTTGTTCCACTCATTGATCACTCTAACTGTCAAAAAGTTTTTTCTAATATCTAATCTGTGTCTCCTCCCATTCAGTTTCATCCCATTGCTTCTAGTCTTTCCTTGTGCAAATGAGAATAAAGTTGATCCTTCTACAATGTGACAGCTCTTTAGATATTTGTAGACAGCTATTAAGTCTCCTCTCAGTCTTCTCTTTTGCAAACTAAACAATCCCAAATCCTGCAACCTTTTTGAGGATGAGTGTGATTGAGGCATGTTTGAAGGATGAGGGAAAGACACCATTTGTAAGTGAAAGGTTGAATAGGTGTGTTAGAGATGGGATGAGGACTGTGGCCAAGTTAGGGATGAGGTGGGACGGGAGTGGGTCGAGGGCACAAGTGGTGAGGTGTGATCTTGACAGAAGGGTGGAGAGCTGATCTTCTGTCATGGTGGAGAAGCTGGATTTTTCAGAACAGGGCTGAGCAGTTAAGAGGGCATTGGGGGCTGCGGGCCAAAGTTTTGTCTGATTGTGTCGATCTTCTGCTTAAAGAAGGAGGCAAAGTCTTAAGCAGAGATGAGAGGAGGGGGAGGAGGTGCTGTGGAGTGGAGTAGAGAATTGAAAGTGTTGAAGAGCTGTTTAGGGTTATGAGACAGGGAGGATATGAGAGATGCCAAGTAAGTTTGCTTTGCAGCAGAGAGCGTCGACTTAAAGCTGGCAAGGGACTGCTTGTATGCGTTGAAGTGCTCAGTAGAATGGGTTCTCTTCCATCCTCGCTCAGCGGCCCTGGAAACCCGTCTCAGTTCTTTGGTCAGGCTGGTCAGCCAGGCCTGCCTGTTGATTGTTTGAGTTTGCTCTGCATGAGGGGGGCAGCTGAATCAAGTGTTGCTGGTATTGAGGTGTTGTAAAAAGTGGCAGCAGCATCTGTGTCGTGAAGGGAAGCTATGTCTGTAAGAGGGAGAAGGGAATCAAAGAGTGATTGTAAATTGAGGTGTTTGAGATTCCTGCGAGGGTGAGCAAGTTTATGGAGCGGGGGTTGCTCAGTGGGAGAGGAGAGGGAAGAGAATGTCAGTAGGTTGTGGTCAAACAGGGGGAGGGGTGAGTTATTGAGATTAGTGAGGGAACAGAGACGGGTGAAGATAAGGTCCAGCTTGTGACCATCTTTTTGAGTGGCCGCAGAGGACCATTGAGTGAGGCCAAGGGAAGCCATGAGCGATAGAAGTTTAGAGGCAGCCGGGGTGGAAGTGTCAATGGGGATGTTGAAGTCGCCCATGATGATGGGGATGTCAGCAGAAAGGAAATGGAGTAGCCAGGTGGTGAAGTGGTCGAGAAAGGTGGAGATGGCTAGTTCTGGGGGGCGGTAGATGACAGCCAGCTGGAGGTTGGAGGGGGAATAGATGCGGGCGGAGTGCACCTCAAACGAGGGAAGAGTAGCGGAGGGTGGCAGAGGAATTGAGGTAAAGGAGCAGGTATCAGACAGGAGCAAGCAAACTCCTCCACCACGTTTATTGCTGAGGCGAGGGGTGTGAGAGAGATGGAATCCGCCACCGGAAAGCGCAGCTGGAGTGGCTGTGTCAGAGGGAGTGAGCCAGGTTTCAGTGATGGCGAGGAAGGAGAGTTTGTTGGTGATAAAGAGGTCATGGATAAATGATAGCTTGTTGCAGACTGAGCGTGCGTTCCATAGGGCTCCAGGTAAGGGGGTTGGGGGAGTGGGGGCTGGATGAATAGGTATGAGGTTGTCATGGTTACAAAGATGTGTAGAGGATCATGGCAGGGTGGTAGAAGTGAGTGTAAGGATGTGTTGAGGAAGGCCAGTATGTGGGGATACGTCACCAGCAGTAAGGAGTAGTAGACAGAGCATTAGAAGGTGGGAGGAGGATAGAACATGATGTGGCTGTGCATGTCTGGAGAAAAAGGATTGTATGGGGAGGAACAATTGTGAGGAGAAGATTAGGTGGCTGGGGAGAATGGAGGGGGAGATGAATAGTTCCTTACTAGGAGGGGGGATTGCAGGGGTTAGGGAGAAATAGAGTAGTATGGGGGTGATAGTAAAAAGAAGGCAAAACATTGTTGTGGGGGTTATAGTCCGTTACCTTCCAGTCAATTCCAGTCCAATTCTACTCTAATTCAACAGAACTTAGAAATAGTACTTTGAAATAGGATTTTGAAATTGATGGAGCCGAATACGTCTGGAGCAGACCCATGTGCTGAATGTATGTGCAGCTAAACACAATCAGGTGTGAGTGAAAGTGGGGTGTGACTGCCCAGGCCAAATGCACAGAGCTAAGCAGAGGTCATAAAAGGGGGAAGGGGTTATACAGACCACTTAGATGTGTGGCAGAGATAACAAGAATGGAGTACAATTATGGATACAAGAAGATGGGTAAGCTATGCACACCATATAAAATACAATGCAGTTCATATGTGGCATTCGGGAGCATGGGAAAGTGGTGGACATTCAGCAATGCATACCATATAAAATACAATGCAGTTCGCATGGGGCATTCAGGAGCATGGGAAAGTGGTCGACATTCAGCAATGCATACCATAAAAAATACAATGTAGTTCGCATGGGGCATTCAGGAGTATGGGAAAGTGGTGGACATTCAGCAATGCATACCATATAAAATACAATGCAGTTCGCATGGGGCATTCAGGAGCATGGGAAAGTGGTGGAAATTCAGCAATGCATACCATATAAAATACAATGCAGTTCGCATGGGGCATTCAGGAGCATGGGAAAGTGGTGGACATTCAGCAATGCATACCATATAAAATACAATGCACTTCGCATGGGGCATTCAGGAGCATGGGAAGGTGGTGGACATGCAGCAATGCATACCTGTGGGAACAGAAGAACATTCGGTCAGATGGTGATGATGACAATACTGTAGGAGTCATGAGTGGCCAAATGCATTCTAGAATTCTTGTCTAATTCAACAGTACTTAGAAATAGTACTTTGAAATAGGATTTTGAAATTGATGGAGCCGAATACGTCTGGAGCAGACCCATGGTGCTGAATGTATGTGCAGCTAAACACAATCAGGTCTGAGTGAAAGTGGGGTGTGACTGCCCAGGCCAAATGCACAGAGTTAAGCAAAGGTCATAAAAGGGGAAGGGGTTATACAGACCACTTAGATGTGTGGCCAAGATAACAAGAATGGAGTACAATTATGGATACAAGAAGATGGGTAAGCTATGCACACCATATAAAATACAATGCAGTTCATATGTGGCATTCGGGAGCATGGGAAAGTGGTGGACATTCAGCAATGAATACCATATAAAATACAATGCAGTTCGCATGGGGCATTCAGTAGCATGGGAAAGTGGTGGACATTCAGCAATGCATACCATATAAAATACAATGCAGTTTGCATGGGGCATTCAGCAATGCATACCATATAAAATACAATGCAGTTCGCATGGGGCATTCGGGAACATGGGTAAGTGGTGGACATTCAGCAATGCATACCTGTGGGAACAGAAGAACATCTCGGTCAGATGGTGATGATGACAATACTGTAAGAGTCATGAGTGGCCAAATGCATTCTAGAATTCTAGTCTAATTCAACAGTACTTAGAAATAGGACTTTGAAATAGGATTTTGATATTGATGGAGCCGACTACTGTATGGAGCAATATATAGGGCATGTTATTCTGTATTGAGCGCTATGTGGTGCTCAGAATAATGTATGGAGCGCTATGTGGTGCCTATAATACTGTATGGAATTTCATACTGTCTGATTTCTGACCTATTGTAGAATGTACAATAGTTATCACTCATGTAATGTAAGTAGTGAAATCTTTGGTATTGCATACCTATATTTCTCTGCTGTATCAGTGCACTATGAGTTGTGGTATGCGTTTAAGGGGCCAACTGAGATTTTCACCCGGGGCCCAAAAAAACCTGGAGCAGGCCCTGTATGCACTACACAGTACCACTTCTCCTATCCTGTTGTCAAAGAGGCAACATTGGATTTTGGGAGGGTCAAAATTGTTTTATTATTTTCAATATTACTATGGCCAAATAAAAATAAAATATTGGAAAAGCTAAATGGATTATCCCAAGTAATCCCCTCTCCTCTGGATAGGGGATAACTTTCCAATTGCTGGAGATCCGACTGCTAGGACCCCTATGATTCTGAAAATTGGGACTCTGTAGAGCAACATGCAAATGCAGCTGTGGTCGATCATACGCACTGTGGTGGCATTCACATGTGGCTCTTCAAATATCTTCTTTTAGGAGAGTGAAGGGCATGACATAGTAAAGTAAAATTCACTGATCGGGGTGAGGAGTGTTTCAGTTTGTGAGCTGGTGGGGTTTGTGTGGCAGGGCTGCTTTTTTGTCCCAGTCTGGCCCTATTGGCCTATGTGTAATTTCCTGCCCATATCTCTATTTAGACCCTGTTCTCATTTTGGGAATTTTTTAAATGATACCTAAATTGAATACACACCATTTATTATATCCAACACTTTCCCTCCCTGAATTTAAACTATTCAATCTCGTCTATTAACTGGAGTTCTTTTTTCTTTGTCCCTGGCTTACTTTATTTCATTTGCATTTCTTTCTTTTAGTATTCTCCATGGGCTCTATTGACTATAGCACAATCTGGCTGAGATGTAAAAATCAGACTTGTAAATGCTTCAAAGTCATAGCAGCTTTTGCCACAATTGCATTGAGGGTATTGATACTAAATTGGGCTCCATTAAGTTTAGCTTGTAATGTAATTTACACATTTTACATTGCTCCATTCTTCTCAAACAACATTAGTTATACACATATAATCATATTTCAGAATCCTTGAATATTCTAAAAGGATGTCACTGTCAAGATGTAAAGTGCCATGTGGGAGATGGGTTTAGGGAATGAAGCAATAAAAATACATGCCCATTACTTTATGTGCCCTCTGGTATCCAGTAATATGTGCCCCAGGACATAAGACTAAGCTAATGCAGATCTAATTTCATTTTATCAGTGACCCAGAAATGTTTGCTTTTTTTCTATGTCAAGGACATATTAGACCTTAGAAATACAACAGAAATTAGAGAATCAGCATAACCACACAAAATGTGGTACCAGAAAGAGAAGAAAGAGAATAAATTGAGGAAACCAATAGAAATGATGATGTTGAATCAGCAAAAAACCGAGGAGGACATAACAAGTAAAATGGAGGTTATCATAGACGTGGACTTGGAAATTGTCTCATAACTACTTGAACTGCTCCAGCGATGTCTGATATTCTAGCCTGGTGCCACTGTATACATTCTGTGGGCAGCACTGGTGATGGAGGGAACTTCCTGGCTTATGTCTCCAAACGCACTGGTCAACCAGAGATGCTGGTGAGAGTGGGACTTGTGGTGCCTCCCGGTAAGCCACAGTAAGCACGTGTGCTGTCCTTCAGCTCAGCAGAAGTAATTATTTCTGAGCCTTTGTTATACCACACCCTAATTAAACTCAGCTTATTGTTTATAGAAGTCAGTTATAAGTGTATACTGACCATTAGAGATGAGCGACTTTGCCTTTTTTAGGGTCGAGTCGGGTTTCATGAAACCCGACTTTTTCAAAAGTCGAGTCTAACGAAATCGGCTGACTATAGGGAAAAGTCGGAGGCGCGACTGAAACACGAAACCCATTGCAAGTCAATGGGGAAGCAAAGTCGACAGGGAGTGGAGGACAGTAAACACACCTACAGTGCCCATTCAATGCCAACAACAATTCTTATTACCTAAGCTTGTCAACCTTAATTTACTTTATAATAATAGTTACGCATTGAAAACTGGGCGTTATTTGGCTAAAGTTGTGGGGTGGGGGGCTGGCTCCAGGTTTTCGTGTGCCCCGGGCCAAAGAGTGTCAGTGCGTCCCTTTAACACATACCACATTTCATGATGCTTCGATACGGCACAGAAATATAGGTATAGTACAATGAAAAATACTTCAATTCTTACATAACATGACTGATATCTATTTTAAATTCTACAATAGCTCAAAAAACGGACAGTATATTACTCCATACAGTATTATGGCCACCACCTAGTGCGCCATACAGAATAATGAGCCCCATATATTTCTCCATACAGAATAATTGGTCCAATATAATGTTCTATACAGTATATGATGAGCTCCACATAATGCTACAGTATATGATGGTCTCCATGGATGATGCACCAGTGTGTTATGGGCCCAAATAATGCTCCATATATAATGGGCCCCATTTCTAACTCTCCAGTGTATAATGGGCCCCATAGATGCTGCTCTAGTGTCTAATCTGCCCCATTTAGAATGCTCCAATATATGATGGGCCCCATGGATGATGCTCCAATGTCTTATGGGCCCAAATAATGCTCCATATATAATGAGCCCCATTTCTAATGCTTGCGTATAATGGGCCCCGTAAATGCTGCTCCAGTGTCTGATGTCCCCAATTTGGAATGCTCCAGTATATGATGGGCCTCATGGATGATGCTCCAGTGTCTTATGGGCCCAAATAATGCTCCATATATAATCTGCCCCATTTAGAATGCTCCAGTATATGATGGGCCCCAATGGATGATGCTCCAGTGTCTTATGGGCCCAAATAATGCTCCATATATAATCTGCCCCATTTAGAGTGCTCCAGTATAGAGTTGAGCGAAACGAGTTGGCCAAATTCAGAATCCGCTGACATTTGCTAAAGTCAGGTTTCTCTGATCGAAACCCAACGATAGCGTGAGGTCGGCCATGAGGTCGCCGACTTGAGCGCCAAAGTCGAATTTCCCACAATCCTTCCAGCGCCTATTTTCAGCAAATCATGAAGGACGCATACTGTGGGCAATGCGATTACGTCGGCAGCGGCCCCCACCATGTTAGAGAAGGGCATGCAAGTGATTGCCTGGCTTTGTGTGGCGTCACAGTGCCTATAAAAGGCCGTGACCGCCGACTGCCATCTTATTTCTGCCGATCTTAGCATAGGGAGAGGTTGCTGCTGATTGTTCTCAATAAGGAGAGTGTTTAGGCAGGGAAAAAGTCAAAAAAATCGCTTGTGCTGATAGCGAATGTCACTGCAAAACACACCTGTATAGTGTGCAGTGACAGGGGAGGATATATTTGTGTGCAGCAGCTCTGTTGGTTATTATTGCTTTTTTAATAGCAAAAATATTGTTATTCCTTTTTTCTGCAGTTACCAATCCTTCATTTGTTCACACTTTTTTGTGCATCAGCTCTGTTGGTGATTAGGCTGCCTTAATAGGGTACCTGATAGCTGCATTGCTGTTTGCACACTGCTGTGCAGACTGCTTTTTTAAAAGCAAAAATCCTTTTATTCCTTTTTTTCTGCACAGTAGATACTGAGCGTAAATTTTTTCATACAATGTATAGAGGTGTATGCTCCTCACACACTATTGTGTACTTGCTGGTATCACGGACAAATAAATGCTATATGTGTGTGACTCCCTAAAAAAATACACGGAGATTAACAATTTTCCCTACATACACTATATAGAGGTGTCCGATTCAAACAGTATCGGATATCTGGTGTTCTTATAATGGTCACATCTACACAGAGTCAGCGTGTGTGTGTGACACTCCATAAATACATATACGGACATTTCCATTTCTCTATACACCGTATTGAGAAGTCCGATTGTCAAACAGTATCGGATATCTGGTGTTCTTATTACTGTCACATCTACACAGAGTCAGCGTGTGTGGGTGTGACACTCCATAAATACATATACGGACATTTCCATTTCTCTATACACCATATAGAGGTGTCCGATTATCAAACAGTATTGGATATCTGGTGTTCTTATTACTGTCACATCGACACGGGTTACCTTAACGTTGGTGAGGCAGCCTGGTATACATTTTTTTGCAAAAAGACGTATCAACTAAATACCCTGTGTGTGTTCTCCAGCACTTGCTGATCACTGCCATATTTTTGGCTGCAGAGAATTTTTGCAAATCTGTTATTCTGTGTTCTCTTGTATCTTAGTTAATGGGTGGTGTGAGCGCTGTCTGACCGACGTGTTCACATTTGTGCATTTCACATGTGTTTCTAATCCGTTTTTTCCTTGCTTAGCATAGTTTGGGAGACCCCACCCCTTTCCTGTGTGATGTGCACAAAAGAGCTGTCTCAGACCATAAGCCCATACTGTGGAGCGGCCTGTCTGAATCCTGTTCATATTAGACACTGTTCAGATGTTCAGGTTTTTAATACATTAGATAGGGACTGCTTCGACACGGGTTACCTTGACGTTGGTGAGGCAGCTTGGTATACATTTTTTTTCAAAAAGACGTATCAACTAAATACCCTGTGTGTGTTCTCCAGCACTTGCTGATCACTGCCATATTTTTGGCTGCAGAGAATTTTTGCAAATCTGTTATTCTGTGTTCTCTTGTATCTTAGTTAATGGGTGGTGTGAGCGCTGTCTGACCGACGTGTTCACATTTGTGCATTTCACATGTGTTTCTAATCCGTTTTTTCCTTGTTCCATTTCTCTATACACCGTATAGAGGTGTCCGATTATCAAACAGTATCGGATATCTGGTGTTCTTATTACTGTCACATCTACACAGAGTCAACGTGTGTGTGTGACACTCCATAAATACATACATCGACATTTCCATTTCTCTATACACCATAGTGAGCAGTCCGATTGTCAAACAGTATCGGATATCTGGTGTTATTATTACTGTCACATCTACACAGTCAGCGTGTGTGTGACACTCCATAAATACATATACGGACATTTCCATTTCTTTATACACCGTATTGAGCAGTCCGATTGTCAAGCAGTATCGGATATCTGGTGTTCTTATTACTGTCACATCTACACAGAGTCAGTGTGTGTGTGACACTCCATAAATGCATATACTTTCTTGTCCTACTCAGAGTGTCTGCTAGGGTGAGCTGGACTTGAGAGCTGCATATGGGGGGAACTAGCGGTGGACAGGACGGACTGAGAGGGGGTTGGTGATGGTGTTGGTGGTGATGGCCTAGATTCAGTGTTTCGTTGCAAAACCATTGTGATTATGACGACACCTCAACATTTATTGCTGGTGGTGTGCTTACCGGTGGCGGTGGTCTTACAGTGGGGGAAGCGATGGAGCGTTGCTGGCTACCTTCAGTCGGAGCAGGTGCACATGTGGTACCTGAGGTTTTGTAGTCCGTCCACGCTTGCAAGAGAATGGTGGCTAAATGTCTAAGCATGCAACTGGTATTCAAATTTCTGAGATTTTTCCCTCGGCTAAAGGTCCTTCCGCACTTCTTACAGATGACCTTTGCCTCATCAGTAGGATTTTGGACAAAGAAGTGCCACACTGCACTCTTCCTACTATGGTCTAAATTTTCAGGGCTTGCACGCTGTGCTATTTTGACCGTGTGGCCAAGCTGTCCTGCAACTCTTTTGGTTTTTGCTCCACGTTTTTGGACATTTACAGGCCTGCCAGATAACCGCTGCTGCGATGTCTATGCCTGCTGCGGATCCTTCTCCTCATCTGAGCTATTGCCAGCGGCACCCTCTTCCTCCAATGGATGCCAATCCGGGTCAACAACTGGGTCATCCATCACCTCCTCTTCAATTTTATCTGCAACTTCCTCTGTGTCACCATGTAAGGTGGTATAGTATGCGGGAAGGGGCACCTGAGTTTCATCAGGGTCAGATTCTGGCTCAGTAGACTGCGAGGGCAATGTAGTGCTGTGGGTCAATGTACCAGCAGAATCATCTAGCAGTGGCTGTGCATCAGTGCACTCCATGTCAGATTCATCTTGGACTAGGGAATTCAGGATTTGACTGGATAACCCAGGCATGGTATGTGAAAAGAGCTCCATGGAGTAATCTGAAGTGTGGGCTGCCGCATCCTTCACTTTTGGTGGGGGTGAAGGACACAAGGAAAGATGTTTTTCCTGACCAGAACCCTGCACTGATGACTCAGAGCTTGCAGGTTTTGAAAGCTCAGAAGAGGAGGCAATAGAGCTAGTGGCTGTTTCGGCAATGTAAGCCAAAACCTGTTCCTGATGCTCCGGCTTTAAAAGCGGTTTTCCTACCCCCAGAAAAGGGAACCTTACAGGCCTTCTTGTACCAGAGAATGACGCAGGCTCAACACCTCCTGCCTTAGCTGCTATTGTGCTTTTGGCATAACCCGCAGATGCACCATCACCAGCATCAATACCAGCTGCCCCCCCTGCCCACGTTCGTGGCCTCTTCCACCATATTTCTTCATGTTTGTGAAAATGTAACAAAAATACCAGCAGATATATGGTACTGTATGAGGAGCGCACAGCTGTATAAGGTGTAGCTAAAAATTTAAATCTCCGTATATATTTCCTTAGTCACAGACGCTCTCTCAGTATGTATTTGACCGTAATCCAACCAGCAGATACACGGTACTGTATCAGAAGCGGACAGCTCTATACGGTGTATATGTATGGAAAAATGAAAATCTCCATATACTTTTTTATGGAGTCACACCCAGATAGCATGTATTTGTACCAGCCCGTACACGGTAGTGTGTGAGGAGCGTACAGCTCTATCCGGTGTATGTATGGAAAATTTTAAATCCCCGTCTATTTTTTGACGGAGTCAACAGCAGATATACGATACTGTTAAAGAAGCGGACAGCTCTATATGGTGTATGGAAAAATGGAAATGTCCATCTATGTATTTATGAACTCACACACACACGCGCTGTCTCTGTATAGATTGGACCATAATCCAAACAGCAGATACGCGATACTGTCTGGGAAGTGGACAGCTGTATATAGTGTATGTATGGAAAATTTTA
Source organism: Dendrobates tinctorius (assembly GCF_039654945.1). Taxonomy (NCBI): domain Eukaryota; kingdom Metazoa; phylum Chordata; class Amphibia; order Anura; family Dendrobatidae; genus Dendrobates; species Dendrobates tinctorius. Next base: position 5,858,262 of record NW_027361801.1, read on the forward strand.
AATCTCCGTCTGTTTTACGGAGTCAAGCACAGATAGCATGTATTTGTCCGTGATACCAGCCGGTACAGGGTAGTGTGTGAGGAGCGTACAGCTCTATATGGTGTATGTGTGGAAAAATGAAAATCTACGTCTATTTTTTTCTGTAGTCACACACAGATGCTGTCTCAGTATGGCTTTTACCGTAATCTAAACAGCAGATATACGGTACTGTATCAGAAGCGGACAGCTCTATACGGCGTATGTATGGAAAAATGAAAATCTCCATCTATCTTTTTTGCGGAGTAACACACAGATAGCATGTATTTGTCCGTGATACCAGCCGATACATGGTAGTGTGTGAGGAGCGTACACCTCTATACGGTGTGTGAAAAAATGAATGCTCTGTAATTGGGCAGAAAATCAAAATAAAAGATTTTTTGCTTTTAATAAAGCAGTCTGCACAGCAGTGTGCACACAGCAATGCAGCCATCAGGTAGCCTTATAAGGCAGCCTAATAACCACCAGTGCTGCTGCACACGCAAAAATCCTCCCCTGTCACTGCACACTAACTGTACAGTTGAAATCGCTATTAGAAGGAGCACAGTTTTTTTTCTTTGTTGCCTAACGCTCTCTCTATTGAAAATCAGTGGCAGCAACCTCTCCCTATGCTAAGATCGGCAGAAGTAAAATGGCAGTCAGTGGTCAGGGCTTTTATAGCCACTGTGACGCCACACAAAGCAAGCCAATCACACGAATGCCCTTCTCTAAGATGGTGGTGGCCGCTGCCGATGTCATTGCATTGCCCACAGTGTGCGTCCTTGATGATTGGCTGAGAAAAGGTGCTGGAAGCATTATGGGAAACGCGACTTTGGCGCACGGGTCGGCGACCTCATAGCCGACCTCACGCTATGGTCGGGTTTCGATCGGCGAAACCCGACTTTAGCGAAAGTCGGCGACTTATGAATTTTACCGACCCGTTTTGCTCAACTCTACTGACCATGGTTTGTTTTCCCTGTGTTACCCATCTTTCCTGATCCATCTTATTTGATTGCCATTGCGGTCCCTGGGCTGGCTTTACTTTCATTTGTCTAATAATTCTACCTTTGACTTCTGCCTCCTGGATTTGATTTCAGCTACCCTCCTGATCTCGATTCCGCTCCCTGATTGTGTCCAGGTCCAACTTTTTCTAGTTTTGACCTGGCTAATCAACTTTCCTCTGCCATCTCGCCCCACTGGCCAGCAGCTACTCTGTGTGTCCAACCCAGGATTCCCTGTTATAGTCAAGATACCTCTGTAGGGGAGAAAACCTGGGTACCTCTAGAAACTGCTCCTTGGGCGGCTTGCATGAAGCCCAGAATAAAGCCTGATTAAGAATTGCCAGGTTTACAGTAAGAATTTAGAGAGAGTATAAAAGAAATTAAAATGTATGTAGCACCTGGGTTGGTTTTACTTTTTGCTTGTCTGATGATTTTACCTCTGACTCCATTTTCCTGGTTCTGACTTCAACCATTTCCCGATTTCTACCCCACTTCCTAATTGAGTTTAGGTCCTTGTTCTATCTCTGACATTTAATTCATAATCCCTGATTATCTGCTTGTTAATGTTTACAGTGTTTTCTGGCTCCATCTAGTGACCAGGATGCATCTCATTTCTTTTCTCCCCTTGTGACAGCATTGCTGTTTCACCGCGCCAATATACCATCACGTTCAATAAAGCACAGATTCAATCTACAGTCTCCTTATTGGACCCCGGTATAGCGGTTTAGCTGCCTGTATAGATACATGAAGTCTGCTTCATTTAATGAGGACAGAACAGTGAAACAGCGGCTAAACAGCTAGTGGGAATAGAGCGAGAAGAGTCTTCCATCCTGCAGGGGTGTCACAGTCCAATTCTTAGATCTGTGTCGGATTCGGGATTCCCTCATATAAACCCTTTTTTTCTCCTTTTCAGGACTTTGGGGACTTAATATGGGTTTTTGCCCCGGTGGCCATAGGTGTAATTACATGTCTGTTTTGGTTTCCCTGCTGATGTGACCACTCCCTTGGCTATATAAGGTCACATGGTGTATCAGCAGGGGTTAGTGATAGCAAGTCCTTTTTGGATTCCAACCATGGTGAAGTGAGCAGCTGGCTCTGAGGTCTTGAGCCACTGCTGAAACTGGTGCTGAACTCTGCCTGCCCGGTGTCTGCAGCAGAGATAGATGGTGAAAGTAGCAGCTGGCTCTGAGGTGTCGAGCCACTGCTGAAAGCTGATCTGGTGACTGCAGCAGAGAAAGATAAGTGTTTTGGTGCTTCCCCTTTTTCCTTCGTGTGTATTAGTGCAGCGGTGGGACCAGTGTTCCCACTATCCAGTTCCCTAGCAAGGGATAGGTGCAGGGATAGTGAAAGATTCAGGTATCCTGCTCGGCAACAGCTGAAGAGCCTGTATAGGGAATGTTAGGAGTGTTCAGGGACACTGCCTCAGGGGAGTGCAGGAGGTCTCCACGTCCCCGTTCCCTATTGCAGGGCCCACCGTTGTAACTGTCTCCCCGGTGTTCCCATTTTTGTCTTGTTGTTTTAGTTACCGACCTGCGGGTCGTGACACACAGGAGAGGTACACGTGAAAAGGGGATAGTGAAACAGCGGCTATCCAGCTAGTGGGAACTCAGAGAAAGAAGAGCCTTCCATCCTGCAGGGGACAGTGAAACAGCGGTCATCCAGCTAGTGGAATTTAGGGAAAAGACAGCCTTCCATCCATCCAGCAGCAACTAGTGAAACCGCAGTCATCCACCTAGTGAGATTCAAGTCACCGACTACATAGAGACTAATGCAGCTACAGCAATCTCTGCACAGCCAAGCATCCCTCTAAGACATCATGTCCCACAAATCTCACAGGTCAAAATCTGCTACTTCTGTCTCCTCAAAGACTATATCCATCAGCAGCATGGTCGCCATTGCACGAGCAAATGCTGAAGCCGTCAAAATGCAAGCAAGCTATGCTGAAGAAAAGATGCAACTTAAATTAGAGAAAGTACTCTTAGAAGATCAAGAAAGAAAGTCATGCATAGACAGAGAGAGGTCACGCTTAGAAAGAGATGAGCAAGAGAGAAAGATACAGTTAGAGAAGGCACGTGTGGTTGCCGCCTTAGAGAGCCTAGCAGTAAAAAGAGAAGCTGCTTCAGCACTAGCCGAATCAGAGTCGCTAGAAGCCGCGCACAACCCTGAGCTGCATAGCCGATGCAGTACGTCAAGTCTGAAGTTGTCACTGCAAGATTCACCACAATATACATCTCAGTATGTTAATGAACTTCCTGATCCAAACTGCAACCAAGAACATGACATCTCTAGTGAAACGAGTGAGAGTCATCATGAGGCTCAGCTCCAGGAAAACGTGGAGCGAAACAATTCTGCTAATGACTACCTTGCCCCGCACCAGGTAACCAACGTGAATCACCTTGCTGACACACCGCACGTCAGACCGAAGCAATATGACACCGGCTGGTGCCACCCTGAGGATACTAACAGGTATGAATGCACCTCACATCACTATCAGGGTGACTCATCACCAGTATACTCTGCTGACAACCGGTTCACAACAGAGTTTGCTAAGTTCTTCACATGACGTGATCTGGTTGCCAAGGGATTCATGAAATTCACTGACCACGCTGAAGGTTACAGAGCTTGGAAAGCTTCCTTCCAAAATGTCACTAGAGACTTGGGGCTACAACACAGGGAAGAAATAGACCACTTAGTTAAAAACCTAGGAGAAGAGTCAGTCAAACACGCAGTAAGGATCAGAGACATTAATATAAACCACCCTCAAATTGGCATCAAAGAGATCTGGAAGAGGCTGGATGAGTGTTACGGCTCAGCAGAGGTAATAGAGAGCCTTGTTCAAAAGAATCGATGACTTTCCTAAAATATCTAACAAAGGTCTCCAGAAACTTAGAAAACTAAGTGACCTGCTAAAGCAAGTCCTAAATGCCAAATATGAAGGTGACCTGCAAGGACTTGCATTCCTTGACACAGCCAAAGGTGTTAACCCTATAGTCCTAAAGTTGCCCTACAATCTACAGGAGAGGTGGCTCACACATGGCTCCACGTACAAATACAAACACAGTGTTTCATTCCCTCCCTTCTCTGTTTTTGTAGACTTTATACACGAACAAGTGACAATCAGAAATGATCCCAGCTTTGATTTTGCAATGTCATATGCAGCACCGTCACCAGCTGCAAACCCATGCAGAACATCTGTGGCAGTGCACAAGACTTATGTTTCTTCTCCAAGTTCCAATTACAGGTCTGCTGGCCACTCCCAATCAGAGACAAAGGTACTGGACCCTGACAAGCAGTGCCTGCTCCATCAGAAGACTTATCCTCTCCTGAAATGTAGAGCCTTCAGGGGAAAATCTATGCCAGATCGCAGAAGCTTCCTGAAAGAGAATGGTATCTGCTACAAGTGCTGCTCATCCACAACTCATCTCGCCAAGGATTCTAAGGTCAGTGTAAAATGCACAGAGTGAGGCACCACAGATCATAACACTGCTCAACACCTTGGCCCAGCTCCATGGAGTGCACAAAGCACGCCAAATGACAGTGAGCATGGCGGGGAGGAAAGGAGCACTGATGGAGCTACCCCAGAGATCACTTCACAATGTACTGAAGTCTGTAAATGGACAATAGACAGTAGGTCCTGTTCAAAAATGTGCCTCATCAGAGTGTACCCAAAGGGTCATAGAGACAAAGCTGTAAGACTGTATGCTATCTTGGATGATCAAAGTAGTTGATCCTTGGCTAGATCAACTGTTATGAATGAGTCACTGAAGAGGAAAAAACAAAACGCAAGCTAAGCCCAGAAAACCGGAGAGGTTGGTAACTAGCGGATTGCAGACCCCTGATCCTATCCACAACAACTAGCAGTAGCCGTGGAGCGTGCCTACGGTGGTCCTAGACGCCTCGTCATGGCTGGAGAACTAAATATGCCTAAAGAAAGAAAGGGAAAATCTAAACTGCCCCAGAGCAGACCCCAAAGCAATAGACAGCCCCCAACATGTATTGTCGGTGAAACAAGATGAAAACACAGACACAGGTAGAAAGATAGGCTGAACAAACGATGGGGCCCTCGCTAACTAGAAAGGACAGGAAAGAAAAGCTGCTGTCTGCAATCACGCAAAAAACCCTGCCAAAAAGAATGTCCAACACGTCTGATAGAAAAAGGCCCTGAAGTCGCTAGACTTCAAATCACTATATCAGCACTCAGGAATATTCTGAAGACAGAGCAAAAGAGATCAACTGATCAGAGACAAAATGGGGATTCAGCCCAGTCCCAGCCAGGGCTGGCTGAACACAAAAACTAAGTAAACCAGACAAAAACTCATATGATCAATAGCAGAGAAAACTTAGCTTTAGGAAGGCAGGTACCAAACTGGAAACCAGGAGCCACAGTCAGGAAAAATCACCAGCAAGAAACTAGGGAGTCGGCTGCCTTAAATCCAATCAGAAACTCCTGATGTCCAATCGCAGTCCTCTTCCTCAGGTGGCCGGTCTCTGCCATTTAGATCAGCTTCATTACATCCCTTCACCAACAGAGGGAGTCCAGATAGAGAACTCACTACTCCTCTGTCAGCACAGCCAGCTCCATAACCCTCACCAGAAGCCAGAGGCAAACCCGAAAATGAGCTCACAACAATCAACATTCTTTGACCTATTCAACATCAAAGGGCCAAGCACCCCCTACTCATTAAAGACATGTGCAGGTACTGTGACAACAGCAGGTAGGAAAGCTACTGATTACCAAATTGAGTCCTTAGACGGACGATTCTGCCTACCACTATGTACAATCATCGAGTGTAACCAGATCCCAGACAACAGATCTGAAATTCCTACGCCAGATGTGGCCATCCATCACGCTCACTTGAACTGCATAGCACACCTTATACCGGAACTCGACCATCAGGCACAGATAATACTCCTGTTGGGAAGAGATATCCTACAGGTTCATAAAGTGAGAAGTCATGTCAATGGACTCCACAATGCTCCCTATGCCCAAAAGCTAGACCTAGGATGGGTCATAATAGGAAACGTATGCTTGGGATGCATGTCCCATCTTCTGTGACAAGCATGTTAACAAATACATTAGAGAAAGGACGCCCATCTCTGTTTCAACCTTGCAACAACGAGTTCCATGTCAAGGAACTACCACACAGCATCCAACTGCCCAATCATTTAATACACTTTACACATGACAGCAGTATGGTGTCAGGAAGCTATGAGGATCAGTTGGGGTGCACAGTCTTCCAGAGAACTAAGCAAGCCAACCAAGTAGCAATGTCGGTAGAGGACAAGTTCTTCTTAGAGGTAATGGACAAGGAACTTGTAAAAGATGAGACCAACAACTGGGTCGCACCTCTTTCCCCTTCAGAACCCACAGACCACGTCTACCGAACAGAAATCAATCATTAAAACATTTCTCCTCTCTCAAACATAATCTACAGTCATGGCCAAAAGTTTAGAGAATGACACAAATATTAATTTTACAAAGTCTACTGCTTCATTTTTTCTAATGGCAATTTGCACATACTCCAGAATGTTATAAAGAGTGATCAGCTTAACAGCAATTACTTGCAAAGTCAATATTTGCCTAGAAAATGAACTTTATCCCCCAAAACACATTTCAACATCATTGCAGCCCTGCCTTAAAAGGACCAGCTAACATCGTTTCAGTGATTGCTCCATTAACACAGGTGTGGGTGTTGATGAGGACAGGGCTGGAGATCAATCTGTCATGATTAAGTAAGAATGACACCACTGGACACTTTAAAAGGAGGCTGGTGCTTGGCATCATTGTTTCTCTTCTGTTAACCATGGTTAACTTTTGGCCATGACTGTACAAAAGAAACCAGAGATGAAAGATCACTTTTTCTCCTTCATGTCAAAGATCTTTGAGAACTGCCATGCAGAACTAGCTCCCACTCTCAAAGACTCTGAAGAATGCTGGCTCCTACCCATGTTTGGAGTATACCACCCTAAGAAACCGGGCCAGATTAGAGTGGTGTTTGACTCCAGTGCTAAGTTTGATGATGTCTCCCTGAATTATGTTCTACTGACAGGACCAGACCTCAATAACAAACTGCTGGGATTACTTATGCACTTCCGTAAGGATTCCATTGCTTTCATCGCTGACATCCAGCAAATGTTCCATTGTTTCCTTGTGAGAGAGAGAGACAGGAACTTCCTAAGATTTTTCTGGTACAGAGACAATGATCCTACTATAGAGGTCACAGTGTACCGCATGAGAGTGCACATCTTTGGCAATAGTCCTTCACCTGCAGTTGCCATTTATGGACTCAAAAGGTCAGCTCAAGAGGTAGAAACAGAATACGGATCAGATGTCAGACAATTCATAGAACCGGACTTTTATGTTGATGACTATCTGAAAGCCATGCCTTCAAATGAGACTGTCATCAGTCTTCTCAGGAGAACACAAGAGATGATTGCTTGCTCTAACCTCAGGTTTCACAAAATAGCCTCAAACAGCCAAGAACTCATGAAAGCATTCCCTTCACAAGACTTGTGTAATGGTCTCAGAGACTTGGACCAGGGGTCAGAACCCACACCAATGCAACGTAGCCTCAGGCTTCTCTGGAATCTACAGTCAGACATTTTCACATTTCAGGTCAACCAGGAAGAAAAGCCTTTCACACGCAGAGGTGTCCTGTCTACCATCAACAGCCTGTACGATCCTTTGGGGTTTGCAGCTCCTGTTACTATACAAGGTAAAGCCTTACTAAGAGACTTAACGAAGGAAACATCTGATTGGGATGCACCTCTACCACCTGATAAGAGAATCCAATTGGAAGTATGGAAGAACTCTTTAGCAGCCCTCTCCAACCTGAATGTTCCAAGACCATACACCCCTGTGTCGTCTACAAAAATACAAAGCCAAAAACTGTACGTATTTGCAGATGCTTCTGTCAAAGCAATTGCTGCTGTTGCCTATCTCAAAACTTTAGACTCCAATTGTAAAAGCCACACTAGATTTGTTATGGGAAAGGCCAAACGTACTCCACAACCAGAGCACACTATACCAAGGTTAGAGCATTGTGCTGCAGTCCTAGCCGTTGAGTTAGCAGAGTTCATCACATCAAAGATGGATATCGACCTGACACAAGCCAAGTTCTACTCAGACAGCAAAGTAGTCCTGGGATACATCCACAATGAAACTAGACAATTCTATGTTTATGTCAACAACAGAGTGCTACGAATTAGGAGATCAGTTCATTCAAAACAGTGGCATTACATTCCCACTGACAAAAATCCTGCAGATCACGCAACTAGAGCAGTTGATGCAAGTGCACGACATGGCTCTCAGAACCAAAATTATTGTACACTGAGGAACATTTTCCAGACACCTTTGAACAAGTGAGGAAGAACTTAGATGCTAAATCCACCCTCAGGTGTCTACACTTCATACAATGACTCCAGCTACTCTCCTCACCCAGAAAACAGGACTATCCAGTGCTCCTTAAGGAGGATTCAATAGCTAAGGACCTCTACAAGCACCAATGGAGACGGGTACAAAGTGTTGCAAGCACATTCTGGGACAGGTGGCGCAAACAATACTTGTCTACCCTGCAGCCACGGACGAAGTGGCAATCTACCAGGCCTAATCTGAGGATTGGTGACTTTGTTCTTATGAAAGACTGTCAAGCCCATCGAAACCAGTGGCCACTTGGTCTAGTGACCGCAACACTCTTGAGTAAAGATGGCAACATACGCAAAGTCGAACTGAGGCTGGCCAAAGGGAATGAACTTAAAACATTCTCCAGACCAGTAACTGAGCTGGTCCTATTTTTATCTTTGGAGAAAAAGAATAGTGACATCCATTGATGTCAGACGGGGAGTGTTCTGTCTCTGACATTTAAATCATAATTCCTGATTATCTGCTTGTTAATGTTTACAGTGTTTTCTGGCTCCATCTAGTGACCAGTCATAACCGCAGTGTTATTGTGTGTTTTACTTTCACTTTGCTATTTCCCTCCGTTTGCAGTGCATTCTGGTAAGGTCGCAATGCATCCTGGTAGCCTTTGCAAAGGATTATGGTTAGTTCAGCACACATTTTCCCTCCAGTCCACCATTTTCCTTCTGCCTGCATTCAGGAAGCATCTAATTTCTCTTCTCCCCTTGTGACAGCATCGCTGTTTCACCGCGCCAATATACATATACAATATATTACGCTCAATAAAGCACAGATTCAACCTACCGTATTGGACCCCAGTATAGCGGTTTAGCTGCCTGTATAGCTACATGAAGTCTGCTTCATTTAGTAATGACAGAACAGTCCTACCTTTCCTAGTTTTGACCTGGCTACTCAACTTTCCTCAGCCAGATCACTCCACTGACAAGCAGTTACTCCATACAAAAAACCCAAGGGTCCCTGTTATAAGACAAGATCTCTGCATAGGGGTGAAGTCCAGAGTATCTCTAGAACTTGCTATGTGAAGTGGCTGGTGTAAAATCCAAAATAAAGCCTTATTTAATAGTGGCCAGGCTTCCACCAAAAGCTCACGCTGTAGAAGTAATTTTGATAACAGATAAAACAAATGATAATGTAAGTAGCAATAAAATAAAGCACTCAATTATGCTCTGTTTGAATTAAAGGTATACAGAAAATTCATATCTATTTAACAGCGCTCTAAAAACAGAAAATAGACCTACTGTGAATATTGAGAGCATCTCCTGATATGTATATCAGCATCCAGTATATTACTAATTTAGTGAGTGTTACACACATTAGCAGAATACATTTGTTCTGGGTTTTTTTTTTTTTTTTTACACTTTTAGTTAAATCTGCACTAGCTTAAGGTTATTTCTCACCAGAAGCAGTTTAAAATGCATTTTTACGCATTTAGTTTCAGATCCCTCCTTTCCAAAATGATCATAACAAGACTGAAAATATCAAATTTCAAAATAAACAAGAAGCAAGAACAAAAGATGAAAATGTCGAAGAACATAGTAAAACTTGTGGGTTCTGTGGCAGGAAAAGATAAGCTGTCAATTGTGATAGTAAGTTGCTATAATACCTTCCAAAAATATAGAACAAGGAAAAACAAGGCTTCCTGCTTCTTTACTTTTAGCACATAAGACAGAAGCAGTAGCAGTTTGGAGGAATTTATACATCAGTACTGAGCTGTGTGGTTGTGAATCCAGTGCTGTAATGAGCTAATGCAGTTGCTCCATTTGCCCCTGTCTGCATGTCTCTCATGGTGCTGAGTTCTCGTCCTCACTCTTTCTCCCCTATCCCCTCTTCATGTCTCAAATCTAAGAACAGACTGAAGCTGTAATTTTTTACTAGGTACCCTGGGTGGAATTCCATTGGCATTGTAGCTGCTATGGGAGCACCATGGCTGTAGAAATGATACATGCTGTGAATAGTTTATTTTTATTTTCCATCGCTATCTTCTTTAGCATTATGGTGTTATTATAACTGTTATTAATGTTTACTATTTATTTCCAGGATTTAAAGTCTACTCCTATGAATCTTCTGATATAAGAGGAAACACAGTGATTGTTTCTGAGCAGGAGACTTAATTCATTCCTGTATAAGAACTGTATGCTTGTTGACTAAATCACATCTGACAAGCCTATTATACTATTAGGTTCACTGGCTTGTGCCAGTCATCTGAAAAAAAGCCACTCCACCTGCACCAATGGACAGTCAAAAACAAACAAACAAAAAAGATTTTAGATCTTAATACTTTTTATTTTGTATTAACTATCAGATAATGAAACTCTTTAAAAATAATGAACTGATCTTAACTTGGATTTTACATTTTGCATTTTACTATATAAAAGGTAAAGCATCCATCTGCTTACTTGGGGCACATAGACGCGTTAAAAGATATCCCCTTATTGGAACTCTTTCATCATAAGCCAGAATGATGGTCACTGTTGAATGGATTTAGAGTAGGAATAGACTTAGATAAGAGGCAGTGTGCTTACTTTATTAGGAATAGTAGATGTTTTTAGGAGCACTCACATGATCATTCATTGAGTCCACTTACAGTGGCCAGTGGTTCCAAACAACGATTGCTCTCCTTTATATGGCCGTCTATGCAGGCCAGCAATCATCTGATGCATGAGCAAAATTCTTGTTCACCAGATTAAATTATTTGTTAAAAATCATAGTTCTTGGCAGCACATCTCCAGTATGAAACTTTTTGACAGTGAGGGTGACCAACCAGTGGAAAAGGCTGCCACGAGAAGTGGCGAGTTCTCCTTCAATGGAAGTCTTCACTCAGAGGCTGGACAGACATATGTCTGAGATGGTTCAGTGAATCCTGCATTGAGCAGGGCTTTGGACACAATGACCCTGGAGGTCCCTTCCAATGCTATCATTCTATAATATTAACAATCGCTCATTGTGCATGGTAGTGAGGTTGGCCTGTCCAAACAGTCCATTAAATGTCTGCTGATCTACAAACTTAACTTATCAGCAGTCATATAACTGAGATTGTCAGTCGGTCTAAATACAGATAACTACTGTTGTTCCCAATATTACAGATGGTCAAGTCACATAAAGCAACCTATTAAAAAGCAACCTATTAAAAATAAGACAGATCCAAAAGGAGGCCAGCAAAATTAACCCTGAGAGAACAGGATAATAACCATGTCCTAACCTTGACATTGTGACTATCCATCTTCCTCTTGATTACATTCCAGAGGTTTTCAATGGGTTTCAGGTATGGAGATTGGGCTTTGATGTGGTGGTCCTTCATCCACACATTGATTGACCTAGCTGTGTGGCATGGCGCATTGTACTGCTGGAGAAAACAGTACTCAGAGTTGGGGACCATTGCCTGAGCAGAAGGAATCAACTGTTTTTCCAGGATATCTTTGTATGCGGCTTGATTCATATGTCCTTCACAACGACTAACCTGCCCAATTCCAGCCTTGCTGAAGCATCCCCAGATCATCACCGATCCTCCACCAAATTTCACAGTGGGTGCAAGACACTGTGGCTTGTATGCCTCTCCAGGTCACCATCTAACCATTAAACGACCAGGTGTTGGGCAAAGCTGAAAATTAAACTCATGAGAGAAGATTACCTTACTCCAGTCCTCTATGGTTCAATCCTTATGGTCTTTGGCAAACTTCAGCCTGGCTCTCCTTTGCTTCTCATTGATGAAAGTCTTTTTTTCTGCCTTTACATGACTTGAGTCCTGCCTAGCGGAGCCTGTTACTAACTGTTCTTGCCATGCACTTCACCAAAGCTGCCATTTGTCATTCTTTTGTAGGTCACTTGATGTCATTCTGCGGTTGCTGAGTGATATTTGAATAAGATGATGGACATCACCCGGTCAGTGGAGAGTCATTTTTGCCCTCTGCTGGTCTGTAGCTTTGTTGTCCCCAATGTCTGCTCCTTGACCTTGTTGTAATGGCCTGCCATCTTAGAAATTTTAAGGATGGAGGCAACATGACGCTCACTGTATCCCTCTGCTAGTAAAGCCAGAATTGAGCCCTTCTTTTCCTCACTCAAGACTTTTCTTTTCAACTCCTTTGGCGATCACTAGTAATGAGCGAGCATGTTCGCCACTGCTCGGTACTCGCCCGAGTATCGTAATGCTCGCAGGACACAGCGAGCACCGAGCATTTCCGGGATTATTCGGCGGGAGCTCGGGTCTCCACCTTGCAAGTTTGGCGCTCTTTATTGCGCCAGTCAACATGCAGGGATTGTCAGCTGCTGCTGAGATAGGGAGAGAATTGTGCTTTTATTAGTTAGTGTGGGTATAATGTCATTGAATCCACATATCCAGCTAAACCAACAGTCCTTCTAAGTACTAATTATGAAGTATATAGATTGCAGTGCTAGGTAAGTGGAGCGCCCGCCAGGGCAGTGGGGTACTCAGTACCGGGCCGCTTCTTAAAGGGGCAGTGTCACAGCGGCGGTGACCCTGTCCGTGGCCCTGGACGTCCAATATAGGGGGTATATTTATAAGGGATGAAATAAAGAGTTTTTGTAATGAGTGCTCATGATGCCACCTGTGTTATCTGATCAGAGGGGAACAGCGCTGCAGTGCAAATCCTCTGGAACTGATGGTGTGATGCAGCAGAGTTGGTATAGCTCCCCACAGGCGGAACTTTGTCCCAAGGCAGAGGAAAGATGTTAAGGAAGATGGTGATATAGTATTTCACAAGAGTTGTAGCAGAGCTGAGAAGGTTTTGCAGAAAGAATTCAAAGAACACAGCAGAGTGCAGTTTGTTTTACCTTTTACTGCGGATTTTAGGTATAGTCCAGGGCTCAAGTTACAGTTGGTACAGGAGTCGATCAGCATGGAAGCAATTTGGAAATCTCTCTATACAGGTGGGTTTTGAGGTCTCCTCTCTACCGCTGTTCTCTGAGGTACTTGAGGTTGTGAATTCCACTCAAGTTCCTTTTTCTGTCTGTTACTTAGGTAGAACTCCACTTGCATGACAGGCAGCTGTAGCCTCCTTCATGAACTGCTCCCAATGGTGTCTGTCATGAACTCATTTTCTGCTCCACCAGTTGAAAGTTCCCCTTCCGTTCTCCCTCTGGTGGTGACAGGAGGTAGTGCGGTTGGTTTAAGTGGTAGTGATCTGCCGTCTGATGAGGAAGATAACGATTGGATCTCTGGAGTATCAGACTGGATATAAGACAGCCGACGCCCTATCCAGGTGCTGGTGATTTAGTCTGCTTCTCAGGTCCTGGATTTCAGCTCTCTTCCAGTCTTCTCAAGTTAAGTTTGTTTTTTGCTAATGCTCACACTTGCGCTTGTTGGTCAATTCAGTTTTTTGTGTAATCAGCCTGCCCCTGCTGGGGCTATGCTGAAATTCCACTCCTATTAATCAGTATTTTCCAATCTGCTTTTTGTCCTTTATTAGATTGGCCTCTTTTTTGCTCTGTCTCAGAATATTTCAGAGTGCTGATATAGGTTTAGAAGTCTAGTGACTTCAGGGTTAATTTTGCTATCAGAAGTGTTGGACAATATTTTTGTAGGCTGTTTTGGCAGGTTGCAGACAGTGTCTTTCCTTTTCTGTCCTTTTTAGTTATCCGGGCCCCATCGTTTGCTCAGCCTATTTTCCTGCCTTTGTTTGTATTTTCATCTTGTTTCACCGTCAATACATGTGGGGGGCTGTCTTTCCTTTGGGGTCTGCTCTGGGGCAGTTAGTTTTCCTCTTTCCCTGCTTTAGGCTTATGTAGTTCTCCGAGTTGGGACGAGGCGTCTAGGACCAACGTAGGAACGCTCCACGACTGCTGCTAGTTGTGCGGGTAAGATCAGGGATCTGCAATCTGCATAGTTACCAACTTCTCTGGTTTTCTGAGACTTAGCTTGTTTTTTTTTCCTCCTCGGTTTCCCATTCATAACAGGTGTCCCTAGCTCACATGTGCTGCTGTGTCATAGAGTCTCAGTTGGGAACAGGGGATCTGCAACCTTCTGTCCACACGGATTCTACTGTGGGGCCTTTAGCACCCACACAGCCTCGGCCTCCGGTGTATGGTCTCTGATGCTTAAGCTTGGGGATGAGCTCTGCTATGCTCCTGTCCCCAGCTCTTGTTTCACACCTCTCGCTTCCCTGCTTGAGCTCTAACTAACTACTAACTCCCTCCTCCTGACCAGAGAGAGCAGCTCCCCTCAAGTCTGGTTTAGAGCTCCCTCTGCTGGCCTGGAGCAGGAACTGTGTTGTATGCTGGAACTACCTGACAGAGAGATCCCTTCCTTGCCTCAAGGCATGACATCACTCCCCTCTGGAAGGAGGTAAGGCCACTGTGGAAACCGAACTCCTGGGATGCCACATAAGCAGCAAATATTTAGCTGCCAAAAATATATTTAGCTTGCAAAAAAAATATTTAGCTGCCAAAAAAATATTTATCTCCCAGCAAAAATATTTCGCTGCTCAAAAGACTTTTAGCTGCTCAAAACATATTTAGCTGCCAAAAAATATTTAGCTACAGTTCATATATTTAACACTGTGTTTTGTCTGCCGCACGCATATCATTGCGCTAAATATTTTACAATTTTAACCCTCCAAAGATTTTTTTTTGTAGTGTCATCATAGCCAACTTATTGACACAATTTTAGTGGCAAAATAAATAAGTACAGGCCACATATTGAACAGTGTGCTATTTCCGTCAGATGCCTGATCTATCTCTAGGCTACAAATTTGGGCATTTCAAGCTTGCATTCAACTGTATTAGCTGTCTGTTACCCTAGGTTTATACACTATTTTGGGATAAAAAATAAATAATTACAGGCCACATATTGAACAGTGTGGTATCTCTGTCAGACACCTGATCTATCTGTAGGCTACAAATTGTGGCATTTCAGGCCTATATTCCACTGTATTAGCTGTCTGTTACCCTAGGTTTATACACTATTTTGGGATAAAAAAATAAAGAAATACAGACTACATATTGAACAGTGTGATATCTCCATCAGACGCCTGATCTGTGGGATACAAATTGTGGCATTTCAGGCCTCCATTCCACTGTATTTGTTGTGTCTTACCGTAATTCTATACAGTTTTTTTCTGTAAGAAAACAAACATACAGGCCACATATTGAACAGTGTGGTATCTCCGTCAGACGCCTGGTCTATCTGAGGGCTACAAATTGTGGCATTTCAGGCATACATTCTACTATTTTTGCTGTGTCTTACCCTAGTTATTGACACCAGTTTGATAACCAAAAATACATTTTTACCTACAGTCCAGATATTTTAAAGTGTGGTTTTCCCGCACACGGATCACATACAAGATCACTACCAATACAGCCATCTGAAGTCAACGTGGAAAATATTGTAATATTGTAGTCCATTTAAAATAGGAAGGCATGTGGCAAGGGATGGGGAAGTGGACGTGATGGTGATGATACATGCAGAGGCCGAGGCTGTGGGCAAACTGAAATTAGGCAACAAAAACACCGACATCTTCAAGCATAGCCCTCCTGTCCGAATTTGTAGGGGACTACAGAACAGCACTATTGAAACCAGAGCAGTGTCAAAAGGTTGTTGGTTGAATAGCGGATAATATTTCCACTCACTTTTACACCACCACCTGCACCCTGTCTTCCACACAGTCAAGTCTGAGTAGTCGTGAGTCTCGACCGCATACTCCTCACCCTGATCCTCCTTCCTTTCGCCATGCTGAGTGCCCGGAGACAACTGATCCCACACTTGGACACTCTGAAAAGCTGCTCACTTTTCCAATTATAGATTTGGTCCTCTCGTCCGGTCCTCTTGAAGCAGGGCAAGAGAAGATAACATGTAGCGATGCCGAAATATTTGAGCAGCCATGGTCACACGAAGGCAGCGGTGGGAACGTGTCACAAGAGGTGGACAATGATGTGCCACATTTACCAGCAAGACAGGAGGCGGACCAGGGTGCGGAAATGAAATCCGAGGTGGTGGATGATATATTAACTGACTCAACCTGGCAGGAGGACATGCAGAGCAAGGACAGCAGCACATAGCAGGAGTGAGGTATAGCACCCCAACAGGCAGGAAGACACAATTTTCACCACAGACAGAAGGCGGGCAACTGTTCCTCGTAACACCAGCACAACAGAAGTTGTCAGTGCAACTGTTAGGTCTTCACGGTTGTTTTTTAAAGACTCTGCCGATAACCCCAAACAGGCTATTTGCACCACCTGCCATGCCCGCATCAGCAGGGGAAGCAAATCTAACAGCCTGACCACCACAAGCATGATCAGGCACATGGCAGCAAAGCACCTGACTTTGTGGGTCGAATTCAAGGCTCCAGAAACAGTGAATGTGGGTTAAAACCTTGCTTCTTCCACTGTTGTGCATGCAAGCCAATCCCCTGTCCACGGTGCATGCGAAGATGCCTCCTGCCCACGCTCAACTACCACCATCATCAAAAACATCCATATCCTTGTTCCAGCGCAGCCTTCAGTTGTCCATACCCCAGTCATTGGAACGCAAGGGTAAATATGCAGCCAATGCCCCACAGGCCAGGCCACAGTACTAAATTCACACATTTCTCATCTGCTTGCAGTCGAAATGTTGCCTTTTAGGCTTGTGGAGACAGAAGCTTTCTGCAACCTGATGGTGACGGCTTTCGAAAGGTAATCGGTCCCCAGCTGCCACTATTTAGTTTTCCCTGCCGGCATTACACAAGCACATGTCCATCAACATTACCCATTCCCTGAACAATGCTGTTACTGGGAAAGTCCACCTAACCACAGACACATGGACAAGTGCTTGTGGGCAGGGATGCTACATCTCGCTGACGGCACAATGGGCTAACATAGTGGATGCCGGGACCAAGACAGACCTGGGAATGGAACACATCCTCCCGACGCCGAGGATTGCAGGCCCTATGTCAATCAGGGTTGCCTCCACAGTCTACAGCTCCTGAACCTCCTCCTCCTCTTCAGCCTCCATCTCCAAAATGACAACATCAGTCAAAAGCTAGAGCATTGCAGCACTGCCTCAGCCAAGAGTCAGGTTGTACTGTAGCTAATATGCTTAGGTGACAAACCACACAATGCTGAAGAGTTGTGGACAGCTCTGAAAGAGCAGGCAGATGTGTGGCTGATACCGCTGAACATAAAGCCTAGGCCTGGTCATGTATTACAATGCCTGGAACCTGGTGGTGGCTTTGAGGCAAGGCGAGCTCACACACTTACCACGCCTGGCCCTTGTGCTTAACCTCATTGCTCAACAGTTTCTCAAAAGGTACCTGGAGCTGCTCTATCTGCTTGTGAAAGTATGATGCCTGTGTGCCCATTTTAGAAAGTCAGCTCCAGCTTCAGTCTCCCTTGTTGTGCTTCAGTAGCGTTTGCAGCTTGGTGGAAAGGATTTGCGAGCAGAAGAGGACAGTTGTTGACTACCAGCATCAACAAGGCCATCGTTATTCAGTTCAGACTTCACACATAAGACCTCAGAGGCAGTGTTGAGCATTCCAGTGAGTCAGCATCCCCCAGTTTTACCAGGCAACAGTCCTTTATGTGCAGCTTTGTAGGACCTCGCCGTACCCCACTGCTGCGGGACGAACAAATTGAAGCCGTTGTCGGATGGATGACAGCTAACTCATCGACTTCAATTACTTCCACATCCTCTCAGGGCCAGAGCACTGAAGAGCAACCATCTGTCTCTTCACCACCTGCCAAATTGCCCAGGCAGTCAGAGAACCCTGGACAGGAGCCATCTCAGTCTCTACTTCTGTTCTCTGAATCTGTTGGCTTGGAAAGAGGGGGCCAGCCAAGCACTATTCAAGAATGTGAAGAAGAGGGAGTATGCAGTGATGTGCAACTACTTTGTCCCTCTGAATCTGAAGAGGCGGGTGGGCCAGTGCCTATGGTCAGCTCACCTCAGTACGCATTAGATGACGAGACTCAGGTGCCACTTTCTGGTGTGTACGGTGCTGGCAAGACTACCCAGGAGAAGCAGGTGTTTGAAGAGGGGAGTGTAGATGATGAGGCCCTTGACCCATCATGGTGTGAGCAACAGGAAGGTGGTGGGAGCAGCTCTGAGGAAGAGATTCCCCGAACGGCCAAAACAGGAGGGAGAGGGAGGGAGCAGACTTGGTTGCCTGTAGCCTCCACTCCGGCACCCGTTAGGAGCATTCCTCTTCCAAAAGCCAAAACGGGCGCTCCCAAGACTTGCAGTGCGTGGTCCTTTTTTGACACAGTTGCAGATGACATTTGCTTTGTCAAATGCAAGCTGTGTCACCAGAAAGTCAAAAGAGGGAAAAGTGTCAGCAACCTCAATACCACAAATATGTGGAAACATGTGCGGACCAAGCACGTGGTGGAGTTACAAAGACACACTGAAGACTTAGGCCAACCTACGGCACCACCTACCACCTCTTCAGCTCATGTTGTAGCCTCTTCCTCCAGCTCACACACAGCTGGTTCGGCTTCCTCACAGGATCGCCATGGAAGAACCTCTGGCACTGTTGTCCAGAGACCCAGTGACATTCCACCCACGGCACCACGTTCCCGTTCATCCTCACACTCCCAAGCCACTCTACAGCCATCGTTAGCACAGGCATGGGAGAAAAGGCGGCCATACTCGGCAAACCATCTCCGAGCACAGGCTCTGAATGCTGGCATTGCCAAACTACTTGCCCTTGAAATGCTGTCATTCAGGCTTGTGGAGACAGACACCTTCCGGAACTTCATGGCATTGGCAGTCCCACAATACAGTGTGCCCAGCCGCTTTAATTAGAGCAGGCAAGTCGTCCCTGCCCTGCAAAAGCATGTGGAGGGAAGAATTAAACATGCGCTACTAAACTCCGTCAGTAGCAAGGTCCACCTGACCACCGATGCATGGACCAGTAACCATGGACAGGGACGATACCTTTCCCTCACTGCCCATTGGGTCAATATTGTGGAGCCGGGTACAGATCTTGAGAGTGGCGCTGTACGTGTTCTGCCAACTCCAAGGATTGCAGGAATCCAGTCTGCACACATTGACTCCTCCTCATACTCAAGTTCCTCAGAATCAGCACTGCAGGAGCCTGTTATGACTGATATGAGCACAGCCATGGCCAAACTTCAACAGGCCTTACTGAAATTAATTTCTTTGGGGAAATTGAAGCCACACAGCACAGGAGCTCTGGAATGCCATCAAGCAGGAGAGCGACGTGTGGTTTGTGGAAGCGAATCTCCAGCCAGGTTGGTAGTGTGTGACAATGGCCGAAACCTGGTGGCAGCTCTGGGCCTAGGCAACCTCACTCACATCCCATGTCTGGCACATGTGCTCAACTTGGTCGGGCAGAGCTTTCTGAGTGACTATCCGGATCTTGATGCACTGCTGCACAAGGTCCGCATAGAGTGCGCTCACTTGTGGCGTTCCAGCATGGCAAGATCGCGCATTGCAGCTCTGCAGCGCCGAATACGCCTTCCGAACAATCACATCATATGTGACCTACCTACCAGGTGGAATTCAACGTTACATATGTTGGAGCGGTTGTGTGAGCAGCAGGCAGCAGTAATGGAGTACCAGCTGCATCAGGCGCAAACAAGTCGCACTGTGCGTCGGTCACACTTCAGCACCACTGAGTGGGCCTCTATGAAGGACATCTGCCTCGTTTTGCGTGCCTTCGATGATTCCACGCGGATGGCGAGTGCACATGGTGCACTAGTCAGCATGACTGTCCCCCTTATCTGCCTGCTTCAAAAACACTGCAAGCACTAAGGGAGGAGGTTTTGGAAGAGGTGGAGGATGAGGAGTCCCAAATGCCATCTGCTTCTGGACAGACTGCGCTACATGGTTCCTCACAAAGGCCTAGGCATGGGATACTTTGTGAGGAGGAGTCAATGGAGGACGAAGACATCTCTCCAGAGGAGGGAGGTACACAATGCTCTAGTCAGTATGTACAGCGAGGGTGGGATGATGCAGAGCAGGCAGAGATGACGCCTCAAGCAGGGGACAGCGTTTCTTTGACAGTTAGGAGTCTGCAGCACATGGTTGATTTAATGCTGCAGTGCCTGAGAAATGACCGCCGCATCGCCCACATTCTCAATACGGCTGATTATTGGGTGTACACCCTCCTAGATCCTCGCTACCGGGACAACTTACAAAGCCTCATAACACCGTTGATCCGGGAGCGTAAAATGCAGGAGTACCAAGAGACACTGTTGCATTCCATCATGTTCTCCATTCCACCCAAGAGCAGTGCTGCTAGTGCTTTACAAAGCAGCTCAGTGCGTCGAGGCAGTGGAGGAAGCACTGCACAAAGAGGGAGCAGAGGCAGCACCTAAGCACAGGCAAGACCAGTATGGCCCAAATGTGGCAAAGTTTTGTGTGCCCGCCACAAATGTCTACACCATCACAGACGGCTCCAGTCAGCAGGAGGCAACGCTTCCGCCAGATGGTGACAGACTACATGTCTTACCCTGTCAGTGTACTCCGAGACTGCTCTTCCCCTTTCAAGTTTTGGGTCTCTAAGCTGGATACATGGCCAGAGCTTAGCCAGTATGAATTGGAGGTGCTGGCTTGCCCTGCTGCCAGTGTATTATCGGAACGCATCTTTAGTGCCGCAGGTGGTGTACTAACAGACCGTCGAACGCAACTATCCTCCAGATAACGTTGACCGGCTTACTTTTCTGAAAATGAACAAAGCCTGGATCTCGCCAGAATTTGCCAGTCCTCTTCCAGAATAATTAATTGGTTGGCAATAGTATCTAGGTCTCCTGTTGTGTTCATGTTTCTACCACCTGAACTGTAATCCCTGGGCTCCAACACCGCCAGTTGTTGCTCAGAAGTGCCGTCTGCACAGAGAAAAACACATGCTCCAGTGTTAGTGGGGTTCAGTAACGCTTAGCTGCTCCGTTGCTGTGTGTCCGGCAATGTCTACTGCTGCCTCCACATTCACACTACTACTGATTGCAAACTTGCTCCAATTAGGCCTCTGGCTCTACTCTGTCTCTAGTACTTCCCCTGGCCTCTAACACCGCCAGTTGCTGCTCAGAAGTGCCATCTGCACAATCAACACTTGTTCCTGTGTTACTGGGGTTCAGTAACATCATCTGCTCCCCTGCTGTGTGTACGGCAAAGTCTCCTGCTGCCTCCACATTCAAACTACCTCCAATTTTACACTTGCTTCAAGTAGGCCTCAGCCTGCTCCATGATTGATCCTGGGCTCCAACATCGCCAGTTGTTGCTCGGATGTGCCGTCTGCACAGAGAAAAACACATGCTCCAGTGTTAGTGGGGTTGAGTAACTCCAGCTGCTCCCCTGCTGTGTGTCCAGGAATGTCTACTGCTGCCTCCTCATTCACACTACTACTGATTTTTAACTGTGCTCCAATTAGGCCTCTGGACAGAGCAGGAGACATTGCCGGACACATACCAGGGGAAGAGTCTTGAGGAGATCATTTGCATATTCCCAGTGCCTTCTGGGATAAGTGAAGAGTCTCCGCGAGCTCAACGATCACTGGGTTTTGGCCGTTGCAGCTGAAAAGAGGAAATCGGGGAAACCAGGGGAAGAGTCTTGAGGAGATCATTTGCATATTCCCAGTGCCTTCTGGGATAAGTGAAGAGTCTCCGCGAGCTCAACGATCACTGGGTTTTGGCCGTTGCAGCTGAAAAGAGGAAATCGGAGAAACCAGGGGAAGAGTCTTGAGGAGATCATTTGCATATTCCCAGTGCCTTCTGGGATAAGTGAAGAGTCTCCGCGAGCTCAACGATCACTGGGTTTTGGCCGTTGCAGCTGAAAAGAGGAAATCGGAGAAACCAGGGGAAGAGTCTTTTGACTTTTGAGAATTTTGGCTCATCTTTCATCTTTTTAAGAAATCTCGAGATGGAAGAGGCCAGGAGCCATTTGGTGAGCTGCATTTCTTGCTACATGTTCACAGATTTACCAGTGGAAAAGCCAAACTTCACATGCCACAAATGCAAGCTTGTGACCCTGTTGGAGGAAAAGTTGCAAAATCTCGAAGAGAGGTTAGCTACGTTGAAGATCATTAAGGAAGGTGAAGAGTTCTTGGACAGAGCAGAATTATCTCTTCATGTTACAGAAAGAGAAGAAATTCGAAGTGCACCTGAAGAAACAGAGGAATGGAGACATGTGACCCAGAGAAGCAGGAGGATCAGGAGGCAGTCAGCACCCATACTGCTCAGAAACCAGTACCAGGCTCTCACGCAGGAAAACGATGAAGAAATACATCAGGATAAGACTTTGCCAACAAACAGCAACCTTGTACGCCTTCAGAGTCCTCCTGGATGGAGAAAGAAAAATGTTGTGAAGAAGAAACGGAGAGTGGTGGTCATGGGGGATTCCCTGTTGAGAGGAACAGAGGCCGCTATCTGCAGACCGGATATAACTTCAAGAGAAATGTGCTGTCTTCCAGGTGCAAAAATTAAAGATGTGTCTGACAGGATATCAGGACTCTTCAGACCTACAGATGACTACCCATTCCTGCTACTACATGTGGGGACAAATGACACCGCAAGAAACGACCTGGAAACCATCTGCAGAGACTTTGAAGACTTAGGCAAGAAAGTGAAAGAACTGGGAGCGCAGGTGGTCTTCTCTTCCATCCTCCCAGTGGATGGCCATGGAACAAGGAGGTGGAATAAGATTCTGCAGGTGAACAACTGGCTACGTCGATGGTGCCGTCAGCAACGATTTGGATTTCTGGATCACGGAGTGAACTACTTATACGATGGACTACTTGCTAGAGATGGGGTGCACCTTACGAAGACTGGAAAGCAGGTATTTGGAAGTCGCCTTGCTACACTTGTAAGGAGAGCTTTAAACTAGAACAACATGGGAAGGGAAGCAAAAGACCAGAAAAAGCCATACACCTGACAAATGCTACTGAGAACTCTGCTATTAGAAGTGGAAAGGAAGAACAAAGACGAAAGAATCTAATTAAAAAAAATATTGGAGAAAGAGAAACCAATCACAAACTAAAATGTTTCTATACTAATGCACAA
This sequence comes from Dendrobates tinctorius, assembly GCF_039654945.1. Lineage (NCBI taxonomy): Eukaryota > Metazoa > Chordata > Amphibia > Anura > Dendrobatidae > Dendrobates > Dendrobates tinctorius. The sequence continues at coordinate 5,881,647 of NW_027361801.1, forward strand.
AGCATGGGCAACAAACAAGGAGAATTGGAACTACTAACACAGGAAAAGAAATATGATGTCATTGGAATCACTGAAACTTGGTGGGACAATACACATGATTGGAATACAAGACTAGAAGGATACAACTTATTTGCAAGAAACAGACTTGATAAACGAGGAGGGGGTGTCGCATTGTATGTTAGAAATGCGTATATCTGCACAGAGATTGAAGCTTCAGAGACTGGGAGTTCTGTGGAAACTGTTTGGGTAAGAATACAAGGACAGAACAATGGAAAGGACACCATTGTAGGCATTTACTACAGGCCGCCTGTGCAAGCTGAAGATATGGATGAACTCTTTATGCATCAAATGGCCAAGTTCTCCAAAAAATATGACATAGTTGTCATGGGAGATTTCAACTATCCAGACATTTGTTGGGAATCTCTCTCAGGCAAAACTAACAGGTCAAGGAGATTCTTATCCTCTCTTGCTGACAACTTTATCTTCCAAAAGGTAAAGGAGAAAACAAGGGGAACTGCTACCTTGGATCTAATCCTTATAAACAGGGAGGAAATGGTTGAGGAGGTAAAAGTGGCTGGGACCCTAGGAGGTAGCGACCATGCTATTTTAGAATTTTGGATAACTAGAGGCGGAAGACCTGTGAAGACTCAGACGTCAAGGTTAGATTTCAGAAAGGCAGATTTTAAGGGATTCAGAAAGAGAATTGGAGGGATCCAATGGCTGGATATCCTTAAGGACAAAAATGTCCAGGAAGGATGGGAAATCTTGAAAAATGAAATTCTCAAAGCACAGTTGTTAACAATTCCGAAAAGAGGGAAGAATAGGAAGCATTTAAGGAAACCAGGATGGATGAACACAGAACTTAAGCACATGCTAAAAAGGAAGCAAAAAATGTTTATAAAATGGAAAGAAGGAGGCATATCTAAAGAAGAATATAATGCTGTCTGCAGAACCTGCAAGGCACAAATCAGATTAACTAAAGCTGAAAATGAATTGAGGCTTGCAAGAGATGTCAAAAGCAATAACAAAGGATTTTGGGGATATGTCAAAAGTAAAAGAAAAGTCAAAGATGCTATAGGATTTTTACAGGATGAAAATGATGAAATGGTAAGACAGGATGTTGAGAAGGCTGAACTTTTAAATTCCTATTTTGCATCTGTTTTCTCTCAGAAAGGAAATGTAACATCAACTGTTATTCACTGTCCTATTAAGTGAATAGAAGAATCCAGGATATCTATAAACAGAAAGATAGTGAGGAAACACTTAGCTAACCTAAATGTATTCAAGTCTCCAGGTCCAGATGAATTACACCCCAGAGTACTGAAGGAGATAGCAGAAGAAATTTTTGAACCCCTCTCCATAATCTTTGAAAATTCTTGGAGAACAGGAGAAGTGCCAGAAGACTGGAGAAGAGCAAATGTTGTTCCTATCTTCAAAAAGGGGAAGAAGGCGGACCCAGGCAACTATAGGCCGGTGAGTCTGACTTCTATACCAGGAAAGATCTTTGAACAAATTATTAAACAACATGTATGTCAATACCTGGATAAGAATGAAGTGATTAAACAGAGTCAGCATGGGTTTGTAACTAATAAGTCATGTCAGACTAATTTAATTTCCTTCTATGATGGTATTACTGATTGGGTGGATCAAGGAAATGCTGTAGATATAGTATATCTTGACTTCAGCAAAGCATTTGACAAAGTCTCTCATACAATCCTTATTGAAAAAATGACTAAGTATGGAATGGACAAGGCAACTGTTAGGTGGATTCATAACTGGCTTAGTGATCGGACCCAAAGAGTGGTCGTAAATGGCTGCACATCCAGTTGGAAGAATGTCTCAAGTGGGGTACCACAGGGCTCTGTCCTGGGCCCTGTATTGTTCAACATCTTTATCAACGATTTAGATGAAGGAATTGAGGGTAAACTGATTAAATTTGCTGATGACACAAAGCTAGGAGGGATAGCTAATACTAGAGAAGAGAGAGAGGATTCAAAAAGATTTAAATAAACTGGAGAAGTGGGCAGCAACTAACAGAATGGTTTTTAACAGGGAGAAATGCAAAGTACTACATCTGGGCAATAAAAATGAAAAAAGCATATATAGAATGGGAGGAATAGGGCTAAGTGACAGCACATGTGAAAAAGACTTGGGTATACTAATAGATCACAGACTGAATATGAGTCAACAGTGTGATGCAGCAGCAAAAAAGGCAAATGCAATTCTAGGATGTATTAACAGAAGCATACAGTCTAGATCACGTGAAGTAATTATTTCCCTCTACTCCTCTTTGGTCAGACCTCATCTGGAATATTGTGTCCAATTTTGGGCACCACATTTTAAAAAAGACATCAACAAACTGGAGCAAGTTCAGAAAAGAGCGACCAGAATGGTGACCGGTCTGCAAACCCTGTCTTATGAGGAAAGGTTGCAGGATTTGGGAATGTTTAGTTTGCAAAAGAGAAGACTGAGAGGAGACTTAATAGCTGTCTACAAATATCTAAAGGGCTGTCACATTGTAGAAGGATCAACTTTATTCTCATTTGCACAAGGAAAGACTAGAAGCAATGGGATGAAGCTGAATGGGAGGAGACACAGATTAGATATTAGAAAAAACTTTTTGACAGTTAGAGTGATCAATGAGTGGAACAGGCTGCCACGAGAAGTGGTGAGTTCTCCTTCAATGGAAGTCTTCAAACAGAGGCTGGACAGACATCTAACTGGGATGATTTAGCGAATCCTGCTTTGAGCAGGGGGTTGGACCAGATGGCCCAGGAGGTCCCTTCCAACTCTACGATTCTATGATTCTATGATTCAGGGGATCAACTGATGTTACTGAGCCCCAGTAACACAGGAACAAGTGTTGATTGTGCAGACGGCACTTCTGAGCAGCAACTGCCAGTGTTGGAGGACAGGGTAAATACTAGAGACAGTGGAGCCAGAGGCCTAATTGGAGCACGGTTAAAATCAGTAGTAGTCTACAACAGATATAAAACTTGATGAAATTAGGCCTCAGCCTACACCTAGATTGACCCTGGACTCCAACATCGCCAGTTGCTGCTCAGAAGTGTCTTTGGCACGGGTACTCCCTCCTGCCTAGCCTGGTTCCAGCACGCCTGCTGTTTCCGGGTAGCATCAACGTCACTTTGCCACCAATACATTGTCCTGTCGTGTTGCGGTCGGGTTAGCCGAGTCTATGGTGCCTGCAGTTTAGGTGTTTCTTATGTGGGCTGCGGGTTCTGGTAATAAAGGCTGGTTTCGTAGTGCCAATAGGACAAGCACCCCCTGTAAGGACTGTGGGTTTCAGTAACTGCGGCCGGCTCGCGGCCTTGCAACTTTGTTTTTCATGGGTACCTTCTGCTACCCATCCGGGTTCCAGTACTGTCAGCTGGTTCTCGGCAGTGCCTTTGGCTGAGGTGCCTCCTTCTCAGTATCCGAGTTCCAGCAATGTCTGCTGGTCCTTGGTAGTGCTTTCTAGCACAGGTACCTCCTGCTTAATAACGGGTTCCAGCACCGTCAGCTGGTCCTCGGTAGTGCCATTGGCTCTTGTTCCTTCTGCTGCCCCTCCGGGTTCCAGCACCGTCAGCTGGTCCTCGCTAGTTCAATTTGCTCTTGCAGCTTCTGCTACCCATCCGGGTTCCAGCAACGTCAGCTGGTTCTCGGCAGTGCCTTTGGCTGAGGTGCCTCCTTCTCGGTATCAGAGTTCCAGCAACATCTGCTGGTCCTTGGTAGTGCTTTCTAGCACAGGTACCTCCTGCTTAGTAACCGGGTTCCAGCACCGTCAGCTGATCCTCGGTAGTGCCATTGGCTCTTCTTCTGCCCCTCTGGGTTCCATCACCATCAGCTGGTTCTCGGCAGTGTCTTTGGCACAGGTACTCCGTTCTGCCCAGCCTGGTTCCAGCACGCCTGCTGTTTCTGGGTAGTGTCAACGTCACTTTGCCACCAATACATTGTCCTGTCGTGTTGCGGTCGGGTTAGCCGAGTCTATGGTGCCTGCATTTTAGGTGCTTCCTATGTGGGCTGCGGGTTCTGGTAATAAAGGCTGGTTCCATAGTGCCATTAGGACAAGCACCCCCTGTAAGGACTGTGGGTTTCGGTAACTGCGGCCAGCTCGCGGCATTGCAACTTTGTTTTTCATGGGTACCTTCTGCTACCCATCCGGGTTCCAGTACTATCAGCTGGTTCTCAGCAGTGCCTTTGGCCTAGGTGCCTCCTTCTCGGTATCCGAGTTCCAGCAACGTCTGCTGGTCCTTGGTAGTGCTTTCTAGCACAGGTACCTCCTGCTTAGTAACCGGGTTCCAGCACAGTCAGCTAGACATCGGTAGTGCCATTTGCTCTTGTTCCTTCTACTGCCCCTTCGGTTTCCAGTACCGTCAGCTGGTCCTCGCTAGTTCCATTGGCTCTTGCAGCTTTGGCTACCCATCCGGGTTCCAGCACCGTCAGCTGGTTCTCGGCAGTTCCTCAGCCTTCTTGTACCTTCTGCTACATTTCCAAGTTCAAGCTTTTGGAAATGGTTTTTGTTATCACTCTGGATCTCCCTGACGGCAACCCTGAAGACGACAACCCTGAAGACCACCCCGAAGAAGACGACGACCACGAAAACGATGACCCTGAAGACGACGACCCGGAACACCACCCCGAAGAAGACCAAAAAGAAGACCCTGAAGAAGATGACCAAGAGGACAAAGAATATGAAGACAACCACCAAGATACGGAACAACAAGAGACAGAAGACCAAGAAGCAGAAGACCAAGAAGCAGAAGACCAAGAAGCAGAAGACCAAGAAGCAGAAGACCAAGAAGCTGCAGAACAAAAAGCAGAAGACCAAGAAGCAGAAGACCAAGAAGCTGCAGAACAAAAAGCAGAACAACATTAAGCATAAGACTAAAAATCAGAGCAAAAGATATTATCTAAAGTATAAGCAGAAGAAGGCTAAGCAGTGTATGGGGGTGAGTCCGTTCCTCCTCGTGGTGCCCCTGGAAAATGCCTGCTGCTGCAGGCCAAACTGAACGCGGACAAATCCTGTTGTAAATCTTTTGTGACAGGCAGAACGGAAGGTGTAATCTTCAAACTTTTATAGATAACAACTACAGGAATGCCTGTCACAAATAAGAATATGATGAAGAAGAAGAATAGGAAGAAGATGAAGAATTAGAATATGAAGAAGAATAATAGTTGAATAAGAGGAATATGAATAATGTAAAAAAAAGGAATAATAGGAAGAAGGTGAAGAAGAAGAAGATGAATAAGGTGAAGAAGAAGTTGATGAAAAAGATGCTGCTGCTGAGGATAATGAAGGAGAAATTGTGGGAGAAGTAAAAAAGAAGTTGAAGAGCATGGAAGTAGTGAAACATACCTATCTGACAAAATATAAAAAAGGTTAACATTGTCAATATCTTTGTAACTCCGAACGGCTTTAAAAAAAAAAAATGTATTCCTGCTATTCTATTTGATTGGGCAAAACCTCTATGCCTTTAATGTCTCCTCCACCTCCCCCAATACATTCTGCGTTATTCTTAGTTGTTTGTCTTCATCTAGAATTAACCTACAAGCAAAGAAAGGGTTTTTTTTAATTCCGATATTTCTGTCCCATTGACTTGAATGGGACTTCCGGTATCGGAATCGTTGATACCCAATACTTTTTGGATATCGGCCGATCCAATCCGATCTGATATTTCTCAATATCGGATGGTATCGCTCAACACTACTCAGGAGTAAACATGGATGTCAGACATATGTACCATCCTACAAAACTATAGCATCACCATCCTGCTTTATGAAAAGCTCTCTCATCACAATGAAAGAGGATGCATTGCTGACGGAGCACGATGACATGGAGCAAGGAATCCTACAG
>NW_027361801.1:9467500-9637500 GCF_039654945.1 Dendrobates tinctorius
GTGCTTTGAAAAAAGCAGTTTGAACAGCTGTGTGCACACAGCAATGCAGCTAGCAGGTAAGCCTTAAAAGGCAGCCTAATCACCACCAGCGCTGCTGCACACAACAAAAATCCTCCCCTTTCACTGCACACTAACTGTACAGTGAAAAGTGCTATCAGCAGAAGCAATTTTTTTTTCTTCTTCCCTGCCTAACGCTCTCCCTATTCAGAATCAGCAGCAGCACCTCTCCCTATTCTAAGATTGGCAGAAGTAAGATGGCGGTCGGCGGTCACTTCCTTTCATACCCACTGTGACGCCACACAAAGCCAGCCAATCACTTCAATGCCCTTCTCTAAGATGGTGGTGTCCGCTGCCCATGTCATCGCGTTGCCCATAGTGTGCGTCCACCTTCATTGGCTAAGAAAAGTCGCTGGAAGCATTATTTAAAACGCGAATTTGGCGCTCGGCTCGGCGACCTCATGGCCGACCTCACGCTATGGTCGGGTTTCGATCTGCGAAACCCGACTAGCTAAAGTCGGCATTTTTTGAATTTGATTGACCCGTTTCGCTCAACTCTATTCTGCAGTACTTGGGAGTGGACACTATATGGGTTGATGGTGAAATAAAGAAATAAAGTTCAGCTCCGTGCACTGTTTGCAGTCAGTCACTGCCAGAACTGATAACTAGATGCCAGATGTCCAACCCCCACTGATACGATATTGATCTATCTTAAGTCATGAATATTATAGTTGTGGAAAACTCCTTTAAAATGTTAGGTTAAAGCCACTTTCACCTTTTCAATTGTTCTGATGAATAATGTATTTCTAAACGTGCATATTACTTGATGAAGCAGTATTATGAATAAAGTTAAGCAAAAATATTTGTAGGGCTCTGAGCCAAGGCCTCGTTAATAGTTTGGGGTCCCTGCAAAACTCTTTATATCAACCGTCATTCTTGGTGCCTGTTCAGATTAGCAGCCTACATAGTTATTGGTGTGTGATGCATGCATACTCTTGGCCAACTAACTAGAGGAGGTTCTGGGGTAGCTGGCAGGTGGGAGGCGCTTCACTGGACTCTAGTCTACTGGACATGGACTACTGATTTTGCTGCTGGACCAGCGTCTTGGGAATCTTTTTGCTCTTCCTATCAACCCCAAAAAGCGATGCACTAAAAATAAAGATGCGCATGCAAAATACCGCTAGGTCCATCTTGATACAGTAAGGCAGTTTAAAAAATAAATAAAAAGTTATTTCAAAGTAATGCCTTTATTAAATCCCATGATTCGCTGTTTCCTTTTTATTGTTTTCAAAGTGAGGAATTCCTAGAACTGTATAAACTGCATTGCAGCAAACAACCGGTTGTCTATTACAAAACTCCAGAAAGCTAATTGCTTTTTTTTTTGCTTTTGCTTCAACCCTCTAGCTTATGAATAAGCTCCTTGTTTACTCAACTTTTAATATTATACCCACATAGGGTCACATTGGAAGCTCAAAGAAAATAATCATTATGTGAAAGGATTAAAAGCAATACTTAACCAATACCAATTACACAACTGTATGCTAGAAAGCAGCCATCAGCAAAACATTCATGGTGTTTCCTGAGAATCCAAGGTTGCAAATGTCCAAACAGAAAAGGAACAATGCAAAAACCAGTTCAACAGAAAAGGCTACTATCTGCAAATACCTAAAGGTACTGTCACGCGGTCAGGATCGCTGGTGCATTGCTAGTGAGCTGCCACACAGGCAGATGTCACCAGCGACAGCAGCAGTCGGGGGTCGCTACTTACCTGTCAGACGAGGGGATCCTGATGTCCTCCCGCCCACGTCCACGCGTTGCTCGTCGGCGCCACAGGAAGCCCAGCAGGAAGCTGATGACGAGAAACGGTCCAGGATGTTCTCGCGCGATCAGCGATGAGCAGCAGGGGAGCCGGTCGGAGGTAAGTATAAGATATAGCGTTATCGCTAGCAATATCGCTATAACGTCACAAAACCAGCGACGTTATTGCTAGCGATATCACTTAATGTGACAGGCCCTTAACTGAAGGTTCTTATCTTATGTGCTGACTTGTATACTAGGGACAGACACCATCTTTATGGGATCACGATGGATTGAGATTATTTCTTGAGGTAGACACATAATTAGAAAATTTGTGTGGCTATCCATCCCTCATATTACTGTTGTCACCAATGCCAGGTAGCTGTCAATAACCAGAAGCTTGAGAAGATCCACTAAATCCCAAGTGAAGCGTAGACAGGGAGAGGCCAGTGGCCATGGGCTGGCAGTAGAGCAGTCGGTGGTCCCAATGGTAGGCAACAAAAGAGTACAGAATGAGCAGGCAGAGACATTAAGCTTAGGTTGATAGTCCTGACAACCAAGTTGTAGAGGTACAACAGTGATAGACTGAGATAATAGAAGACATATGAAACCAGGTAAACACAAAGAAAGAGATCCAGTGCTGGATATAAAAAGGTAAAATAGGCACACAAAATAGAGCCATGCAAAATGGCATTCGGATCTGTTGCGCCAACCAAGTTATCATCAAGATTATTATATAATTGACAAGTATGAATGTTAAAAAAACATCCACAGAAAATGAAAAGAAACAAACATATTTTATAAGTTGTCAACAAAGCCATTGGCTCCTGACCAGGTCTTGACATGTCTCTTACTATATATACACAAGGGAGAGACTTGTCAATCACCTGCAGCAGCTCTGAGATGGGGTTGGACCCAGAATTGTCCTGTCTCTGGCTTTGGTTCCCGGCTGAATCTTCAAAGCATAGTTTCTCTGTTGGAGTGTTTCATATGCAATATACCTGGCTGCATTGGTGCAGCCAGGCTGCGATCCGTGCTGACCATGCTTTTGGCACCATGAATTGCCTAACAGGTACCCTTTAATCACTTCACTGTCCTCTCCTACGGACGTAATTGACATCCGGAGGAAGGGAGAGGGCAGCAGCAGCTCTCACTTCTTAATCTCGGATTTGTTCGAAGGAGGAGAGAGTGAAGCCAGCACTGATTGACCAAAGGGATAGCAAGACAAAACAACATGGTGCGATACCTGAGAGAGCCAGTTTCGACACAGCTGTAACAGCAGCCAACTTTGTAATAGTATACAAGTGATTTATTCCGTCCCAGACAATTGTACGCCTCCATAGAAGAAGCTCTCTGTGAAACGGCGCTGTCGGGGTTGGAGGATATTCACTGGGAGCCCAAGCACACATGCACTTTAGATATATCTCTATATGCCATTTTTTTCTTTATGTTTACTAACATGCAGACTATTATAGCGCACTGAAGCTTTTTATATTCATGCACTTCTCCCTTTGAAATAATTTTTTAAAGAGTTTTATAGACATATGCTTCATACTTATTAGTCTTTACAGCGCACTGAGGTTTTTTATATTCATGCATTTGTCACTCTGCATTCACTTTACCGGCACATAAATATTTGCCTAATTTAATCATTTAATTGCATGCAGTTGTTGCATTTGTGCACTGAACACCTTAGTATTTCATGATACATCATTTTGCATTCCTTTTTTTTGTGCAACAGTTTGCATGCAATTATACTCTGTTGTATATCAATGAAGAGTTTTTTTCATTGTTTTTTTGTTTTGATTTTTTTTGCATGATTTTTTTTTCACAAGTATGTGGTGGACACATCCATCATTACTGATATAATTTTTACAATTTTTATATCATTTAGATCATGTATTTTCACATGCAATATGCACTTTTGTATTAAAAAAATTTTAAAAAACATTTTTTCATATGTTTTCATGCATTGATTTTCAAGCAAAGTTTGTGTGTTCTTTCTTGGTAATTACCTTACATTTTCCCAGTGTTGTTCTTCATCATGTTCCGTTAGCTTGATGTGTAAAAAATGTTGTTACCTTTTTATTACACTTTATGAATAAAGATTTTTTTAATCTTATATATACTTTTTGGCAATTTTTTTCATCTTACCTCCTAGTAATTTTCAGGAGGTTGTGTGTATATAATTGTACAATATAGTACGTCAAAACGTTTCAGCCAGTTTACAAGACCTTCGTCAGTTGCTGTAAAATATATGATGATACAACAAAAAAAGGGAAATAAAAAAAAAATAAAATAAAGAAAGTATATACAAAGATACATATATTGGCAATATGATAATTCTCATAGATATTCATATGGAAGAATACATCATGGCACAGTCAAAGTAAATGATGCACGTACAGAATGATAACATACTGGATGATAACATACCGTACTAGTGATTGTAGTAGGACGAATAAGAGAGGCAAAAGAGCTCAGTATTCTCAGGGTGAAAAACCTATGATATAACAGAGATGAGTGCCTGGAGTAACATGGTAGTGATGTGATAAAGACGCTATTAGAAAATATGGTGACATACCCCTAAGTGGTAAGGCTGAAAGCTTCAGTCTGGGTAGCAGCATTGGTGGGTGCCGCCTAGGGAGAGATTACTTGTCAGGACATAGTGCTATGGAGAGGGCTATCAGCGGTGAATGGATAGAGAGAAGTGCTTACCAGAGTTTCAGAGCTGCTGCTATTTCAAAATTGAGTGCCAGGTTCTTTTTGAATATTGTCACGGTTTGGGAACCTACCTCGGCACCACTCCTCAGCTGTGCACACGTTTTCCCTTAAATAAAAGCTGTAACAGCACTGGCGCGGGAAGGGAGAATAGACATTATTATTTTACTGAGGGAACACATAGGGATTTAATAGGTGTTGACCGAGTAGTGGACAACCCCTTTAAGCGTTTACTAGTACCAAATATACCAAAAATACCAAAAATTGGGATGAGTGTATAAGGGGTGTGAATTGGACTGTCGCGTTCCTGCCTCTAAAGACACCAATAGCGTCATGTGTATTGTGCATTATTTCTTGCGTCTTTGTATATTTTGTGTCATGTGATGCTTGCCTGTATAATCTGCAGTAATGTAAGATAAGTAATGTTGGTAAAGTATAGTGTACAGTGTAGGGTAAGACATATTGTAGGACTTAGGACATAAGATAGGCAGGATAAGATAGTTGACTGTAGTTAGGTAATGACATTAGTGTAAGATAGAGTTAATGATTGGGACTATCTCATAGGGCTTAGTGTTAGGGCAAATCACTGCTGCCTGTAGATAGTGATAAGTTCAAATAGAAGTAGGAAATGTTATGTGAGCAGGGCTGCCGTATTGCATGAACTCAGGAGTGGGATTCAGCCGGTTCTCCCCGGTTTGATGTAACCACTTGCTAAAAAAGCAGCCGGTTCCCCGAACCAGGGAGACTCAGAGCCGCGATCCGGTACTGCCACCAGGGGCAGGCTGGGCCGGGTGGCAGAGGGGCAAGTTTTTTTGTTTTTTTTAATATATGTCCGGGGTCGGTCCCTCCTCCCCCCTCCTAAACACATCATACTCACCTCCTCCAGCGATGCCTGCCGCTCCGTACGCTGGTATCCTCTGCCTGTGTGTCACGTGGTAACACTCATTACAATAATGAATATGGACGCCACTCACCTCCCATAGGTGTGGCATCCATATTCATGACCTTAATGAGCGGTACCACATGACCGCTCATACAGGAAGAGGATACATGTGTCTGGATTTACATGCAGGGACTGAGGGAGAACTCAGGTGAGCCCAGCCATGCATACAATGGGCGGGAGGAGGATGAGAATGAGCCTGGAGGGGGGAGGAGGATGAGAATGAGCACGGAGGGGGGGAGGATGAGAATGAGCCCAGGGGGACGGGGGGGAGGGGGGATGAGAATGAGCCCAGGGGGACGGGGGAGGGGGGATGAGAATGAGCCCAGGGGGACAGTGGGGGAGGGGGGATGAGAATGAGCCCATGTGGAGCCATTATACAGTATGGAGCAGTATATGGGGCCATTATACTGTATGCAGCATCATGTGGAGCCATTATACTGTATGCAGCATCATGTGGAGCCATTATACAGTATGCAACAGTATATGGGGCCATTATACTGTATGCATCATCATGTGGGACCATTATACTGTATGCAACATCATGTGGGGCCATTATACAGTATGGAGCAGTATATGGGGCCATTACACTGTATGCAGCATCATCTGGGGCCATTATACTGTATGCAGCATCATGTGGAGCATTTATACTGTATGGAGCAGTATATGGGGCCATTATACTGTATGCAGCATCATGTGGGGCCATTATACTGTATGGAGCATCATGTGGGGCCATTATCCAGTATGGAGCATCAAGTTGGGACATTATACAGTATGGAGCAGTATATGGGGCCATTATACTGTATGCAGCATCATATGGGGCCATTAAACTGTAGAATGTAGTGCACAGCCTGGCCAGTTGGTCAGTCAAGTGAGACAGCTGCATAGAAATTTATGCAGCTGTCACACTCTGGTCAGGAGAGCTGCTGGCCAGAATGTGCACTGTTCTGATCTCATTCCAATTTATTTTTTTTCAACTGTTTGACTGCGCTCCTACTTGTATATGTTTGAGGAAAAGGTGTGTGTAAATGGGTGTGGCTTAAAAATGGGTGTGGCTTTAAAAATGGGTGTGGGTTTTCCTACACACAAACACAGAACCTGTTGCTAAAAATTTTAATCCCACCCCTGTGTGAACTACAGGAAAAGTAAACTAAGGGAAAGGGAATAGCGAGATCCTGAAGTGAAAAACAAGACAGAGTGGCCTAGCAGAAAAGGGGTCCTTGGATAGAATGATATGTTATGAGAAACTCTGAGCTTGCAAAACGCTGAAGGTAAATGACCTAAACAGGACTGCGTTCATGTAACTAGTGGCTGTCCTGAGCAGTAGATCCAGGGAACCAGCAGTGGAAGAAATAGGACTTGGAAGAGTGAGTACATTGACTTGCTGTTCAAGACTGTGGTGACAAGCTAGGCTGTGACGAAGTTGGTTGAAACAGTGTGCTTCACTAGCCCTGGAGTAGACTACAGTGGAAGGATACTGTGTGTATGAAAATGCTTTATATTGCAAAGGAAACATCAATAAAAAAGTTTACCCTCTATCCTTTGTACGTAACCTTTATCAAGTTACCGTTCAGTAAAGCCCCCGTTACACACTGCGATATCGCTAGCAATATCGCTGTAAAGTCACCGATTTTGTGACGTTGCAGCGATATTGCTAGCGATATCGCTGCATGTGATACTTACCTCTGACCGGCTCCCCCGATGGATATCGCTGATCGCACAAGAAGCTCCTGGACCATTCCTCGTCGGTCACTTCCTGTGGCGCTTCCTGTGGCGCCGACGATCGACGCGTGGAGCCGGGCGGGAGGACGCAGGATCGCCGCGTCTGACAGGTAAGTAGCGATCCCCGACCCCAGCGATGTCGCTGGTGAAATCTGCCTGTGTGGCAGCTCACTAGCGACCACCTAGCGATGCACCAGCGATCCTGACCGCGTCATATCGCTGGTCGGGATCGCTGGTGCATCGCTAGGTGTAACGGTACCCAGTGCATCACCCAGCTTTGCACATAGACTTGCCTCTGCACCTAGCATTCACATGGTATGTCCATCCACCCTGCTCTCCTGCTGTCTGTCTATGAAGGGCACACAGTGCATCACTCAGCTTTGCACATAGACTTGCCTCTGCACCTAGCATTCACATGGTATGCCTTTCAGCTAACCCCAGCTTACCCCAGTGTTATTTATGACCTTGTTTGCTCTGGCTTGATCATATGCATCTGGTCCACTCTTAATTGTCTGACCAAGAAGAGTAGAGACCACTCCTCTCTGCTTCACACCTGACTGCACTTAGTTGTACATATATTGCAGAGCACAAGTCTGCATAAAGACTTCAGTCTGCAGTGTGATTTCTATAAGTGTGTTCTAGAAGTGTGAAGATTAATTTAAGAATTAAAACCAGAAGTGAACCAGAAGGGAACTGAAGGTAACTGTACACAGTCACTGTAAACAATGTTTCTGTTTGTTTTCACCCCTATAATCCTTCACGTTCTGCTAATTCCCCTAATCCCTACTCCTAGTAAGGAACTGTTCATCTCTTCTTCAATCCTCCCCATCCACGTCACCTCCGCCTCAAAACTGTTCCTTAACATACAATCCTCTGTCTCCAAACACAGACAGCCCCCTCATTCCCTCTCCTGCTCCCACCTGCTAACACTTTCTCTGCTCCTTCTCACTGCTGGTGATATCTCCCCAAATCCTGGTCCTCCTCACCACATTCCCACAGTCATTTCTACCTCCCATCCATGCTCTATCACAACCTTCCGTAACCTCTCCAACCTTATACCCATTCACCCAGCCCCTGCTTCCCCAGTCCCACTAACAGGAGCTCTGTGGAACGCTCGCTCTGTCTGCAACAAGCTTTCCTACATCCATGATCTTTTTGTTACTACCAAACTTTCCTTCCTCGCCATCACCGAAACCTGGCTCACCCCTCCTGACACAGCCTCTCCTGCTGCACTTTCATATGGTGGCTTCCACCTTTCTCACACCCCCCGCCCCAGCAGCAAACATGGCGGAGGAGTTGGTTTTCTCCTGTCAGATACCTGCTCCTTCACCCCAATCCCACTGCCACCTTCTGTTACCCTCCCTTCCTTTGAGGTGCACTCTGTGCGCATCTACTCCCCCTCCAACCTCCAACTGGCTGTCATCTACCGCCCCCCAGGGCCAGCCACCACCTTCTTTGACCACTTCACCACCTGGTTACTTCATTTCCTTTCCGCGGACATCCCTACTATCATCATGGGCGACTTCAACATCCCCATTGACACTTCCATCTCAGCTGCCGCTAAACTCCTATCTCTCACTTCCTCCTTCGGCCTCACTCAATGGTCTTCTACAGCCACCCACAAAGATGGCCACACACTGGACCTCATCTTCACCCGCCTCTGCTTCCTATCTAACCTCTCTAACTCACCTCTTCCTCTCTCTGACCACAACCTTCTCACATTCTCTTCCCTCTTCACTCCATGTCTACAATCCCCACCCCACAAACTCTCACACCCTCGCAGAAATCTTAAACACCTTGACCTACACTCATTCTCTGAATCCCTCCTCCCTCTCACAGATATAAGTTCCTTACACAATGCGGATGACGCTGCTGCTCTAAATAACACCACACTAGCTGTAGCTTTGGAATCTGCTGCCCCACTTACACATACCAAAGCTCGCAAAATCAACAGACAGCCCTGGCACACCAGCCTGACCAAAGAGCTGAGGCGAGCTTCCAGGGCTGCTGAGCGCAGATGGAAAAGATCCCACTTCAACGAGCACTTCATCGCATTCAAACAGTCCCTCACTACTTTCAAGACCACACTCGCCACAGCTAAACAAACCTACTTCTCATCTCTCATATCCCCCCTGTCTCACAACCCTAAACAGTTATTCAACACCTTCAATTCTCTCCTCCGCCCCCCAGCACCTCCTCCCTCCCCACTCATCTCAGCTGAAGACTTTGCCTCATTTTTCAAGCAGAAGATTGATAACATCAGAGAAAGTTTTGGTCAACAACCCCCAGAACCCTTCCTCCCGACTTCCCAGCCCTCCACCTTCAAAACCAACTTCTCCACCATTACAGAAGATCGACTCTCCACTCTACTCTCAAGATCACATCTCACCACCTGTGCACTCGACCCGATCCCATCCCACTTCATACCAAACCTCACCACAGTCTTCATCCCAACCCTAACCCATCTCTTCAACCTATCACTAACAACTGGTGTTTTCCCCTCAAGCTTTATACATGCCTCCATCACACCTATCCTCAAAAAGCCCTCTCTTGACCCATCCTCTGTATCTAGCTATCGCCCTATATCACTTCTCCCCTACGCCTCCAAGCTACTGGAACAACACGTCTACCTTGAACTGTCCTCCCATCTCTCTTCTTGCTCCCTCTTCGACCGCTTACAATCTGGCTTCCGGTCACACCACTCCACTGAAACTGCCCTTACTAAGGTCACCAATGACCTCTTAACCGCCAAGAGCAAGTGACACTACTCTGTCCTCCTCCTCCTGGACCTGTCGGCTGCCTTTGACACAGTGGACCATTCCCTATTATTACAGACCCTCTCATCCCTCGGCATCACAGACTTAGCCCGATCCTGGATCTCATCATACCTAACAGACTGGACATTCAGCGTCTCCCACTCACACACCACCTCCTCACCTCGCCCCCTATCTGTCGGAGTCCCACAAGGTTCAGTCCTTGGGCCCCTGCTGTTCTCTATTTACACCTTTGGCCTGGGACAGCTCATAGAATCTCATGGCTTTCAGTATCATCTCTACGCTGATGACACACAGATCTACATCTCTGGACCAGATATCACCTCCCTACTAAACAGAATCCCTCAATGTCTGTCCACTATTTCATCCTTCTTCTCCGCTAGATTTCTGAAACTCAACATGGACAAAACAGAATTCATCATCTTTCCCCCATCTCACGTGACCCCCCCTACGAACCTATCAATTACAGTAAATGACTGCCCACTCTCCCCAGTCCCACAAGCTCGCTGCCTCGGAGTAATCCTTGATGCTAATCTCTCCTTCAAACCACATATCCAAGCCCTTTCCACTTCCTGCCGACTTCAACTCAAAAATATTTCACGAATCCGTTCATTCCTCACCCAAGAATCTGCAAAAACCCTAGTCCATGCCCTCATCATCTCTCGCCTTGACTACTGCAACCTCCTGCTCTGTGGCCTCCCCTCAAACACTCTCGCACCCCTCCAATCTATTCTAAACTCTGCTGCCCGACTAATCCACCTGTCCCCCCGCTATTCCCCAGCATCTCCCCTCTGTCAATCCCTTCACTGGCTCCCAATTGCCCAGAGACTCCATTACAAAACCCTACCCATGACATACAAAGCCATCCACAACCTGTCTCCTCCATACATCTGTGACCTCGTCTCCCGGTACTTTCCTGCACGCAACCTCTGATCCTCACAAAATCTCCTTCTCTACTCCCCTCTTATTTCCTCTTCCCACAATCGCATACAAGATTTCTCTCGCGCATCACCCCTACTCTGGAACTCTCTACCACAACATATCAGACTCTCACCTACCATCGAAACCTTCAAAAAGAGCCTGAAGACCCACCTCTTCCGACAAGCCTACAACCTGCAGTAACCACCGATCGACCAAACCGCTGCACGACCAGCTCTACCCTCGCCTACTGTATTATCACCCATCCCTTGTAGATTGTGAGCCCTCGCGGGCAGGGTCCTCTCTCCTCCTGTACCAGTTATGATTTGTATTGTTTAAGATTATTGTACTTGTTTTTATGTATACCCCTCCTTACCTGTAAAGCGCCATGGAATAAATGGCGCTATAACAATAAATAATAATAATAATAAAGATTGTGTTATAGAACAGGAGTCTCCTTTGTTGAACTGCAGAACCTATGGTCCTGGCCAGCCAAACCATGTAGCGCGCCGGGGCGTAAAAGGAGGAGACGAATACCATGCCTGTGGCTGCCAACCTGCACTACAAGTGCAATATGTTTTTGAATAAAATCCAGATTTTAATAGTAAAAAAATAAAAAATAAGATGAATAAAAAGTCCCTAATATGCAGGTTTCACCCTCAACCCCATCACCATACCTGGCAGACATCCTGTATTATACAGCCAACATCTGCTTGTAACAACAGTGATTAGAGGCCTAATTAATGCCTTAAATGCTGTTGTCCATCTCCGAGAGCAGAATTTAAGGTATGCAATCCCGGGGGATGGAGGAGACCATTTTTGGCAGTCATTATTACCACATGACTCAATCCAGGGGTCTTCATTGCATCTGAGAAAAAAATCCGGCACTCCCAAATGCACAAAAAATTAATTTGAATTTATTCACAATCAGGTAGTCCACAAGATTTACATTCCAATATGTGTAACGTTTCGGTCACTATCCGGACCGTCTTCAGACTATACATAATTAATATAACAAAAGAAGAAAGTCCGAAAAATACTGCAATATATATCAACTGATATTACAAACAACTGGTCACATATCAGATTGATACATCATTGTCCTGGCTAGGGACACAAAAAGGGGGAGGGGAAGGGCTAAATACAGTGACAAGTGCCACGTAAGTAAGTTATACACATAGTTAAAGGATATATACCCCAACATAGAAATATCAAAATTGCACAGAGTTTATCACAGTGAAACTTTGGAAACATATCACAAGACTAAAGATCATTGATTCTCCTAGTGTAAGGATTCCATGAAGAATAAAGTGCATACTAAAATCATGACCTGAATGAGAATCTCAATGCCAAGGATGTCTCTGCTATAGGAACGCCGGAGGGGTATGGAAAAGGCTTAATATAGCAATTGTTCAATGGTATCTTATCACAAATAAATGCTCTAGTCTCTTGAAAAAAATAAAAAATTGAAAAATAAAATGCAAAAATACAAAAAGTAGCAACCAGTAAAGGACATAGCTAATTGCCATGGGTCTTACCAATGTAAAGATTGTGAATATCTTGATTGTGTGAGCCCTTGAGAACAGTGCAGAACTGGAATGCTAACACATAACAATTAGTGGACCAGCAGTCTTACCCTTAACAGCCATGGTTCCTGTGACAAGTGACAGCTGGAGGTAGTGTATAGACAGGCTGTGGAGAAGGCGCTGACTGTGCCCGTGCCAGAACGGGTTTAAATAACCGGTGGATGTGCGCGCTAAAGCGCACACGTGCAGGCAAAGTAGGAAGGGCAGTTGGCAAGATGGACGCCAGCAGGAAGCTGTAAGTGGAACGCTTGGTGGAACGCAACCGGAAGTAGGTCACATGATATGGCCGTGACCGGAAGTGGTCAGTGAAACGCACGGTGGGACACACAGCAGCGGAGTTAAGAGGACCAATTGTGCACATATAACCACAGGCGGCACTCAGTTCAATGTCAACAAACTGAAATGAATAATGAGATATTATTAGCATGCAATTATGCTGTACCTGTAGGACAACTTAAAATAGGAATTAACACAAAAAAGGAGAAATGAGAAAAATTAAACATAAAAATAGAGATAATATTAAAGAAAATAGGGAAAAAATTATTTAAAAAAAAGAGGGAAAAATAAGAAAATATTTTTTTTATTTTTTAAGAAAAATTGAGAAATCAAAAACATGAGGACAAGGGAGAAATAATAAAATTTTAAAAATTGAAAATAAAAACTGACAATGTCATATTCTCTATTTAATCCCTTGGGTTCCATGCTCTGTAGTGAGTGTATCCAAAAGGTCTCCCTGAGTTTCAGAAATTTTACCTGATCACCTCCTCTCCTACTCTTATGGACTTGCTCCAGGACCAGGAACCTTATTTGGGCTATGGTGTGTCCTGCGCTGTGAAAGTGGTATGGAATGGGTATGTGATGACGTCCACACCATATGTCCGATTTATGGTGTGAAGTCCTATCCTTAACACTCTGAGTTGTTTCCCCTACATAAATTTTGCCTCACGGGCATTTTACAGCGTAAACTACAAATTTTGAATCACAGGTGTAGAACCCCTTAATAGGGATATCTACACCTGTTTGTGGATGTGAAATGGTAGGCCCCTTCAGAACATTAGTACACTGAGCACATTGAAGGCAAGGGAAAGTGCCACTCTCCTGTGTCCAAAGAAAACTCTGTTTAGGGATCTTTAAAATAGAGCCTATGTCTGCTAGGACAATTTTGTCCCTTAGATTATTCGGTCTCCTAAAACATGGGAGAAAAGGTGCCTGAAATTCGGAAACCTGTGGGAAGCTGCTCTGAAGAATAGGCCAGTGTTTATGGATTTTCCTATGTAGTCTGTACATAAAGGGGTGGAAGATGTGGACGAAGGGAATGCTAAGACCTGAGGATGACTTCTTTTGAGATTACCGTCTCTACACTGTTTGAGTAAACACCGCGGAAAGCCCCTCTCTGTGAACTTATCTTCCATGGTTTCTAGACATTGGGAACATCTTTGGGGTTCACTAACAATTCTCTTAACCCTCTCGAATTGTGAGATAAGAATGGACTTCTTAACTGCAACAGGATGACAGCTCTTGTAAAGGAGTAAGTTGTTGCGGTCTGTCTCCTTTGTAAAAAGATCAATAGAGAGATGGCTCGAGGAGTTCTGAATCACAGTGGTGTCCAGAAAACTAATCGCTGTTGGATGGCTATTTAGGGTAAAAGTAAGTTCAGGCCACACTTCATTAAGATACATATGGAAATCCTCCAATGTGTCTAATGCCCCGTGCCAAAGACAAAACACATCATCAATGTACCTGTGCCACAATAGGCAATGTGATTTGTAACCCCTGTGTGAATAAATGAACTCCGACTCAAAATGAGCCATAAAACAGATAGCATACGGGGGGGGGCATATGTGACCCCATGGCTGTCCCTTGTACCTGTAGGTAAAATGTATCTTCAAGTAGAAAAAAAATTTCCATCAAGACTAACCTAAATAAATCCATCAGAAAATTAATAGCCTCATCAGAAACTTCCAATAATAGCCTAATTGCTCTAATCCCCTTTTCATGTTGTATCGAAGTGTATAAGCTGTTCACATCGAAGGTCACCAATAGGGTGCCTCCAGGTAATGGACCCATAGATTTAATAATCTCAAAAAATGCCTCTGTATCAAGAAGAAAAGGAGTATGTTTAACCAAAGGAGTTAGCATCTTCTCCAGTAGTTGGGATAATGGGGACAGCACTGAGTCCGTGGAAGCAACTATTGGTCTGCCTGGGGGATTGGAAAGTCTCTTATGTATTTTTGGTAATGTATAAAAGACAGGAATAATAGGATCTACTTTAGTTAAAAATTCCTGAGTCTTTTATCAATAATACACTCTCGCAGAGCACGTTCCAAAACGACAGCTATCTTATCTTGAATAGGTGTTGTAGGGTCACGGGATAAGGGTAAATAAACCTCTCTATTCATCAGTTGTGAATAAATCTCATTACAATAAGAGGAGCGATCCATAATGACAGTTTCACCCCCCCTTATCTGCTGGTTTAATAATTATGTCCCGATCATTAGCTAAAGTATGCAAGGTATCACGTTCCCCTTGGTCTAGATTAGCTCGGATGATCAATTCACCCCTAGTGATCTGTCTTGTATACATAGATACTTCCCTCTCTTCATCAGAGAGATGAAGGTCTCTACCGGTGGACATGTCCTTGGGGGGTTAAAGGTACTCCGTAATCTAAGACCCAGGTCGGTTATGCTCACTGGTACCTTGGTACTCTCTAATGCCCTAGGAATAATGGGTTCCTGTGTGCTGAAATGAGCCTTAAGTCTTAGGTTTCTGTTGAACCGTTGCAAATCTAAATCTAATTGAAAAGTATTAAATTTATATGTTGGGCAAAAAGATAGACCTTTCTGGAGCAGATACAATTGGGAAGAATCAAGAGACTTAGATTAAATATTTACAACCAGGTTTGACTGATTACCTGTGATCTCGTGTTCATTGTATGACGATTGTTGTCTACGGCACTGGCCACCCCTCCTCGTCCTCTTCTTGGGATATACCTCTTGTCTGGTCATAAAAAGAAGGTCTGCCTGTACCGGCTCTTTCGTTGTCTGAGCTCGAAGCAGGGGATCCGTCCGTATATCTGTAGGTTCGATAGCCCGAGCGGGAGTGGCCGGTAGAACCCTGCCATTTATATACTCTCTTCTGAAGGTAATCTTGTGTGGCTCGTATGAACTTTTGGCGCTTGCGCTTTTCCGTCTCTTGTCTGAAAGTGTCCAAATTATCCTTGGTACGTGTTTCGATGGACTCAAATTCTTCTTTAGGTAATATATCCTTAAGTTGTCTCTCAATATTCACAACCTTTTCTTGTCCACTCCCATCTACCAATGTCCTTCTTTTGGGACGCCTAATCTTTTGCTTCTAGCAACTAAGATTTTATAATTAGGTCCATTTTTTTGTGTTGTGTTTGTAAAATGAATGTTTTCAAAACAGGAAATCATGTCATTGTCATTTTTAATTGAATATTCTTCCACGCAGAGAGCTTTCAAAGCACCTATTTTCGAAGTTTTTTCAAAATTAGGATCATAAGCTGAAATTATTATTTAAAATCACAGTTCTGTGATCACAAAGTTATTAGAACTATTGTTTATACTTGAAGAAAGGTGTATAATGCAATGGCATTGGTGTAGATTTACCAAGGCCAGAGTTATATTCAAGTGAAATTGCCATCCCATTTTTGGGACACAGGCATCTATTTTCGATGTTTTTTTTTACATGGAAATTTTAGTTTGATTCACTAGTTTTTATACATACCCCTAAATCATTTACAACTGATATGGCAGGCAGAGGTCTTTTAGTTTAATTTTTTCCTTCTTACCAGATAGTCTGGAAATCCCTCACCCCTCCACCCCCCTTCCCCAGTACCTTTCTGACTATATATGCTTTGTGAAACCTGATATCTCAGCTGTACTGGAGACACTCAGGAGAACAGACCCTATAACTTTCTGGCTTGTCAGACATTGTTTACGATCACATCACAGTATATAAGGTTGGTATTTTATGCTTTTATTCATCACAATTGTTTATTTAGCTTGTTTTATGAATGGATAGTGAAATGTGAAATATATTTATATATATAAATATATATATATTTAAAATAATAATATATATTTTTATCTATAGTTTTCTAAATGTTACTATACTTTTTGTTTTTGTTGTATCAGCAGTAGTGTTGAGCATTCCGATACTGCAAATATCGGGTATCGGCCGATATTCACGGTATCGGAATTCCGATACTGAGTTCCGATACTTTTAGCATATCGAATACCGGAATCGGAAGTTCCCATAATGCTATGAGCCAGTTTGATTTGATTCAGCCAATGAGGAATCCTAAGAAGTGTGGGCACATCCTGTTAGGCATGTAGGCATGTTAACTAATGGCATGGCTGTGATTAGCTGCTGAAATGATGTCATGATGCACTATAAAAGCGGCCACCACCATTTTGGGTTCACTCTGCTGTGAATTCAGTTAGGGACAGGACGCTGCTCTTTTGACTCTGAGGGACAGTTAGAGATAGCAATTTGTTATATTGTGCTTTAAGCAGGCTACTGTAGCAACCCCTGTGTGAAGCTTTCTTTTGCCTTACAGCGCTGTTCACAGCTGTCTGCAAGGTCTGTGTGAGTGCAGCTCACGGTGTAGTGTGTTCTGCAGCCACCCCTGGTTGTAGGCCGCTCAGCGTGCGTCACTGCCTCATACATATTTTTTTTTTATAGCTTCTCATTTTTACTGATTTCTCCTATTAGTGTGCATCCATCCGTATCCATCTACATTGGTTGCAAACACTATATAGGAGTAGATAGCGGAGCCTTTCTGCAGCCTTTCAGTGCTAGTGCACAGTTCTCTGCACTGTATTGTTCACGGCGGTCTGTGAGGTCTTTGTGTGTGAGTGAAGCTCAAGCTGTATTGTGTTCTGCAGCCACCTCTGGTTGTAGTCCGCTCAGCGTGCGTCACTGCCTCATACATTGTCCTTTTTTGCTGTAGTGCTGCTTATTTTTCCTGAATTTCTCCTATTAGTGTGCTTCCATCCGTATCCAGCTAGATTGGTTGCAAACACTATATAAGAGTAGATAGAGGAGCCTTTTTGCTGGCTTGTGCCCTGCAGCCACAGCCAGACTCGTATTAGCCTATTTTTTGGAGGCTCATCTATTGCATTGTAGGTTACCTTCCTGCATTGTAATAGCTCCAAAAAGTTTGTGATGCTATCGCTTTTACATCTTTGGTCACATCCTTTCTGTTTTTTTGAAAAAAAAAACCAAGTAAATAAAGTTCACCAAACACTCCACTTTACAGTTGTGTAGGTCACATTAGCTCATATTAAAGTGTAGTCCACACACTTTATAAAATTAGTCTTTCTTATACCTGTTAGCAGCTGTTCAGGAATAAGCACACTAAGCCCTTAGTACTTTTCTGCCTATCTTTATCACTCTACCAAGATGAAGAAGGCAGGGAGTAAGGCACGTGGTCATGGGAGTGGAGTTTCAGCAGGGAGAGGACGTGGGGATTCTGTGCCTGCTGCGGGCACCAGTGACTCAGCATCCCCCAGTTTTAACAGGGAACAGTCCTTTATGCGCAGCTTTGTAGGAGCTCGCCGTACCCCACTGCTGCGGGAGGAACAAATTGAAGCCGTTGTCGGATGGATGGCAGCTAACGCTTCGACTTCAATGACTTCCAGATCCTCTCAGGTACAGAGCACTGAAGAGCAACCATCTGTCTCTTCACCACCTGCCAAATTGCCCAGGCAGTCAGAGAGCCCTGGACAGAAGCCATCTCATTCTCTACTTCTCTTCTCTGAATCTCTTGGCTTGGAAAGAGGGGGCCAGCCAAGCAGCATTCTAGAATGTGAAGAAGAGGGAGTATGCAGTGACGCGCAACAGCTTTTTCTCTCTGAATCTGAAGAGGCGGATGGGCCAGTGCCCATGGTCAGCACACCTCAGTAAGCATCTGATGAGACTCAGGTGCCACTTTCTGGTGAGTACTGTGCTGGTGAGACTACCCAGGAGAAGCAGATGTTTGAAGAGGGTAGTGTAGATGATGAGGTCCTTGACCCATCAAGGTGTGAGGAACAGGAAGGTGGTGGGAGCAGCTCTGAGGAAGAGATTCCCCGAACGGCCAAGACAGGAGGGAGAGGGAGGGGGCAGACTTGGTTGCCTGTAGCCTCCACTTCGGCACCCATTAGGAGCATTCCTCTTCCAAAACCCAAAACGGGCACTCCCAGAACTTGCAGTGCGAGGTCCTTTTTTGACACAGTTGCAGATGACATTTGCTTTGTCAAATGCAAGCTGTGTAATCAGAAAGTAAAAAGAGGGAAAAGTGTCAGCAACCTCAATACCACAAATATGTGGAAACATGTGCGGACCAACCACGTGGTGGAGTTACAAACACACACTGAAGACGTAGGCCAACCTACAGCACCACCTACCACCTCTTCAGCTCGTGTTGTAGCCTCTTCCTCCAGCTCACACACAGCTGGTTCGGCTTCCTTACAGGATCGCCATGGAAGAACCTATGGCACTGTTGTACAGAGACCCAGTGTAATTGCACCCACAGCACCACGTTCCCTGTCATCCTCACACTCCCAGGCCACTCTACAGCCATCGGTAGCACAGGCATGGGAGAAAAGGCGGCCATACTCGGCAAACCATCCGCCAGCACAGGCTCTGAATGCTGGCATTTCAAAACTACTGGCCCTTGAAATGCTCTCATTCAGGCTGGAGGAGACTGACACCTTCCGTAACTTCATGGCATTGGCAGTCCCACAATACAATGTGCCCAGCCGCTTTTATTTCAGCAGGCAAGCCGTCCCTGCCCTGCAAAAGCATGTGGAGGGAAAAATTAAACATGCGCTACTAAACGCCGTCAGTAGCAAGGTCCACCTGACCACCGATGCATGGACCAGTAACCCTGGACAGGGACAATACCTTTCCCTCACTGCCCATTGGGTAAATGTTGTGGAGCCGGGTACAGATCTTGAGAGTGGCGCTGTACGTGTTCTGCCAACACCAGGGATTGCAGGAATCCAGTCTGTACACATTGACTCCTCCTCATACTCCAGTTCCTCTGAATCAGCGCTGCAGGAGCCGTCACAGTCTACCTCCACATGGACCCGTGAACGCTTGCCTGTTACGACCGATATGAGCACAGCCGTGGCCAAACGTCAACAGGCCGTACTGAAATTAATTTATTTGGGGAATCGAAGCCACACAGCGCAGGAGCTCTGGAAGGCCATCAAGCAGGAGAGCGACGTGTGGTTTGTGCCAGCGAATCTCCAGCCAAGCTTGGTAGTGTGTGACAATGGCCGAAATCTGGTGGCAGCTCTGGGCCTAGGCAACCTCACTCACATCCCATGTCTGGCACATGTGCTCAACTTGGTCGTGCAGAATTTTTTGAGGGACTATCCTGATCTTGATGCACTGCTGCACAAGGTCCGCCTAGAGTGCGCTCACTTGCGGCGTTCCAGCATGGCAAGATTGCGCATTGCAGCTCTGCAGCGCCGATTCCACCTTCCGGAACATCGCATCATGTATGACCTACCCACCAGGTGGAATTCAACGTTACATATGTTGGAGCGGTTATGTGAGCAGCAGGCAGCAGTAATGGAGTACCAGCTGCATCAGGCGCAAACAAGTCGTACTGCACGCCGTTCACACTTCACCACCACAGAATGGGCCTCTATGAAGGACATCTGCCACGTTTTGCATGCCTTCGATGATTCCACGCGGATGGCGAGTGCAGATGATGCACTAGTCAGCATGACTGTCCCCCTTATCTGCCTGCTTCAAAAAACACTGCAAGCACTAAGGGAGGAGGTTTTGGAAGAGGCGGAGGATGAGGAGTCACAAATGCCATCTGCTTCTGGACAGTCTGCGCAACGTGATTCCTCACAAAGGGCTAGGCAGGGGACACTTTGTGAGGAGGATGAGGAGGAGTCAATGGAGGAAAAAGACATCTCTCCAGAGGAGGGAGGTACACAATGCTCTAGTAGTCAATATGTAGAGCGAGGGTGGGGTGATGCAGAGCAGGCAGAGATGACGCCTCAAGCAGGGGACAGCATTTCTTGGCCAGTTGGGAGTCTGCAGCACATGGTTGATTTCATGCTGCAGTGCCTGTGAAATGACCGCCGCATCGCCCACATTCTCAACACGGCTGATTATTGGGTGTACACCCTCCTAGATCCTCGCTACTGGGACAACTTACAAAGCCTCATAACACCGTTGAACCGGGAGCGTAAAATGCGGGAGTACCAAGACACACTGGTGCATTCCATCATGTTCTACATTCCACCCGAGAGCAGTGCTGCTAGTGCTTTACAAAGCAGCTCTCTGCGTCGAGACAGTGGAGGAAGCTCTGCACAAAGAGGGAGCAGAGGCAGCGCCTCAGCACAAGGCAAGACCAGTATGGCCCAAATGTGGAAAGTTTTGTGTGCCCGCCACAAATGTCTACACCATCACAGATGGCTCCAGTCAGCAGGAAGGCAACGTTTCCGTCAAATGGTGACAGACTACATGTCTTGTCCTCTCAGTGTACTCCCAGACGGCTCTTCCCCCTTCAAGTTTTGGGTCTCTAAGCTGGATACATGGCCAGAGCTTAGCCAGTATGCATTGGAGGTGCTGGCTTGCCCTGCTGCTAGTGTATTATTGGAACGCGTCTTTAGTGCCGCAGGTGGTGTACTAACAGACCGTCGCACGTGACTATCCTCCGATAACGTTGACTGGCTTACTTTTCTGAAAATGAACAAGGCTTGGATCTCGCCGGAATTTGCCAGTCCTCTTCCAGATTAAATAATTGGTTGGCAACAGTATCCAGGTCTCCTGTTGTGTTCATGTTTCAACCACCTGAACTGTAATCCCTGTGCTCCAGCACCGCCAGTTGCTGCTCAGAAGTGCCGTCTGCACAGAGAAAAACACTAGCTCCTGTGTTAGTGGGGTTCAGTAACGTCAGCTGCTCCCCTACTGTGTGTACGGCAATATCTCCTGCTCCCTTCATATTCATCCCAACATCAGATATTAAACTTGCTCCAATTAGGCCTCAGCCTACTCCATGATTGAGCCTGGGCTCCAACACCGCCAGTTGCTGCTCAGAAGTGCTGTCTGCACAGTCAACATATGCTCCAGTGTTATTGGGGTTCAGTAATGTCAGCTGATCCCCTGCTGTGTGTCCGGAAATTTCGCCTGCTCTGTCCACATTCACACTACTCCATATTTTAAACTTGCTCCAATTAGGCCTCTGACTACACTCTGTTTCTACTGTAATTCCTTGGCTCCAACACCGCCTGTTGCTGCTCAGAAGTGTCTTTGGCACAGGTACTCCCTCGTGCCCAGCCTGGTTCCAGCACACCAGCTGTTTCCGGGTAGTGTCAACGTCACTTTGGCACCAATACGTTGTCCTGTCGTGTTGCGGTCGGGTTAGCCGACTCTATGGTGCCTGCAGTTTAGGTGCTTCCTATGTGGACTGCGGGATCTGGCAATAAAGGCTGGTTCTGTAGTGCCAATAGGACAAGCACCCCTTGTAGGACTGTGGGTTTCGGTAACTGCGGCCGGCTCACGGCCTTGCAACGTTGTTTTTCAGGGGTACTTTCTGCTGCCCCTCCAGGTTCCAGCACCGTCAGCTGGTTCTCGGCAGTGCCATTGGCTCTTGTTCCTTCTGCTGCCCCTCCGGGTTCCAGCACCGTCAGCTGGTTCTCAGCAGTGCCTTTGGCTTAGGTGCCTCCATCTTGGTATCCAAGTTCCAGCAAAGTCTGCTGGTCCTTGGTAGTGCTTTCTAGCACAGTTACCTCCTGCTTAGTAACTGGATTCCAGTACCGTCAGCTGGTCCTCGGTAGTGCCATTGGCTCTTGTTCCTTCTGCTGCCCCTCTGGGTTCCAGCACTGTCAGCTGGTTCTAGGCAGTGCCTTTGGCTTAGGTGCCTCCATCTCGGTATCCGAGTTCCAGCAACGTCTGCTGGTCCTTGGTATTGTTTTCTAGCACAGGTACCTAATGCTTAGTAACCGGGTTCCAGCACCGTCAGCTGGTCCTCGGTAGTGCCATTGGCTCTTGTTCCTTCTGCTACCCATCCGGATTCCAGTACCGTCAGCTGGTTCTCGGCAGTTCCTCAGCCTTCTTGTACCTTCTGCTACATTTCCAAGTTCAAGCTTTTTGAAATGGTTTTTGGTAATCACCCTGGATCTCCCTGATAACGACCCTGAAGACCACCCCAAAGAAGACCAAAAAGATGACCCTGAAGAAGATGACCAAGAGGACAAAGAACATGAAGACAACCACCAAGATACAGAACAACAAAAGACAGAAGACCAAGAAGCAGAAGAACAAAAAGCAGAAGAACATTAAGCATAACACTAAAAATCAGAGCAAAAGATATTATCTAAATTATAAGCAGAAGATGACTAAGTAGTGTATGGGGGTGAGTCCGTTCCTCCTCATGGTGCCCCTGGAAAATGCCTGCTGCTGCAGGCCAAACTGAATGCGGACAAATCCTGTTGTAAATCTTTTGTGACAGGCAGAACGGAAGGTGTAATCTTCAAACTTGTATAGATAACAACTACAGGAATGCCTGTCACAAATAAGAATATGATGAAGAAGAAGAATAGGAAGAAGATGAAGAAGTAGAATATGAAGAATAATAGTTGAATAAGAAGAAATATGAAGAATCTAAAAAAAAAAGAATAATTGGAAGAAGGTGAAGAAGAAGAAGATGAATAAGGTGAAGAAGTTGATGAAAACGATGCTGCTGCTGAGGATCATGAAGGAGAAAGTGTGGGAGAGTAAAAAAGAAGGTGAAGAGCATGGAAGTAGTGAAACATACATATCTGACAAAATATAACAAATGTTAACATAGTCAATATATTTGTAACTCCGAACGTCTTAAAAAAAAAAAAATATTCCTGCTATTCCATTTGATTGGGCTAGACCTCTATGCCTTTAATGTCTCCTCCACCTCTCCCAATACATTCTACATTATTCTTAGTTATTTTTCTTCATGTAGAATTAAACTACAAGGAAAGAAAGGGTTTATTTTAATTCCGATATTTCTGTCCCATTGACTTGCATTGGTTTCCTGTATCAGAATCGGCGATATCCGATACTTTTTGGGTATCGGTCCGATCCAATCCGATCCGAAATTTCACGATATCAGAAGGTATCGCTCAACACTAATCAGCAGTAAGAACATGGCATATCGATATAAAAAAGGACTTACTGTTGATGATCCTGGTAATCATTTGATAGAGCCAATTGCTACACAAAGAAGGTGTGCTTTATGTAAGAAAAAAACAACCAGAATTTGCAAACGGTGTGATGCTCCCCTTCATGCTGAGTGTTTTGCTGTATTCCATTCCCCTAACTGAGTTATTTGGAGAATTTTGTAATATAATATTTTGAAAAAAGTGCATAAACATATTGTTTGCATAATAGTTTGTAAGCAAAAAAATAAAGTTGAATAAGTTCTATCTTTTCTGAGTTCTTGCTATCACTTTCTGCCAATGTCCCAAAATTGGGACACCCTTTTCTGAAAAATCCGTACTTGTAAAAATTTGGCAAATTATGTTTCTGATTCATTAGGACCCAAATCATTAAAAATCTGTCATTAAAAAAAAAAAAAAAAAAAAAAGGAAAATTGCTAATTTGGCAAGTAATGGGTTAATATCTGTAATTAAATATTCAAGGGTCAAGGCCATCACGTCCAATGAACATTTATTTAAAATCTGTCCTTTACTGGTTGCTACATTTTGTATTTTTGTATTTTTTTTTCATTTTTTTATTTTTTTCAAGAGACTAGAGCATTTATTTGTGATATGATACCATTGCTATATTAAGCCTTTTCCATACCCCTCCGGCGTTCCTATAGTAGAGACATCCTTGGCATTGTCTTGTATTGAGATTATCTTTCAGGTCATGATTTAACTATGCACGTTATTCTTCATGGAATCCTTACACTAGGAGAATCAATGATCTTTAATCTTGTGATATGTTTCCAATGTTTCTCTGTGATAAACTCTGTGCAATTTTGATGTCTCTATGTTGGGGTATATATCCCTTAACTATGTATATGACTTACTTATGTGGCACTTGTCATTGTATTTAGCCCTTCCCCTCCCCCTTTTTGTGTCCCTAGCCAGGACAATGATGTATCTATCTGATATGTGACCAATTGTTTGCAATATCAATTTATATATATGGCTGCATTTTTCGGACTTTTTTCTTTTGTTATATTATTTATGTATAGTCTGAAGAAGGTCCGGATAGTGACTGAAACGTTACACATATTGGAATATAAATCTTGTGGACTACCTGATTGTGAATAAATTCAAATTATTTTTTTCTGCATTTGGGAGTGCCGGATTTTTTCTTCTGCATTTGATCTGGAGTGGTTATCCATTTCTGTGCACCCCGCATTATTATTACGGAGTGACGTGTTTTTTTGTACTTGTCATTGCATCTGAGGGCCTGCTGAAGGACCCAATGGCTTTCATGTAAATACGGTACTTCTGTAAAGTCCTGTCATAAGGTATATTGCAGGATATAGAACAGTCCCCTAAGAGAAGAAAAAAAAAGTAAAAACATTTTTTAAATATTTAAAAAAATGAAATCACCTACCCTTTGTCCCCAATAAGAAAAAAAGACATAAAAAAATAGAGATATTTGATTTGGTGTTATTGTGTCTGTGAAAGTCTGATCTTTCAAAATTTAAAATGATTTAAGACTAGAGTTGAGCGATACCAGCCGATACTTGAAAATATCGGATCGGAATGGATCGGCCGATCTTAAAAAAAAATATCGGTATCGCCGATTCCGATACCGGGAACCAATGCAAGTCAATGGGGCCAAAATATCGGAATTAAAAAAAACCCTTTCTTTCCTTGTAGGTTAATTCTACATGAAGAAAAACAACTAAGAATAATGTAGAATGTATTGTGGGAGGTGGAGGAGACATTAAAGCCATAGAGTTTTAGCCCAATCAAAAGGAATAGCAGGAATTAAACTTTTTTTTTAAAGACGTTAGGAGTTACAAAGATATTGACTATGTTAGCCTCATTTATATTTTGCCAGACATGTATGTCTTCTTCTTCTTTCTTCTTCTTTCTTATTCTTCTTCCCTTTTTTACCTTCTTCTTCTTCTTCTTATTCCTTTTTTTACATTCTTCTTCTTCTACTTCCTTTTTTTACATTCTTCTTCTTCTTCCTTTTTTTACATTCTTCTTCTTCTTCCTTTTTTTACATTCTTCTTCTTATTCCTTTTTTTACATTCTTCTTCTTCTTCCTTTTTTAAATTCTTCTACTTCCTTTTTTTACATTCTTCTTCTTCTTCTTCCTTTTCTTACATTCTTCATATTCTTCTTATTCAACAATTATTATTCTACATATTCAACTTCTTCATCTTCTTCCTATTCTTCTTCATCATATTCTTGTTTGTGTCAGGCATTCCTGTAGTTGTTATCTAGAAAAGTTAGAAGTTTACACCTTCCGTTCTGCCTGTCACAAAAGATTTACAACAGGATTTGTCCGCGTTCAGTTTGGCCTGCAGCAGCAGGCCTTTTCCAGGGGCACCACGAGGAGGAACGGACTCACCCCCATACACTGCTTAGTCTTCTTCTGCTTATAAATAAGATAATATCATTTGCTCAGAGTATTAGTCTTATGCTTAATGTTCTTCTGCTTTGTTTTTTTTATGCTTCTTTGTCTTCTCTCTCTTGTTGTTCTGCATCTTGGTGGTTGTCTTCCTGTTCTTTGTCCTCTTGAACCAGCTGACGGTACTGGCACCAGGAGGGGCAGCAGAAGGAACAAGAGCCAATGGCACTACCGAGGACCAGCTGACGGTGCTGGAACCCGGTTACTAAGCAGGAGGTACCTGTGCTACAAAGCACTACCAAGGACCAGCAGACGTTGCCGGAACTCGTATACCGAGATGGAGGCACCTAGGCCAAAGGCTCTGACGAGAACCAGCTGACGGTGCTGGAACCCGGAGGGGTAGCATAAGCTGCAAGAGCAAATGGAAATAGCGAGGACCAGCTGACAGTGCTGGCACCCGGAGGGGCAGCAGAAGGAATAAGAGCCAATGGCACAACCGAGGACCAGCTGACAGTGCTGGAACCCGGTTACTAAGCAGGAGGTACCTGTGCTACAAAGCACTACCAAGGACCAGCAGACGTTGCCGGAACTCGGATACCGAGATGGAGGCACCTAGGCCAAAGGCTCTGACGAGAACCAGCTGACGGTGCTGGAACCCGGAGGGGTAGCATAAGCTGCAAGAGCAAATGGAAATAGCGAGGACCAGCTGACAGTGCTGGCACCTGGAGGGGCAGCAGAAGGAATAAGAGCCAATGGCACAACCGAGGACCAGCTGACGGTGCTGGAACCCGGTTACTAAGCAGGAGGTACCTGTGCTACAAAGCACTACCAAGGACCAGCAGACGTTGCCGGAACTCGGATACCGAGATGGAGGCACCTAGGCCAAAGGCTCTGACGAGAACCAGCTGACGGTGCTGGAACCCGGAGGGGTAGCATAAGCTGCAAGAGCAAATGGAAATAGCGAGGACCAGCTGACAGTGCTGGCACCCGGAGGGGCAGCAGAAGGAATAAGAGCCAATGGCACAACCGAGGACCAGCTGACGGTGCTGGAACCCGGTTACTAAGCAGGAGGTACCTGTGCTACAAAGCACTACCAAGGACCAGCAGACGTTGCCGGAACTCGGATACCGAGATGGAGGCACCTAGGCCAAAGGCTCTGACGAGAACCAGCTGACGGTGCTGGAACCCGGAGGGGTATCAGAAGTTACCCCTGAAAAGCAAAGTTGGCATGCCGCAAGCTGGCCGCAGTTACCGAATCACACAGTCCTACAGGGGGTGCTTGTCCTACTGGCACTATGGAACAAGCCTTTCTTACCAGAACCCGCAGTCCACATAGGAAGCACCTAAACTGCTGGCACCCTAGCCTCGGCTAACCCAACCGCAACACGACATGGCAACTTGGGGTGGCAAACTGACATTGACACTTCCCGGAAACAGCAGGCAGGGCTGGAACCAAGCTGGGCAGGAGGGAGTACCCGTGCCAAAGTCAGTTATGAGCAGCAACTGGCGATGTTGGAGCCCAGGACAAGCACTTAGCAGGCTGAGGCCTGATGTGCTGTCAATTGTGAGGCAGCAGGACAGATTGCCATCAAAACAGCAGGGGAACAGCTGACGTTACTGAACCCCACAAACACAGGAGCTAGTGTTTTACTCTGTGAAGACGGCACTTCCGAGCAACAACTGGCTGTGTTGAAGCCCAGGGACAAGCACGGAGCAGGCTGAGGCTGCATTGAAGAAATTTTAAGATCGGTTGTAGACTACTAATTTTAACCAAGCTCCACTTAGGCCTGTGGCTTCACTGATTTTCGTATTTCCCCTGTCCTCCAACCCCGCCAGTTACAGCTCCGAAGTGGCGTCTGCACAATCCACACTTGTTCCTGTGTTACAGGTGTTCAGTCCGGTCAGTTAATCCCCTGATGTGTGTCCGGCAATGTCGCCTGCTCTGTCCACATTCCCATAATGGGAATGTGGACAGAGCAGGCGACATTGCCGGACACACATCAGGGGATTAACTGACCGGACTGAACACCTGTAACACAGGAACAAGTGTGGATTGTGCAGACGCCACTTCGGAGCTGTAACTGGCAGGGTTGGAGGACAGGGGAAATACGAGAGACAGTGGAGCCACAGGCCTAATTGGAGCACGGTTAAAAATCAGTAGTGGTACGACTGTGTAGGCAGCAGGAGACTTTGCCATCTACACAGCAGGGGATCAGCTGACGTTACTGAACCCCACTGAGACACGGGAGCAAGTGTCTCTTTCCGTGTGGACGGCACTTCCGAACTACAACTGGCTGTGTTGAAGCCCAGGAAATAGGAGGGTGTAGGCAGAGGCCTACTGTATTTTGAATGAGGTGACAGCAGGAGAGACTGCCATCCACACAGCAGGGGATCAGCTGACGTTACTGAACCCCACTGAGACACGGGAGCAAGTGTCTCTTTCCGTGTGGACGGCACTTCCGAACTACAACTGGCTGTGTTGAAGCCCAGGAAATAGGAGGGTGTAGGCAGAGGCCTACTGTATTTTGAATGAGGTGACAGCAGGAGAGACTGCCATCCACACAGCAGGGGATCAGCTGACGTTACTGAACCCCACTGAGACACGGGAGCAAGTGTCTCTTTCCGTGTGGACGGCACTTCCGAACTACAACTGGCTGTGTTGAAGCCCAGGAAATAGGAGGGTGTAGGTAGAGGCCTACTGTATTTTGAATGAGGTGACAGCAGGAGAGACTGCCATCCACACAGCAGGGGATCAGCTGACGTTACTGAACCCCACTGAGACACGGGAGCAAGTGTCTCTTTCCGTGTGGACGGCACTTCCGAACTACAACTGGCTGTGTTGAAGCCCAAGAAATAGGAGGGTGTAGGCAGAGGCCTACTGTATTTTGAATGAGGTGACAGCAGGAGAGACTGCCATCCACACTGCAGGGGATCAGCTGACGTTACTGAACCCCACTGAGACACGGGAGCAAGTATCTCTTTCCGTGTGCACGGCACTTCCGAACTACAACTGGCTGTGTTGAAGCCCAGGAAATAGGAGGGTGTAGGCAGAGGCCTACTGTATTTTGAATGAGGTGACAGCAGGAGAGACTGCCATCCACACAGCAGGGGATCAGCTGACGTTACTGAACCCCACTGAGACACGGGAGCAAGTGTCTCTTTCCGTGTGGACGGCACTTCCGAACTACAACTGGCTGTGTTGAAGCCCAGGAAATAGGAGGGTGTAGGCAGAGGCATACTGTATTTTGAATGAGGTGACAGCAGGAGAGACTGCCATCCACACAGCAGGGGATCAGCTGACGTTACTGAACCCCACTGAGACACGGGAGCAAGTGTCTCTTTCCGTGTGGACGGCACTTCCGAACTACAACTGGCTGTGTTGAAGCCCAGGAAATAGGAGGGTGTAGGCAGAGGCCTACTGTATTTTGAATGAGGTGACAGCAGGAGAGACTGCCATCCACACAGCAGGGGATCAGCTGACGTTACTGAACCCCACTGAGACACGGGAGCAAGTGTCTCTTTCCGTGTGGACGGCACTTCCGAACTACAACTGGCTGTGTTGAAGCCCAGGAAATAGGAGGGTGTAGGCAGAGGCCTACTGTATTTTGAATGAGGTGACAGCAGGAGAGACTGCCATCCACACAGCAGGGGATCAGCTGACGTTACTGAACCCCACTGAGACACGGGAGCAAGTATCTCTTTCCGTGTGGACGGCACTTCCGAACTACAACTGGCTGTGTTGAAGCCCAGGAAATAGGAGGGTGTAGGCAGAGGCCTACTGTATTTTGAATGAGGTGACAGCAGGAGAGACTGCCATCCACACAGCAGGGGATCAGCTGACGTTACTGAACCCCACTGAGACACGGGAGCAAGTGTCTCTTTCCGTGTGGACGGCACTTCCGAACTACAACTGGCTGTGTTGAAGCCCAGGAAATAGGAGGGTGTAGGCAGAGGCCTACTGTATTTTGAATGAGGTGACAGCAGGAGAGACTGCCATCCACACAGCAGGGGATCAGCTGACGTTACTGAACCCCACTGAGACACGGGAGCAAGTATCTCTTTCCGTGTGGACGGCACTGCCGAACTACAACTGGCTGTGTTGAAGCCCAGGAAATAGGAGGGTGTAGGCAGAGGCCTACTGTATTTTGAATGAGGTGACAGCAGGAGAGACTGCCATCCACACAGCAGGGGATCAGCTGACGTTACTGAACCCCACTGAGACACGGGAGCAAGTATCTCTTTCCGTGTGGACGGCACTTCCGAACTACAACTGGCTGTGTTGAAGCCCAGGAAATAGGAGGGTGTAGGCAGAGGCCTACTGTATTTTGAATGAGGTGACAGCAGGAGAGACTGCTATCCACACAGCAGGGGATCAGCTGACGTTACTGAACCCCACTGAGACACGGGAGCAAGTATCTCTTTCCATGTGGACGGCACTTCCGAGCTACAACTGGCTGAGTTGAAGCCCAGGAAATAGGAGGGTGTAGGCAGAGGCCTACTGTATTTTGAATGAGGTGACAGCAGGAGAGACTGCCATCCACACAGCAGGGGATCAGCTGACGTTACTGAACCCCACTGAGACACGGGAGCAAGTGTCTCTTTCCGTGTGGACGGCACTTCCGAACTACAACTGGCTGTGTTGAAGCCCAGGAAATAGGAGGGTGTAGGCAGAGGCCTACTGTATTTTGAATGAGGTGACAGCAGGAGAGACTGCCATCCACACAGCAGGGGATCAGCTGACGTTACTGAACCCCACTGAGACACG
This sequence comes from Dendrobates tinctorius, assembly GCF_039654945.1. NCBI lineage: Eukaryota > Metazoa > Chordata > Amphibia > Anura > Dendrobatidae > Dendrobates > Dendrobates tinctorius. Next base: position 9,498,272 of record NW_027361801.1, read on the forward strand.
GGAGCAAGTATCTCTTTCCGTGTGGACGGCACTTCCGAACTACAACTGGCTGTGTTGAAGCCCAGGAAATAGGAGGGTGTAGGCAGAGGCCTACTGTATTTTGAATGAGGTGACAGCAGGAGAGACTGCCATCCACACAGCAGGGGATCAGCTGACGTTACTGAACCCCACTGAGACACGGGAGCAAGTGTCTCTTTCCGTGTGGACGGCACTTCCGAACTACAACTGGCTGTGTTGAAGCCCAGGAAATAGGAGGGTGTAGGCAGAGGCCTACTGTATTTTGAATGAGGTGACAGCAGGAGAGACTGCCATCCACACAGCAGGGGATCAGCTGACGTTACTGAACCCCACTGAGACACGGGAGCAAGTGTCTCTTTCCGTGTGGACGGCACTTCCGAACTACAACTGGCTGTGTTGAAGCCCAGGAAATAGGAGGGTGTAGGCAGAGGCCTACTGTATTTTGAATGAGGTGACAGCAGGAGAGACTGCCATCCACACAGCAGGGGATCAGCTGACGTTACTGAACCCCACTGAGACACGGGAGCAAGTATCTCTTTCCGTGTGGACGGCACTTCCGAACTACAACTGGCTGTGTTGAAGCCCAGGAAATAGGAGGGTGTAGGCAGAGGCCTACTGTATTTTGAATGAAGTGACAGCAGGAGAGACTGCCATCCACACAGCAGGGGATCAGCTGACGTTACTGAACCCCACTGAGACACGGGAGCAAGTGTCTCTTTCCGTGTGGACGGCACTTCCGAACTACAACTGGCTGTGTTGAAGCCCAGGAAATAGGAGGGTGTAGGCAGAGGCCTACTGTATTTTGAATGAGGTGACAGCAGGAGAGACTGCCATCCACACAGCAGGGGATCAGCTGACGTTACTGAACCCCACTGAGACACGGGAGCAAGTATCTCTTTCCATGTGGACGGCACTTCCGAGCTACAACTGGCTGAGTTGAAGCCCAGGAAATAGGAGGGTGTAGGCAGAGGCCTACTGTATTTTGAATGAGGTGACAGCAGGAGAGACTGCCATCCACACAGCAGGGGATCAGCTGACGTTACTGAACCCCACTGAGACACGGGAGCAAGTGTCTCTTTCCGTGTGGACGGCACTTCCGAACTACAACTGGCTGTGTTGAAGCCCAGGAAATAGGAGGGTGTAGGCAGAGGCCTACTGTATTTTGAATGAGGTGACAGCAGGAGAGACTGCCATCCACACAGCAGGGGATCAGCTGACGTTACTGAACCCCACTGAGACACGGGAGCAAGTATCTCTTTCCGTGTGGACGGCACTTCCGAACTACAACTGGCTGTGTTGAAGCCCAGGAAATAGGAGGGTGTAGGCAGAGGCCTACTGTATTTTGAATGAGGTGACAGCAGGAGAGACTGCCATCCACACAGCAGGGGATCAGCTGACGTTACTGAACCCCACTGAGACACGGGAGCAAGTGTCTCTTTCCGTGTGGACGGCACTTCCGAACTACAACTGGCTGTGTTGAAGCCCAGGAAATAGGAGGGTGTAGGCAGAGGCCTACTGTATTTTGAATGAGGTGACAGCAGGAGAGACTGCCATCCACACAGCAGGGGATCAGCTGACGTTACTGAACCCCACTGAGACACGGGAGCAAGTGTCTCTTTCCGTGTGGACGGCACTTCCGAACTACAACTGGCTGTGTTGAAGCCCAGGAAATAGGAGGGTGTAGGCAGAGGCCTACTGTATTTTGAATGAGGTGACAGCAGGAGAGACTGCCATCCACACAGCAGGGGATCAGCTGACGTTACTGAACCCCACTGAGACACGGGAGCAAGTATCTCTTTCCGTGTGGACGGCACTTCCGAACTACAACTGGCTGTGTTGAAGCCCAGGAAATAGGAGGGTGTAGGCAGAGGCCTACTGTATTTTGAATGAAGTGACAGCAGGAGAGACTGCCATCCACACAGCAGGCGATCAGCTGACGTTACTGAACCCCACTGAGACACGGGAGCAAGTGTCTCTTTCCGTGTGGACGGCACTTCCGAACTACAACTGGCTGTGTTGAAGCCCAGGAAATAGGAGGGTGTAGGCAGAGGCCTACTGTATTTTGAATGAGGTGACAGCAGGAGAGACTGCCATCCACACAGCAGGGGATCAGCTGACGTTACTGAACCCCACTGAGACACGGGAGCAAGTATCTCTTTCCGTGTGGACGGCACTTCCGAACTACAACTGGCTGTGTTGAAGCCCAGGAAATAGGAGGGTGTAGGCAGAGGCCTACTGTATTTTGAATGAGGTGACAGCAGGAGAGACTGCCATCCACACAGCAGGGGATCAGCTGACGTTACTGAACCCCACTGAGACACGGGAGCAAGTATCTCTTTCCGTGTGGACGGCACTTCCGAACTACAACTGGCTGTGTTGAAGCCCAGGAAATAGGAGGGTGTAGGCAGAGGCCTACTGTATTTTGAATGAGATGACAGCAGGAGAGACTGCCATCCACACAGCAGGGGATCAGCTGACGTTACTGAACCCCACTGAGACACGGGAGCAAGTATCTCTTTCCATGTGGACGGCACTTCCGAGCTACAACTGGCTGAGTTGAAGCCCAGGAAATAGGAGGGTGTAGGCAGAGGCCTACTGTATTTTGAATGAGGTGACAGCAGGAGAGACTGCCATCCACACAGCAGGGGATCAGCTGACGTTACTGAACCCCACTGAGACACGGGAGCAAGTATCTCTTTCCGTGTGGACGGCACTTCCGAACTACAACTGGCTGTGTTGAAGCCCAGGAAATAGGAGGGTGTAGGCAGAGGCCTACTGTATTTTGAATGAGGTGACAGCAGGAGAGACTGCCATCCACACAGCAGGGGATCAGCTGACGTTACTGAACCCCACTGAGACACGGGAGCAAGTATCTCTTTCCATGTGGACGGCACTTCCGAGCTACAACTGGCTGAGTTGAAGCCCAGGAAATAGGAGGGTGTAGGCAGAGGCCTACTGTCTTTGGAATGCGGAGACAGCAGGAGAGACTGCCATCTCCACAGCAGGGGAACAGCTGGCAGTGCTGAACCCCACTAACACTTGAACGAATGTGTTTGGCTCTGTGGAGACGACACTTCTGAACACCAACTGACGCTGTTGGAGCCCAGGATTAGGCGAGGAGCAGGCTGGGGCCTACTGGATTTTGGCAGGTGAAGGCAGCAGGAGACTTGCCATCTCCACAGCAGGGGAAGAGCTGGCAGTGCTGAACCCCACTAACACTCGAACGAATGTGTTTGGCTCTGTGGAGACGACACTTCTGAACACCAACTGACGCTGTTGGAGCCCAGGATTAGGCGTGGAGCAGGCTGGGGCCTACTGGATTTTGGCAGGTGAAGGCAGCAGGAGACTTGCCATCTTCACAGCAGGGGAACAGCTGGCAGTGCTGAACCCCACTAACACTTGAACGAATGTGTTTGGCTCTGTGGAGACGACACTTCTGAACACCAACTGACGCTGTTGGAGCCCAGGATTAGGCGAGGAGCAGGCTGGGGCCTACTGGATTTTGGCAGGTGAAGGCAGCAGGAGACTTGCCATCTCCACAGCAGGGGAACAGCTGGCAGTGCTGAACCCCACTAACACTTGAACGAATGTGTTTGGCTCTGTGGAGACGACACTTCTGAACACCAACTGACGCTGTTGGAGCCCAGGATTAGGCAAGGAGCAGGCTGGGGCCTACTGGATTTTGGCAGGTGAAGGCAGCAGGAGACTTGCCATCTCCACAGCAGGGGAACAGCTGGCAGTGCTGAACCCCACTAACACTTGAACGAATGTGTTTGGCTCTGTGGAGACGACACTTCTGAACACCAACTGACGCTGTTGGAGCCCAGGATTAGGCGAGGAGCAGGCTGGGGCCTACTGGATTTTGGCAGGTGAAGGCAGCAGGAGACTTGCCATCTCCACAGCAGGGGAACAGCTGGCAGTGCTGAACCCCATTAACACTTGAACGAATGTGTTTGGCTCTGTGGAGACGACACTTCTGAACACCAACTGACGCTGTTGGAGCCCAGGATTAGGCGAGGAGCAGGCTGGGGCCTGTTGTTTTTGGCAGGTGAAGGCAGCAGGAGACTTGCCATCTCCACAGCAGGGGAACAGCTGGCAGTGCTGAAACCCACTAACACTTGAACGAATGTGTTTGGCTCTGTGGAGACGACACTTCTGAACACCAACTGACGCTGTTGGAGCCCAGGATTAGGCGAGGAGCAGGCTGGGGCCTACTGGATTTTGGCAGGTGAAGGCAGCAGGAGACTTGCCATCTCCACAGCAGGGGAACAGCTGGCAGTGCTGAACCCCACTAACACTTGAACGAATGTGTTTGGCTCTGTGGAGACGACACTTCTGAACACCAACTGACGCTGTTGGAGCCCAGGATTAGGCGAGGAGCAGGCTGGGGCCTGTTGTTTTTGGCAGGTGAAGGCAGCAGGAGACTTGCCATCTCCACAGCAGGGGAACAGCTGGCAGTGCTGAAACCCACTAACACTCGAACGAATGTGTTTGGCTCTGTGGAGACGACACTTCTGAACACCAACTGACACTGTTGGAGCCCAGGATTACGCATGCCGCATGCAGAGGCCAATGGGCAGCGGTTTTTATGGAGGTTGTGGACTACTACTGATTCTAACCATGCTCCACTTAGGCCTCTGGCTCCACTGTCTCTACTATTTACCCTGGCCTTCAACCCCGCCAGCTACATCTCTGAAGTGGCGTCAGCACAATCTACACTTGTTCCTGTGTTACTGGTGCTCAGTCCCGTCAGTTGATCCCCTGATGTTTGTCCGGCAAGTTCGCCAGCTCTGTCCTCATTCCCACTACTGGTTATGGGAATGTGGACAGAGCAGGAGACCTTGCCGGACACACATCAGGGGATAAACTGATGGGACTGAGCCACAGGAACACAGGAACAAGTGTAGATTGTGCTGACGCCACTTCAGAGATGTAGATGGCGGGGTTGGAGGTCAGGGGAAATAGTAGAGACAGTGGAGCCAGAGACCTAAGTTGGGCACGGTTAAAAATCAGTAGTGGTTTGAATGTTGATGGAGCTGGTGACTTTGCCGTCCACACAGCAGGGGATCAGCTGGCATTACTGAACCCCACTAACACAGGAGCTAGTGTGTTTCTCTGTGCAGACGACACATCTGAGCGACAACTGGCTGTGTTGAAGCACAGGGATTATAGTTCAGGTGGTAGAAAAATGAACACACCAGCAGACCTGGATACAGTTGCCAACCACTAATTTAGTCTGTAAGAGGAATGGCAAAGTCTTTTGAGATCCAGGCCTTGTTCATTTTCAGAAAAGTCAGCCGGTCAACATTATCGGAAGATAGTCGCGTGCGACGGTCTGTTAGTACACCACCTGCGGCACTAAAGACACGTTCCGATAATACACTGGCAGCAGGGCAAGCCAGCACCTCCAATGCATACTGGCTAAGCTCTGGCCATGTATCCAGCTTAGAGACCCAAAACTTGAAGGGGGAAGAGCCATCTGGGAGTACAGCGACAGGGCAAGACATGTAGTCTGACACCATCTGACGGAAGCGTTGCCTCCTGCTGACTCGAGGCGTCGCTGATGGTGTAGACAATTGTGGTGGACACACAAAACTTTGCCACATTTGGGCCATAGTGGTCTTGCCTTGTGCTGCGGCGCTGCCTCTGCTCCCTCTTTGTGCAGAGTTTCCTCCACTGCCTCGACGCACAGAGCTGCTTTTTAAAGCAATAGCAACAATGCTGTCGGGTGGAATGGAAAACATTATGGACTGCACCAGTGACTCTTCGTACTCCCGCATTTTACGCTCCCGGTTCAACGTTGGTATGAGCCTTTGTACGCTGTCCCGGTAGCGAGGATCTAGGAGGGTGTACACCCAATAATCAGCCGAGACGAGAATGTGGGCGATGCGGCGGTCGTTTCTCAGGCACTGCAGCATGAAATCAACCATGTGCTGCAGACTCCCAACTGCCAAAGAACCGCTGTCCCCTGTTTGAGGCGTGACCTCGGCCTGCTCTGCATCACCCCACCCTCGCTGTACATACTGAGTAGAGGTTTGTGTACCTACCTCCTCTGGAGAGATGTCTTCCTCCTCCATCGACTCCTCCTCATCCTCCTCACAAAGTGTCCCCTGCCTAGGCCTTTGTGAGGAAACATGTAGCGCAGACTGTCCAGAAGCAGATGGCATTTGGGACTCCTCATCCTCCACCTCTTCCGAAACCTCATCCCTTAGTGCTTGCAGTGTTTGTTGAAGCAGGCAGATAACGGGGACAGTCATGCTGACTAGTGCATCATCTGCACTCGCCATCCGCGTGGATTCATCGAAGGCACGCAAAACGAGGCAGATGTCCTTCATAGAGGCCCACTCAATGGTGCTGAAGTGTGAACGGCGCACAGTGCGACTTGTTTGCGCCTGATGCAGCTGGTACTCCATGACTGCTGCCTGCTGCTCACACAACCGCTCCAACATATGTAACGTTGAATTCCACCGGGTGGGTAGGTCACATATGATGCGATGTTCCGGAAGGCCAAATCGTCGCTGCAGAGCAGCGAGGCGCGATCTTGCCGTGCTGGAACGTCGCAAGTGAGCGCACTCTATGCGGACCTTGTGCAACAGTGCATCAAGATCCGGATAGTCCCTCAGAAAGCTCTGCACGACCAAGTTAAGAACATGTGCCAGACATGGGATGTGTGTGAGGTTGCCTAGGCCAAGAGCTGCCACCAGATTTCGGCCATTGTCACACACTACCAAGCCCGGCTGGAGATTCGCTGGCCCAAACCACACATCGCTCTCCAGCTTGATAGCATTCCAGAGCTCCTGCGCTGTGTGGCTTCGATTCCCCAAAGAAATTAATTTGAGTACAGCCTGTTGACGTTTGGCCACGGCTGTGCTCATATCGGTCGTAACAGGCTCCTGCTCTGCTGTTTCTGAGGAACTTGAGTAGGAGGAGGAGTCTATGTGTACAGACTGGAGTCCTGCAATCCGTGGCGTTGGAAGAACACGTACAGCGCCACTCTCCAGATCCGTACCCGGCTCCACAACATTGACCCAGTGGGCAGTGAGGGAAAGGTATCGTCCCTGTCCATGGTTACTGGTCCACGCATCGGTGGTCAGGTGGACCTTGCTACTAACGGCGTTTAGTAGCGCATGTTTTATTTTGCCCTCAACATGTTTCTGCAGGGCAGGGACGGCTCGCCTGCTGAAATAAAAGCGGCTGGGCACGTTGTATTGGGGGACTGCCAATGCCATTAAGTCCCGGAAGGTGTCAGTGTCCACCAGCCTGAATGACAGCATTTCAACTGCCAGAAGTTTGGCAATGCCAGCATTCAGAGACTGTGCTCGGGGATGGTTTGCCGAGTAAGGGCGCCTTTTATCCCATGCCTGTGCTACCGATGGCTGTGATGGATGGGAACGTGCTGCTATGGGTGTAATCTGACAGGGTCTCCGGACAACAGTGGCAGAGGTTCTTCCTTGGCGATCCTGTGAGGAAGCCGAACCAGCAGTGTGTGAGCTGGAGGAAGAGGCCCCAACACGAACTGAAGAGGTGGTAGGTGGTGCTGTACGTTGGCCTACGTCTTCAGGGTGTCTCTGCAACTCCAACTCGTGCTTGGTGCGCACATGTTTCCACATATTTGTGGTATTGAGGTTGCTGACATTTCTCCCTCTTTTGACTCTCTGATGACACAGCTTGCATTTGACAAAGCAAATGTCATCTGCAACTGTGTCAAAAAAGGACCACGCACTGCAACTCTTGGGAGCGCCCGGTTTGCCTTTGGAATGAGGAATGCTCCTAACGGGTGCCGAAGTGGAGGGTACAGGCATCCAAGTCTTCCCCCTCCCTCTGCCTCCTGTTTTGGCCGGTAGGGGAATCTCTTCCTCCGAGCTGCTCCCACCACCTTCCTGTTCCTCACGCCATGATGGGTCAAGGACCTCATCATCTTCCCTCCCCTCTTCAAACAGCTGCTTCTCCGGGGTTGTCTCGCCAGCACCGTACGCACCAGAAAGTGGCAACTGAGTCTCGTCATCATCTGATGCGTACTGAGGTGTGCTGACCATAGGCACTGGCCCACTCGCCTCTTCAGATTCAGAGGGACAAAGAAGTTGCGCATCACTGCATACTCCCTCTTCTTCACATTCAGGAATGCTGCTTGGCTGGCCCCCTCTTTCCAAGCCAACAGATTCCGAGAACAGAAGTAGAGACTGTGATGGCTCCTGTCCATGTCTCTCTGACTGCCTGGGCACTTTGGCAGGTGGTGAAGAGACAGATGGTTGCTCTTCGGTGCTCTGACCCTGAGAGGATGCGGAAGTAATTGAAGTCGATGCATTAGCTGCCATCCATCCGACAACGGCTTCAATTTGTTCCTCCCGCAGCAGTGGGGTACGTTGAGGTCCTACAAAGCTGCGCATAAAGGACTGTTGCCTGCTAAAACTGGGGGATGCTGATCCACTGGTGCCCGCAGCAGGCCCAGAATCCCCACGTCCTCTACCTGTAGAATCCCCACGTCCTCTCCCTGCAGAATCCCCACGTCCTCTCCCTGCTGAAACTCCACGCCCACGCCCACGCCCACGCGCCTTACTCCCTGCCTTCTTCATCTTGCAAGACTGCTTAAGATAGGCAGAAAAGTACAAAGGGGGGCCTTAGTGTGCTTATTCCTGAACAGCTGGTTACAGGTACAAGAAACACTAATTTTATGAAGTGTGTGTGTGTGGACTACACTTTAATAGGAGCTGATGTGGCCTACACAAGTTCCAAATATAGTGTTTGGTGAACTTTTTTTGTGGTTTCTTTGTTGGAAACAAACTCAAAGTATGTGAACAAAGAATTGAAACTGATAGTATCACCAACTTTTTGGAGCTATTACAATGCAGGCAGGTAACCTACAATGCAAAAGATGAGGCTCCAAAAAAATTGGGTAATACTAATCTGGCTGCGCCGGCAGGGCACAAGCCAGAAAAAAAGGCTCCTCTATCTACTCCTATATAGTGTTTGCAACCAACCAATGTTGATGGATACGGATGGATGCACACTAATAGGAGAAGAAAAAATGAGCTGCACTCAAAGACAAATATGTGTGAGGCAGTGACGCACGTTGAGCGTCCTACAACCAGACGTAGCTGCAGGACACTCTACTCAGCGTGAGCTGCACTCACACACAGTCAGAGACCTCTCAGACAGCCGTCAACAGTGCAGCTAAGTGGGCACTGGCACTGACAGGCTGCAGAAAGGCTCCGCTGTGTACTCCTATATAGTGTTTGCAACCACCGTAGATGGAGACGGATGGATGCACACTAATAGAAGAAAAAATGAGCTGCACTCAAATAAAAATATGTGTGAGGCACTGACGCACGCTGAGCGTCCTACAGCCAGACGTAGCTGCAGGACACACTACTCAGCGTGAGCTGCACTCACACACAGTCAGAGACCTCTCAGACAGCCGTGAACAGTGCAGCAAAGTGGACCCTAGCACTGAAAGGCTGCAGAAAGGCTCCGCTGTCTACTACTAGTGTTTGCAACCAACGTATATGGATACGGATGGAAGCACACTAGATTGAAATTATGTAAAAAATGCAGCTCAAAAAATAAAAGATGTATGAGGCAGCAGTGATCACACTGGGTGGCCTACAGCCTGACGTGGCTGCAGGACCCACTCCACAGCGTGAGCTGCACTCACACAGCCCTTGCAGACAGCTGTGAACACTGCTGCTAGGGCAAAGAAGGCTACAGTGGTGGTTTATGTAGCCTGGGTAAAGCACTAGATGTTTGGTGGAATCGCTATTTCTAACTGTCCCTCACAGTCTTCTACAGCAGCCTGTCCCTAACTGAATTCACAGCAGAGTGACCAGAAATGGCGGCTGCGGTGGCTTTTATAGTGCATCATGACATCATTTCGGCAGCCAATCACAGCCATGCCAATAGTTAACATGCCTACATGCCTAACAGGATGTGCCCACACTTCGGAGGATTCCCATTGGCTTAATCAAAGCAAGCAGGCTCATAGCATGATGGGAACTTCCGATTCCGATTCCGGAATCCGATATGACAAAAGTATCGGAAGTCCGTATCGGAATTCCGATACCGCTAATATCGGCCGATACCCGATACTTGCGGTATCGGAATGCTCAACACTATTTAAGACATATGATAAAAGTTATAAAGCTGAAAAAAAATTAAAATGGCAGAAGTGCTGTTTTCTGCTTACTGCACCTCTCGAAGAAATATGCATTAATAACTGATCAAAACATTGTATGAACCCCAAAATCATACAAGAAATCATCAGCTGGTGATCAGCAATAATAAAATCTCACACAGTACATCTGACAGCAAAATTAAAATGTTTAGGATTTTGGAAAGAGGTCACACAAACCAAGTTATTTTTTAAAAATTTGTGAAATCTTTTTCACTATTAAAATAAATGGTGCCAATGTGCCATTTCTGGGGCAGCTGAGGGCTGATGTTACTATTCTGGGAGGGGGCCAATATTCTCCTTCCCCTCCCATTTTTTTAGGGTCTTCCCATTTTAATAACCATTAAAGGCTACGCAGACAGCTGTGAGCTTTTATTAATAGGCTGGGAACCTTTAATGATATTGGCCCCTTTCCAGAATAATAATGCCAGCCCCCAGCTGTCCACTTTCTCTCTGCTGATTATTAAATTAGCGGGGACCCCACGTTGTTTTTTTCATTTATTTACTAGCAAATACAGTCAAATAGACACCCAAAGGTAACCTTAGTTTATAACCTCCAAGTGTTCCAGCAGCTGGAAACTCCAGTAACCTTAAAATGTCCCTCAAAGGTTTCCATGAGGTTTCAGGGCCTCGCACCTGCCGGGAGACCTAGTGGCCGTGAACAGGTTACCGAAGTTCATAGCCACCAGGTCTCATGGTAGCTCGAGTGCTGGACTGATGAGTGCTGGAGTGCTCAGTGGCGAACTCTCAGTCGTTCATCAGTCCGGCACTGGCACTGTACAGCATGAGAACCAGCTGCTATGAACTCAGGTGACTTTACAGTAAGGTTATCTCAATTCACAGCGGCCCTACCTTCAGGAGAACCAGGAGCTGGGAACTGAGATAATCTTACTGATGTCACCTCAGTTCCCAGTACCCGGTTCTCACGAGGGCAGAGATATTGCTTGGACTGAACTGAGATAACCTTACTGTTAGGTCACCTAAGTTCATAGCAGCTGGTTCTCATGCTGCACAGTGCCAGTGATGGACTGATGAATGACAGCAAGTCCAGGCTGAGATAACCTTACTGACATCACCTCAATTCCCAGCAACTGGATATCAAAGGGGGCAGCGAGACACCTGATAGTTTCTGCAGCTCCAGTGTATGGAGTTGGGTAAAAGAGAAACTTTTTTTTGTGTGTCTTCCCTACTTTTGACTACGAAGTTAGTAATGGGGACGTTTGACACCTCTCCATTGCTAACCCATGGGTTTGATGTCAGCTGACATCAACCCAAAAATATTACCCCACTTGCGAATGCACTAGGGCAAGCGGGAAGAGCTGAGGCTAAGGGCCAGAATTGGCACATCTAATGGATGCAACATTTCTGGGGCAGATGAGGGTGGATGTTATTAGTCTGGAAGAGGGCCAATATCCATGGCCCCTTCCCAGCCTATAATATCAGGTCCAATCTCTCTGTTTAGCCTTTGCTGGTTACTGAATATTGGAGTGACCCCATGCTGTTTTTTGGGAAGTTCCCCAATTTTAATAATCAATAAAGGCTACTCAGAAAGCTGTGAGGTCATATTAATAGCCTGGGAAGATCCATGTTTATTGCCCCTTCGCAGAACAACAACACCTCCTGCTGTCTGCATCCCTCAGCTGGATAGTAAAAAGTAAGGAGGCTCCATGCCATTTTTTTATTTATTTATTCAAGAAACACATGTACAGTAAAATACACATACACTGCACATACAGCTCTGGCAAAAATTAAGAGGCCACTGCACAGTTTTATAAAAATCAGCTTCTCTACATGTCTGACAGCCATTACATTCCAGTGTCAGTTGAATTCCAACCACAGTACACCTCATTCTACTTAATGTGCTTCTGATTAGGTGATCACCTGAACCAAATCTTATTTAGCAAAGGAAAGTATAAAAAACCCTGCTGTGGTGTTCACAATCCTCTTGCAATAGGACAAGCTGGATGGCAAAACAAGTGCTAGCAATATCCCAAAAGTAATAGGAATGAAAAAATAACTTTTAACCATGCCAAAGGAGTTGAAAACAAAAGTCTTGAGTGAAGAAAAGAAGGGTTTAATTCTGGCTTTACTAGCAGAGGGATACAGTGAGCGGCATGTTGCCTCCGTCCTTACAATTTCTAAGACGGCAGTCTATTACAACAAGGTCAAGCAGCTGACATTGGGGACAACAAAGCTACAGACCGACAGAGGGCGAAAACAACTCTCCACTGACTGGGATGGCTATCATCTTATTCGAATGTCACTCAGCAACCGCAGGATGACATCAAGTGACCTACAAAAGGAATGGCAAATGGCAGCTAGGGTGAAATGCACGGCAAGAACAGTTTGTAACAGGCTCCTAGAGGCAGGGCTCAAATCATGTAAAGCTAGAAAAAAGCCTTTCATCAATGAGAAGCAAAGGAGAGCCAGGCTGAAGTTTGCCAAATACCATATGGATTGGACCATAGAGGACTGCAGTAAGATAATCTTCTCTGATGAGTCTAATTTTCAGCTTTGCCCAACACCTGGTTGTCTAATTGTTAGATGGAGACCTGGAGAGGCGTACAAGCCACAGTGTCTTGCACCCAATGTGAAATTTGATGCAATGATGATCTGGGGATGCTTCAACAAGGCTAGAATTGGGCAGGTTAATCTTTGCGAAGGACGTATGAATCAAGGTTATCCTGGAAAAACAGTTGATTCCTTCTGCTCAGGCAATGTTCCCCAACTCTGAGGACTGGTTTTTCCAGCAGGACAATGCGCCATGCCACAAAACTAGGTCATTCAATGTGTGGATGATGAAGAACCACCACATCAAATTCCTGTCATGGCCAGCCCCATCTCCAGACCTGAACCCCATTGAAAACCTCTGGAATGTAATCAAGAGGAATATGGATAGTCACAAGCCATCAAACAAAAAAAGGGATAAAAAAAGGGAGATTTATTGTAGTACACCTACAAAACGTTTTGGTCAATTGCGACCTTCTTCAGTTAAGGGACAATCTGTCCATCAGCATGAGTTCACTTAGTTTGTTGATTAATGAGGCATACGTGCCTCCAGACGTGGGATTCGCCACAAGATCCCACGTCTGGAGGCACGTACGCCCCATTAATTCACAAACTAAGTGAACTCATGCTGATGGACAGATTGTCCCTTAACGGAAGAAGGTCGCAATTGACTGAAACGTTTTGTATGCGTACTACAATAAATCTCCCTTTTTTATATCACACTTAAGTTGAGTGCTAGGATTATAAGTATTATTACTATGCAGAGGCGCCAGCTGATGATAGTACTACTCTATCTGTTGATATCAGTGTTAGGCACCAGGATTTTCCCACAGTACAGGATGGATCCCAAGCCTTGTCTGGCCTTGCAGTCTCCCATTCAGGTACAGCCGCTGAGACTGCTGCATAGCACAAGCTTCTGTCCTGGTTTCTTGCTCAGGTTCATGCCATACATTTGGTAACTGCTGACTCTCCAGCTAAGCGTTTAGTAACCAGTGGCATACAGGTACAGCCTTGCGCTCTGGAGGCTAAGTCCAGAGATCACTTTACTGAGCATGCCTGTGATGTGGCATTGTCATGATCCCAGTGCAGGTTTTGACCTGCACGTCAGGGGTTAATGTCTTGAGCTCAGTGCAGGCTTTGACCTGCACACCTGGGGTTAATTATTGTGGCCTCTCTTTGGTTCAGGCAGAGCTTTTTATTGCCCTGAGATACTCCAATCCCTGTCAGTTATACTTTCGCCCTTGGCATTGTGTGGTGACCCCTGAGTGTGTTTGTGCTGTGTTCTGGTTGCTTGATTCTCTGTGTACGACTCGGTCTGTTCTCAGGATATTGCTTTGGATTCTGCTTGGCACCTTCTATGTCTGTTTGGTTTTGACTTCTGCTTGGCCCTGACTATCCGTTCTGTCTCATCCCTGGTACTTTACTGATATCTCTGTGTATGACCTCCATTTTGCCTGACTCTGAGTATTTCTGTATAGTGTCCTGCCGTCTCTGAAAGCAGGAGGACGCTAAGCCCCATCCCCTTGCAGTCACATGACCGTAGGTCCTGTGACTGCTTGCTAAACCAGCGTCCTCAGGTCCTGTGTATCTGTACTTTCCGGCTGTACCTGACCCCGGGCCCCCCTCCAGTGAGGGGGAGTCCCTGCTCAGCGAAGGCTGCACGCTGGCGCTGACAGGATCCTGACAGGCATCTTCTCATTGGTGGTCGGAAATCAGTTGCTCTGGTTGTGTGGCAGCTCCGGATTGGTCCACGGGCAAGGTCTCTCTCAGCCGGTGCGCTAGTATCATTTATGGTTGGTGTGTATGAGTGGATACACTGCCTGAGTTTTAGCCAGTTAGGACTTTTTGTACCCACTTGGCTTAGCATCTGTTTGCCACATGTGTACGGTTAGCAGAGTGGACGTACAGGTCAAGTTCCAACCATAGAGCTGTGCTCCCCTGTGAAGTCTACAGGGTTTGTAGTTAGCCTCCGTTTTTGTATTTCTCTTGTGACTCAGCATGTGTTTTGGCCATGTGTGTGATGGGCACGGGTCAGTTACAGAGCGAGCGCAACCCTTTAGCTCTACCTCTCTGTGAAGGTAACAGTGCTGAGTATTGTGTGTTCTGTTCATACTGCGTGGAGTTAACGCAGTCCTGTTAAGGAGTTTGCTCGCTGTCTTTAGTTTGCCATTGTTCACATTAGCTGCCGTTTAACATCTCTGCACGGTGAACCCCTGGTTGCGATTGCTCTTTATTTATTTAGCACAATCCTCCAACCCCAACAATCGGCGAGACCAAGCATATGCTGATAAGAGCCAGTCACAGCTACTAACACACACTTTCATCTGTGGGACAGCATGGGAACTGCAGAGCTGTGATCAGCGGTAACTGATAAACCTACCGCCTGTCAGAGCTGCTGTTTCTGATGCTGGCATATAGATGACAGCATGGTAAACGCCAGATGTTCTGACCCCACATTCATTTGAATGGGGCCAGGTTTGAGTCCAGTTACCGCTCTGGAGCAAGAGAAAATGACATTCTGCGGCTTGAAACATGCACTGCAGGTCAGTTTATGCTACTTGGAAAAGAAACACAATGGGAATGAGATTTCTATAAATCCCATCCACTTTGCTGGAAGTGCAAGATGCTGCTTTTTAGATGCATCAAAAATATGTAGCGTCAAAAATGGACCAAAAGCTCAGCATGGGAACATAGCTTACAACGTTGGATTTTTGTGCAGTAAAAATTTGGCGCATAAAAAAATGCACTTATCTTAAATGATTTAAAATATTTATCCTGTTAAATGAACAAAAGAAAAATAGAAATTGCAAAATCGCTGGTTTTATAGATCAAAAAGTCATATGGGCATTTTCTTGTTTTATTCATGGAAATTAGAAACTGAAGACAACGTGAAGTCTTTACTTTTTCTCTTAGGTGTTTTGTTTCCTTTAGAGCATAATTTGTGATCAGGTTAATGATACAACAAAGCTCAGTTGTAGGGTTTTTTTAACTATCTGGAGAGATATGGCTAGTCTTTTGTGGATTTATTGGTGTTGACGGATTCGTGTTTCAAATCTTCTCTAAGTCTTTACCTTCCTGTATTAATCGGTTACCTGCCCCTAAGTAAAGTGTCTTTTACATATGAAAACAGAAAACTAATCCATAAATCCAATTACAATAGATCACATAAGCAGATACATTAGAAATATTTAAAAGAAAAAAAATTTAAAAAAATGGGACAAAAAGTAATGGAAATGGAAAAAATAATGACCTGCAAGTGTTGTCACTTATCAGTTATTGTGAACTTTTTGCTAAAATATCATAACTAAAGTTCAATGGTGTCCTGGTTTCAGATTATTTAAAAGTAGGGATTCACTTAATAGTGGTATACTAGTACTTTACAAAACTCCAAAAGAAGCATAGACACATTGGTTATATGATATGGTTATCACATACACAAGGGGGAGAATACCGCAACCACATCTAGAACGCTCCCAATGACTTCCCTGGGAGCTGTATAAATCTGTGTGCAGTGAGCTCCCTCTAGTGGCACTTGTGGGCAAAATGAGGGCTTAATATGTATATATCCAATATATATATATATATATATATGTATACACTGTATATATATACACTGTATATATATATATATATATATATATATATATATATATTCATTAGATTGGATTTGATTGAAAAACAGGGTTCCAGTCATTATAAAAATATAATTTTAATTTAATAAACACAGGATTCAGAGAAGACAAAAATAAATAAATACACTGTAGATTCACTTTAGCCCAATATTGACCCAGACCACCACAGATAAAATTCTACACACCTTTACCATGCTGAACTACCAACAAATGGAGTATGAAAAGGGTGTTCCGCTATTAGACAACCCTTGCATAATTAATTCGGTGCCCTAGGCACTATTCCATCGAGGTCAGCGCTGCTTTTCCTGGTGGGTGACATGACATTGTTGTGTCTCATGACCACTGCAGTCAATCAAAACATCCACTCTGACATTCTATTAGAGGCTGCAGAAATAAAGGCAAAGGCTTCCAAAACGTGCGTAGGGGTGGGTGCATGGATGCCGTGGACCTGAGTTTCGCAGCACATGTTCCAGGTATATTTGCCTATTGTGATTATGTGATATTGTCTGCGTTATTATCACCCTGACAATGGGTCCCTTACATTTAGGCATAATATTTTTCTGCTACATTGACAGTAATGTACTCAACCCTGGCTCTTGCATTGAAAGTAATTATACTCACTTAAGTGGACTTACAGACCCGTAGCCCAAAGAAATGCGTTTTTAGGTCACGCTTTAAACTAGGAATTCATCAACTTGTCCTGAGTAGTGTGTTCCAGAGAACTAGAACGGCATGAGAGAAGTCCTAGAGACGGTAGTATGAGGTTCGGATTATTGAAGATGTTAGTCTTGGGTAATTAGCAGAACGTAGGGCACAGGTTGGGTGATAAAGACTAGAGACGAGATGTACAGTAGGGTGGAGCAAAACTATGGAGAGCTTTGTGAGTAAGGCTGGGATCACACTACCATGTGTGATGCGAGAAACTCGCACGGATCTCTCGCATCAGCACCCGGCGCTGCTGCTAGCACTCAGGACCAGAGATGCGACTGCATAGAAATACATGCAGCTGCAGCTCCGGTCCTGAGTGCCGGCGGCAGCGCCGGGTGTTGATGTGAGAGACTCGTGATCCTGGTCTAAGAGTGATATGGTTATAACGGATGGGTGACCAGTGCAATGGCTGGCACAAGGCAGAGGCATCGGTGTAGCAGTTCAACAGCATTATCGGAATTGTAATGCAACTTAATGACCATTACAATACAAATTAATCAGGAACATATTAAGGCACTGATTTCTTGCTGGCTATAATTATAAAATGCAAAAAGATAAGAGATGGAAAATATTAATCATAATTCATAATCACTTATTTTACCTGTAAATATATATTTGCTGCAAAATAGCACAGTCAACAAAACTTTTTCATGGTGTTTAAAACAATAAACCTCCTTAGGTTACAAAAGACTGTGTCCTAGTAGATACCATACTGATACTGCCCCCTAGTGGTAGTAAGGTAAAATAGAATCATAGAATCATAGAATCGTAGAGTTGGAAGGGACCTCCTGGGCCATCTGGTCCAACCCCCTGCTCAAAGCAGGATTCGCTAAATCATCCCTGTCAGATGTCTGTCCAGCCTCTGTTTGAAGACTTCCATTGAAGGAGAACTCACCACTTCTCGTGGCAGCCTGTTCCACTCATTGATCACTCTAACTGTCAAAAAGTTTTTTCTAATATCTAATCTGTCTCTTCCCATTCAGTTTCATCCCATTGCTTCTAGTCTTTCCTTGTGCAAATGAGAATAAAGTTGATCCTTCCACAATGTGACAGCCCTTTAGATATTTATAGACAGCTATTAAGTCTCCTCTCAGTCTTCTCTTTTGCAAACTAAACATTCCCAAATCCTGCAACCTTTCCTCATAAGACAGGGTTTGCAGACCGGTCACCATTCTGGTCGCTCTTTTCTGAACTTGCTCCAGTTTGTTGATGTCTTTTTTAAAATGTGGTGCCCAAAACTGGACACAATATTCCAGATGAGGTCTGACCAAAGAGGAGTAGAGGGAAATAATGACTTCACGTGATCTAGACTGTATGCTTCTGTTAATACATCCTAGAATTGCATTTGCCTTTTTTGCTGCTCCATCACAGGGTTACAGAAAAACCTATGAAAACCTATGAAAAAAATCAATGAAATATGATTTAAAAAATCAACATTTCTGAAAAAAGTTAGTGACAAGCTGCCAGTGCAGTAGAAAAAAAGAAGAAAAAAAAGAAAGAGTTGTTCACACCCACTCTTGTCATGTTCTTTGAGTTGCTGTTATTTCTATTTTTTCGGTATGGCTTGTAGCGGTTGATTACCTGGGCATGTCCTCACTCAAGGTCAGTAATTCTAATGCTGTTGCATTTTTGGTCACAGTATGCCTTTGGGCACTTCAACTAGGCACGCTATATGGTATGTTTGATATTTTGCTGTTTTCATATTCATGTGACCCCTTTGTGACCTCTGGGAAAGCTATTTTTTGCACATAGGCCCTTGGGGATCCCTATTGTGGATAATTGATAGGGCTGTGTGCTATCAGCAGCCTTTTATATTGGCCCTTATGTGGCCCACAGGACATTGCTTGTGTACGTATAACATCTGCATTGATCATATTTCGGTGCCATAATACAAGGTGATTATATAGAGTAATTCTTTTCATCATTTCTGTCACCATAACCTTGGGATGCTCGATTAGGGAACACTATTTGCCATACCAAACATTGCTCAAGTATTGATTTCACCTTTACCAATTACTAAGAATATACCAGATAATGGCAACTTTAATCTGTTTGGAATTGCTGACACAACCTTTTGACTAGGTCTCTTTCTCCATTTAGGCCTTTGTGAACTCCTATTGCATATTATTCTACTTTTACGCTTACCGTGTTTTGCGGGCCGATTTCTATGGGGCCATAAAATCGGCCCGCAAAAATTTCACGGTGCGCCGTGTGCCGTACAGCCGTGAGGGACGTTTTTGCGGCCGTAATAAAAGATCGAGCTTGCTCAATCTTTTATACGGCGTATGGACATGGCCCCCATTGTGAATCAATGGGGCCACAAAAACAAACAGAAGTTTGTTTTTGCGACGCACCGTGACTTCCGGTTTTGCGGACCGCCGTTTTTTTTCCCAATACTATTTACATAGTATTGGAAAAAAAAAACATCAATCCGCAAACTTTTTTGAGGTCCGTTATTGCGAAAACCGCCTTTTTTGCGGCAATCGGGCCCGCAAAAATGGGCCGCAATAACGGGCCTCAAAAACAGCGGCAAGTATAAAAGTAGACTAATTGTGAGTGTTACATGCGATCAATAACATTTTGTCCATGTTATCTGTCCTTATTACATGTTTCATGGGACAGTATTCTTGAATCTATTTCATCCATCCCTATTTCTGAGTCACAATATAAGTGGATTATATACAGCACTTAATACCATCTCCATTGTATAACATGTCTGTATACAGGCCCGGATTGGCAATATAACTAACCGGGCATTTTCCCACTGGGCCGCTGTCACGTGGGTCGCGGGCGGCAGAGCCCGATCATCTGGCCACTTGCCAGCTGCTGCGGCCACTGTTGCTCCAGCCGCCGGCCCTCTGCGAGCACGGCGGTGATAGTTTCAAGTTCCTCCCGCACTGCAGGGAGATAAGCCGCCACGCCCCCCCACGCACCCCATCCTCACCTTAGCATGAGACCCCCTCCCCCCCGCAGCCACTCACAGTGTCGCACTCGCTTTGCCTGCTCTCTCTATTCGCAGGACCTGTGATGAAGTCACAGGAGGGGAGGAGTCAGGGGTCACATGATCAGGAGCCTTTGTCCAGACCCCTGACATGTCACCCCTGACTCCGCCCTTCCTGTGACCTCATCACAGGTCCTGTGTGCTCAGCTTTGCCTCTTGGTGTCTGCAAGACTCTGCTGCTTTGCTGTTGTCATGGTGCTGGTTGAGGTAAGTATGTGTGGGGTCAGGATTTACAGTGTGGATGTAGCAGAGCTGTGTGTGTACGAGGTGTACGGAGAGGAGCCGTGTGTATGAGGTGTACGGACAGAAGCCACGTGTACGAGGTGTACGGAGCGGAGCCGCGTGTGTACGAGGTGGACGGAGAGGATCCACGCATGTACGAGGTGGACGGAGCGGAGCCGCGCGTGTACGAGGTGGATGGAGAGGAGCCGTGTGTGTACGGAGTGTTGCCGTATGTGTACGGGATGTACGGAGCGGAGCCAAGTGTGTACAAAGCGGGCTTTTCCCACGGACACAGGAGTACACGGCGGAGCCCCGAGGAGCATTTTAAAACACACACATGATGTTCCACCTGAAGTGATGTGCTGGAAGCTGACACTAAATGAGATAATTTCTTGAGGAGATTGTGACGGAACCAGGAATGCTTCAAATCCATCACTGTGTCCTCCGACGACAGCGCAGACAGCAGGATCACCTTGGAATCGGGGATGCCGGCCATGTGAGCGGATCATGATGTGTCCTGCACCGGGAGGCTCAGGTGGGCACTACAATGTGAGCCGGGCTGCTATAGTATCTTTATAGAATCTTTCTTTATTTCTTTCTCTCTTTTTCTTTCTTTCTCTGTTCTTTCTTTCTCATTCTCTGTTCTGTCTTTCCCTCATTTTCTTTCTCTCTCTGTTCTTTCTTTCTCTCTAATCTTTCTTTTTTCTTTCTCTCTCTGCTCTTTCTTTCCCCTCTTTCTTTCTTTTTCTTTCCTCTCTTTCTCTCTGTTCTTTCTTTCTTTTCTTTACTTCTTTATTTCTCTCTCTGTTCTTTCTCTGTCTCTCTCTGTTCTTTCTTTCCCCTCTTTCTTTCTTTCTTTCTTTCTCTGTCTCTCACTGTTCTTTCTTTCCTCTTTCTTTCTCTACCTCTGTTTTCTTTTTTTTCTCTCTCTCTGTTTTCTCTCTTCCTTAGTGCCAGTCAGTGTGCCCATGCCAGCCACTGTGCCCTCAGTACCAGTCAGTGTGATCAGCAGTGCTAAATGGGTGCGATTAGGTGTGGACATGGGTGTGACTAGTTGTGAAATGGGTGTGGCCGGGCGTGGCCAAAATCTGTAGCAGCGCGCGCAGCGCGCCGCAGTCTTTGTCCATCTTTCCCTTCTTCAAAAGTTGGGAGGTATGATAGGAGCAGCTATGACCAGGGGGTCTGGTTGCCCAATGGATAGCAGTTCTGCCAGGAATTCTGTAATTGTGCATACAAAAGGGGACAGAGCTTTGGGAGGAGTACTGTACCTAAAAGGAATAAATAGGACTGAGCTGAAATACTGGGCACAGCTCTGACTACATGTTATATAGTCGTGTTAATCTCCTCTCACTTCTTGTAAACTACAAGTGTACAAAGATATTATATAGTCACCATGTGACTAGTGGGCCTGTGTAACTTCAAATGCCAGGGCTGAATTTTAGTCCCAGTCCGGCCCTGTCTGTATACTATATTTAGTACACTCCAATTGACAGGTTGTGTCATTTTTATTAATATCCAGAGGCATCTGACTAAGTGACAGTTCTTCTGTTTATAGTCTTTATATAGTGGGTGCTTTTTGTCCAGGGGCACAACCCCATCATGGGGTATGGGTTAATTGTTTTTAAATGTTTTTACTTTTTGGTGTCGTGTTTTTTTGGACTCTAATAAAATTTGTAACTTTTGAATAGTCTATGGGTGATCTCTGGAATATACAGTTGTGGCCAAAAGTATTGACACCCCTGCAATTCTGTCAGATAATACTCAGTTTCTTCCTGAAAATGATTGCAAACACAAATTCTTTGGTATTATTATCTTCATTTAATTTGTCTTAAATGAAAAAACACAAAAAGAAATGTCCTAAAGCCAAATTGGATATAATTCCACACCAAACATAAAAAAGAGGGTGGACAAAAGTATTGGCACTGTTCGAAAAATCATGTGATGCTTCTCTAATTTGTGTAATTAACAGCACCTGTAACTTACCTGTGGCACCTAACAGGTGTTGGCAATAACTAAATCACACTTGCAGCCAGTTGACATGGATTAAAGTTGACTCAACCTCTGTCCTGTGTCCTTGTGTGTACCACATTGAGCATGGAGAAAAGAAAGAAGACCAAAGAACTGTCTGAGGACTTGAGAAACCAAATTGTGAGGAAGCATGAGCAATCTCAAGGCTACAAGTCCATCTCCAAAGACCTGAATGTTCCTGTGTCTACCGTGCGCAGTGTCATCAAGAAGTTTAAAGCCCATGGCACTGTGGCTAACCTCCCTAGATGTGGACGGAAAAGAAAAATTGACAAGAGATTTCAACGCAAGATTGTGCGGATTTTGGAGAAAGAACCTCGATTAACATCCAAACAAGTTCAAGCTGCCCTGCAGTCCGAGGGTACAACAGTGTCAACCCGTACTATCCGTCGGCGTCTGAATGAAAAGGGACTGTATGGTAGGAGACCCAGGAAGACCCCACTTCTTACCCCGAGACATATAAAAGCCAGGCTGGAGTTTGCCAAAACTTACCTGAAAAAGCCTAAAACGTTTTGGAAGAATGTTCTCTGGTCAGATGAGACAAAAGTAGAGCTTTTTGGGCAAAGGCATCAACATAGAGTTTACAGGAGAAAAAAAGAGGCATTCAAAGAAAAGAACATGGTCCCTACAGTCAAACATGGCGGAGGTTCCCTGATGTTTTGGGGTTGCTTTGCTGCCTCTGGCACTGGACTGCTTGACCGTGTGCATGGCATTATGAAGTCTGAAGACTACAAACAAATTTTGCAGCCTAATGTAGGGCCCAGTGTGAGAAAGCTGAGTCTCCCTCAGAGGTCATGGGTCTTCCAGCAGGACAATGACCCAAAACTCACTTCAAAAAGCACTAGAAAATGGTTTGAGAGAAAGCACTGGAGACTTCTAAGGCGGCCAGCAATGAGTCCAGACCTGAATCCCATAGAACACCTGTGGAGAGATCTAAAAATGGCAGTTTGGAGAAGGCACCCTTCAAATATCAGGGACCTGGAGCAGTTTGCCAAAGAAGAATGGTCTAAAATTCCAGCAGAGCATTGTAAGAAACTCATTGATGGTTACCGGAAGCGGTTGGTCGCAGTTATTTTGGCTAAAGGTTGTGCAACCAAGTATTAGGCTGAGGGTGCCAATACTTTTGTCCGGCCCATTTTTGGAGTTTTGTGTGAAATGATCAAAGTTTTGCTTTTTGCTTCATTCTCTTTTGTGTTTTTTCATTTAAGACAAATTAAATGAAGATAATAATACCAAAGAATTTGTGACTGCAATCATTTTCAGGAAGAAACTGAGTATTATCTGACAAAATTGCAGGGGTGTCAATACTTTTGGCCACAACTGTAATATGCTTCTTTCCTTTCCTGTGTGAAGCTGCAAGTAAAGCTTCCATAGATTATCCATATTTCCAAGGAATGTGGATGATGAAGCCGAGATAATGTAACCATTTATTTCCCTTCAAATCTTCACACAAATATTTTACAAAGCTAATAAACTTACCATTTTTGCCGTGATATTTCCCCAGCTCATACATTCCTATATGTAACCTATATATAACATAAGGTTGTTGTTCAGGTGCCTGGGCACACTGGTTGATGTGTTTTAGTAAAGTTAATGTTTTTTTTTCTTACGCCAGTAATTAAAAAAAAGACCTGCTAGTTTCTTTTTTAACAACTTAAGTGAAGGAATGAAATAAAAACAAAATATGTAGTAAAATAGCTACAAATAATATAGAACGGCATGTTTGTTGTTATAAAATAAATAAATGTCTCCCTCTGCTGGAAAGTCTGCAGAACTACAAGCGTAATTCTGCATGTTAAAGAAAACTTGTCATAAAGTATTTTACATTTAGAGAAAAAAATATGTTTTTATATAATGGCATGAAAATGGAAAAGCCACTGCGTTTTAGCACTGATTGCATAGTATCACTAAAAGATTAAAGGGAGTCTGTTAAGCCAAATCTTAAATTAAATCGCTTATACAGGCATATCAAAATCATCCTTGTAGTATAGATTTTGCTATTTCAATTTTACGCACTAATCTTTTATTTCACATTCACGCTTCTCCCCCCTTAGCTTGATTGACAGCGCTTGTTTGCCCAGAGAGCGCAGCCTGAATTGAATTCACAGCTCTTTTCGTGCGCACTGACACTGCAGGAGCCCAGCACTCTCCTCTTCTCCTGTCTGCAGTGGCCACACATTACTGTGTGATTCTGTGTGCAGCAAGTGGCCATTCCAGACAAGAGAAAGGAATAAGAGTTAACGCTTGACTCTGTGGCGCCCCTGAGGGTTCAGTCACCACAGAGGTACTGCACCTCCTCCTGAGATGTAGTATCCCTTGTCCCAGGTAAGATGGTAACACCTGACCAGACTCCATCACTCACATCCAGCACAGACACCTTAGAACAGCAGAGCACCCTTTATGGCAGCTGCTTTGGTTCATGAAGGTTGCTGGGTGGTGGGTGGAGCTTAGAAACACTAGAGTGGAAAGCTTTTAGGAAGTTAGGTCAGAATCCCCTGAGAGGGGGAGGAAGGCAGAGGTTACCGGTAGGGGGAAGCGGAAGGGAGAACTCTCGACAGTGATAATCCCCAGCGGGAGATAGTGAGAAGGTGTAGTTGCAGCTGCCTCCTGTAAGGTGGAGCTGTTTGCAAGGAAAGAGGAAAAAAGAAGGATCAGTTGTTCAGAAGGAAGATAGATAAAACGGAACATGAGGAGGAGAGAGACTGGGGCTGAGGCTAGTGCAGAGCCTTTCCCTAAGTTCATTGTGCCAAGGTCGGGTGTCGGTATCCGAGGCTGTTTGTGATACTAAAGATCCTGCAGCAGAAACTGGAGGAAAAGGAGTTGAGACTGCTCTATTCCCACCACAGAGTCAAAGACACAGTGGCAATCTATGTGTGAGCCGGGACATGATTGATGGAGTCCCCGAAGCAGGCTACAGCCAACCGGCATTCGAGTGGAGTTTAAGTAACATCAAGAAGGGGGAACTTGAGTGTAATTCAGAACTGCAAGTACTTCAGATTAGCGCTAGAGAGGAGATGATCAGAAAATGCATATTTGGAAGGGAATGCTGGAAGGATTAATCCATCTGCCTGGGAATTGGCTGAGTCCCTGACCTGGAAGCTGCAGCACTGAAGCGGGCACCTGTCTGTGCCAGAAACGTGAATAAAAGAATTGGAACTGCATTCAGCTGTGTCATTGCCATCTTCCTGAGCAACACACTCAGCACTGCTACATCTCTGTGCCTAAACACTACATCATCTACCTCAAAACCTATTACTACTGCCCTGGGACCACAGCTCTACCTGTGGAGAACTATTATATCTTTGCTGCGCCCCACCATCTGTCCCAGAGGATCAGCACAGCAGCGTCGGCTTAACACCTTACTTGCCAAGCACCACAGCTGGCGTCACGAATCATCTACCTATAAACTTTATTCCATTCCACCTCTTTTACATTGGACACCCAGGGCCACGGACTGGGTCACCGCCACTGCGACACATCCCTTTGAGACACTGGCCCGGTACCGAGTAACCCCACACCTGCCATGGGGGTGATCCAACTCTGTGAAGCTTTTGAGTACACTTCTGATGTCAATGGCATAGATTGTGTGAACAGCTCTTCAGACTCACCTATCTGTGGTTCCCTACAGTCAGTTGTACAGTTGGCAAGTTGTGACACGGGGAGCAAGGGTAATTTGGGGGCCACCTCTGTGGACTGTACTGGGTGAGATGTTGAGATGGAATTGTGTCCGTTGTTTGGCAGCGCATGAAGTCCGTAAAAAAAGTTCCATAAGGTTTTATATATCAGTGGTCACTGGTTTGACCCTTGGACGTGCAGCAGCTGAGCACTTATTCTACATGCCTTATCTCTCCTACAGCGGGTGAGTGGATATTGTATATTTGTATATAATTTGTCATCGGATAAGACCCTATTTGCGCTTCTTTTGTTCCTGCAGTACAAATTATGCCCTGGCCTTGGAACGCAAATACTCAGACACCCACAGATCCAAACACAAACGGGCACATTTGCAGACTGCTTGCCATGGAAATGTTGCTGTTTTGGCTTGTTAGACACTGAGGATTATCATAACCTCATGGTGGCAGCCATCCGTTGAAACTTAGTTCCCAGCTACTACTATTTTTTCTGGTGTGCTGTCTAAACAAGCATGTGTCCCATAACATCACCCGTACCCTGACCAATGCAGTTACTGTGAAGGACTACTTAAGACTGAAACTTGGAAAAGTGCTTGTGGCCAGTGTCACTACATTTCCCTGATGACACACTGGGTGAACCTTGTGAAGGCCGGGACCAAGTCGAACCCTGGGACTGCACACATGCAACCGACGCCAAGGATTGTGGGTCTTCGTTCCATCAGGGTTTCCTCCACCTCCTACACCAGCTCCTGAACCTCCCCATCCTCATCCATCATCTCGGAATTGTCATTTCAGAGCATGTCGTCCATATTAGTCACAAGCTGGAAGCATTGCAGCACTGCCTCAGTCATGAGGCAACAGGCTACGCTGAAACTAAGGTAGCAAACAGCACACCACCGTAGAGTTGTGAAAAGGTATAACAGACCAGACAGATATGGCATGGCATGGTCGTGTGTGATAATGGAGGTAATCTGGTGGCGGCTCTACAGGCTCACACATGTACCAAGCCTGGCCCATGAGCTCAACAGTGTTAGGCATCGGGCTCCTGCAACTGCACAGCAGGGATCCAGAGCCTCACATTCAACGGTCTCCCATTCTCCATCGATCGCAGAGGAACCTGCTCAGCAGCCCCATCGCTCCCGACGCTCTGCTCAGACCAGCTCTGTGGGTCTGGCTGTTGCTGCCACCTCTGGGCCAGCAATAGTAACGCAGGCTGCTCAGCAAGCCACTCCGGAGGCTAAGTCCTTCTGTCGCTCCACTGAGCATGCTCACGAGACGATCTCCCATTGGAGATCGGGAGTCACATGCACAGGTCCTTCTCCGGATCTGATTGGTCCATCTCAGGGATCTGTAAGCTTCCGGAAGGTCCCGGCTATAAAAGGTTTGCATGGCCGCTCGGCCATGCGCTAGTATAGACTCTAGTTGCTACCTGTGTGAATGATGACGGATGCATGGACTTGAAAATGACACATTAAGATTCCCCTCCCTCTGATATTACGTGTGTGGATAGGGAACTAGTTATAGAGTCAGCGCTAGAGTTGAGCGAAACGGGTCGAAAAAATTCAAAAGTCGCCGACTTTTGGCAAAGTCGGGTTTCATGAAACGAAACCCGACCCTAGGATGAGGTCGGCCACGAGGTCGGCGACTTACGCGCCAAAGTCGCATTTCAAAAGTTTGTTTTGCGCTCTTTTTCAGCCAATCAGGATCCACGGACACTGTGGGCAACGTGATGACATAGGCACAGGTCACCACCATCTTTCAGAAGGGCATGCAAGTGATTGGCTTGCTTTGGTGGGCGTCACAGGGGGTATAAAAGGGCGTGCACGCCGACCGCCATCTTACTTCTGCCGATCTTAGCATAGGGAGAGGTTGCTGCTGATTCTGTAGGGAGAGCGATAGGCAGGGAAGAAGACCAAAAAACTGCTTCTGCTGCTAGCGATTTGGCCTGCACAACACACCAGTCACTGTGTGTGCAGTGCAAGGGGAGGCTATATAGTGGTGTATCAGTGGTGTTGGTTGTTGGGCTGCCTTCTAAGGCTTCCTGACAGGCTGGCATTGCTGTTTACCCACTGCTCCGCAAACTGCTTTTTTAAAAGCAATCCAATCTCACTTATCCTCTAGTCACTTTGGTCACAGCTGTGCCATCGAGCCTGTCACATAGCGCTCAGATATTCATTGGGCCTCACACAATCCAAAAGTGTCCAGTGTCCAAAAGTGTGTGCAGAGATTCAAACTCTCACTTATCCTCTAGTCACTTAGGTCACAGCTGTGCCATCGAGCCTGTCACATAGCGCTCAGATATTCAATGGGCCTCACACAATCCAAAAGTGTCCAGTGTCCAAAAGTGTGTGCAGAGATTCAAAATCTCACTTATCCTCTAGTCACTTAGGTCACAGCTGTGCCATCGAGCCTGTCACATAGCGCTCAGATATTCATTGGGCCTCACACAATCCAAAAGTGTCCAGTGTCCAAAAGTGTGTGCAGAGATTCAAACTCTCACTTATCCTCTAGTCACTTAGGTCACAGCTGTGCCATCGAGCCTGTCACATAGCGCTCAGATATTCATTGGGCCTCACACAATCCAAAAGTGTCCAGTGTCCAAAAGTGTGTGCAGAGATTCAAACTCTCACTTATCCTCTAGTCACTTAGGTCACAGCTGTGCCATCGAGCCTGTCACATAGCGCTCAGATATTCATTGGGCCTCACACAATCCAAAAGTGTCCAGTGTCCAAAAGTGTGTGCAGAGATTCAAAATCTCACTTATTCTATAGTCACTTAGGTCACAGCTGTGCCATCGAGCCTGTCACATAGCGCTCAGATATCAGTGGGCCTCACACAATCCAAAAGTGTCCAGTGTCCAAAAGTGTGTGCAGAAATTCAAAATCTCCCCTGTCCTATAGACACCTTGTACCTTGTTTTACATACTATATAGTTTGTTGGATTTAGTCTACATTTCTACCAAAAATGAGGAAGGCTGGTGGAAGAGGCCGTGGAATTGGGCGGGGGTTGGCAGCTGGTAATGATGGTGTTGGTGGTGGATCTGATGGTAGTGGCAAGAGCAAAATAGGACCGAATGCAGGAGGTGTTGAGCCTGCGTCATCGTCTGGCTACATAAGGCCTCGAACGCTTAGTTTTCTAGGAGTTGGCAAACCGCTTTTAAAGCCAGAGCGTCAGGAAAAAGTTTTGTCTTACATTGCTGACTCAGCCTCCAGCTCTATCGCCTCCTCTTCTTCAGTTGTAAAAAGTAAAAGCACTGAGTCGTCATTGGAGGCTCATGTTCATGAACCACACCTTTCCTTGTGTCCTTCACCCCAACCAAGATTGAAGGATGACGCAGGCCATACTACTGATTACTCCATGGAGCTGTTTTCACATACCATGCCTGGATTATCAAGTCAAATGGTGAATTACCCAGGCCAAGATGAATCTGACATGGAGTGCACTGATGCACAGCCGCTGATGGATGATTCTGCTGGTACATTCACTCAGAGCACTACATTGTCCTCGCAGTGTACAGAGCCAGATTCTGACCCTGATGAGACTCAGGTGCCCCTTCCCGCACACTATACCACCATACACAGTGACACAGAGGAAGGTGCACATGACATAGAAGAGGAGGTGATGGATGACCCAGTTGTTGACCCAGATTGGCATCCATTGGGGGAAGAGGGTGCTGCTTCCAATAGCTCAGATGAGGAGCATCCACAGCAGACATCGACATCGCAACAGCTGTTATCTGGCAGGCCCGGAGCACTCCAAAGACAGGTTCCAAACATCAAAAGAGTTGCTGGACAGCTTGTCCAGAGGGTCAAAAGATCACAGCGTGCTAGGTCGAAAAATGTCTGCCAAAGTAGGAAGAGTGCAGTGTGGCACTTTTTTGAACAAAATCCTCATGATCAGGCCAAGGTTATCTGTAAGAAGTGCGCAAAGACCTTTAGCCGAGGGAAAAATCTGAAAAATTTGAATACCAGTTGCATGCTTAGACATTTAACCAGCATGCACTTGCAAGCGTGGACACAACACCAAACCTCAAGTGCCACATGTGCAACTGATCACAACGAAGGTAGTCATCAACGCTACATTGTTTCGCCCACTGTAAGCCCACCGGTTAGCACAGCAGCAAATGTTGAGGTGTCGTTGCAAGGCCACAGCAGTCGGGGAATCCCACTGTTATATCAACGAAAGACTGATTCTAGGCCATCAGAAAGAACACCAACTCCATCACCATCATCAACCCTCTCTCAGTCCGCCCTGTCCACCGCTACTTCCACCATATGCAGCTCTCAAGTCCAGCTCACCCTCCCAGACACTATGAGTAGGTCAAGAAAGTACTCAGTCTCTCATCCGCGTACACTGGGTTTGAACGCCCACATTGCCAAACTAATCTCGTTTGAGATGATGCCCTTTCGGTTGGTGGAAAGCACAGCTTTCCGCGAACTCATGGCCTATGCAGTACCACGCTATGACCTACCCAGTCGCCACTTCTTCTCTCGCAAAGCCATCCCAGCCCTCCACCATCATGTGAAAGACCGCATTGTCCATGCACTCAAGCAGTCAGTGAGCGGAAAGGTGCACCTCACAACTGATGCATGGTCCAGTCGGCATGGCCAGGGCCGTTACGTGTCCATCACTGCGCACTGGGTTAATGTGGTGGATGCAGGGTCCACAGGGGACAGCGGTGGTGGGACAGTGCTGCCTAGCCCACGGTATAGGAAACAGTTGGCTGTAGGCGTTCCACCCTCCTCCTCCTCCTCCTCCAGAAGCGAAAGCTCGTCCACAGAGCGCAGTCGTACGAGCACTCCATCTGCAGCTGCCACTGTTGCACACGATGTGTCCCTCTATCGAGCAGCTAGTGGAAAGCGTCAGCAGGCTGTGTTGCAGATGATGTGTTTGGGCGACAGACATACCGCCGAGGTGCTGGCCGAGTACTTGAAGCGACAAACTGAGTCATGGCTGGGCAGTGTACATCTTGAGGCAGGCAAGGTAGTTAGTGATAACGGCCGTAATTTTGTGGCAGCCATAGCCCTTTCAAAACTCAGCCACATACCTTGCTTGGCTCACACCTTGAACCTGGTGGTGCAGTGCTTCCTCAAAAATTATCCGGAGTTAACAGCCCTGCTCCAGAAGGTGCGAAGACTGTGCGCGCACATCCGCCGGTCGCCTGTACACTCCGATTGCTCCACCTTCCCAACCACCGCCTCATTATCGACATTGCAACAAGGTGGAACTCCACCCTGCACATGGTGGAGCGGCTGTGCGAGCAGAGGCAGGCCATAATGCATTTGTGGGAGGATACACGGCCAGGCACTTTGAGAGCAGACATGGAGTTGACAGGTGTGCAGTGGTCGAAGCTGAAAGACCTCTGTAAAGTCCTTCAGTGTTTGGAGGAATGCACACGGCTGGTAAGCGCAGACGACGCCATCCTAAGCATGAGCATCCCACTTATGCGTCTGCTCATGCAAACTTTGATGCACCTTAAGGAGCAGGCGTCTGCAGCCAATGTTGATGAGGAGGAAGAGGAGGAGGGAATCCTTGATGACATTCAGCCATTGTCTGCTCAGGGACCTCTCCTGGATGAGGTGGAGGAAGAAGAGGAGGAGGAGGATGATGATGGGGATGATTACTTAGGGGAGGAGGATGCATCTCGTGGGGCAAGTGAAAATGTTGGCGTGGCAAGGTCTGGTACAGGGTTTGTGCGTGACTGGAGGGATGTGGATTTGCCAGAAAGTGCTCCTCCAGCCAGCACTCGCAGTGCATCATTGACACCGGGAACATTGGCCCACATGTCAGATTATGCCTTGCGGATCCTAAAAAGGGACCCCCGCATTGCCAAAATGAAGAACGATGACGACTACTGGTTGGCCAGCATCCTGGATCCACGCTATAAAGGCAAATTACAAAACATCATGCCACAGGAGAACCTTGACCTAATATTGGCTAATAAACAAGCAACTCTGGTAAATCGGTTGCTTGAGGCATTCCCAGCACACAGCAGCGGTGATGGTTCTCACACGAGCCGTACGGGCCGGGTGCAGCTTGGCAGAGGTGTTCGTGGTGCACACAGCAGAAGTGGCGTTGGAGACAGGGGTTTCATGACAATGTTGTGGACTGATTTTTCAAATACCGCTCACACAACTGGTAATACTGCATCGATGGAAAGTGACAGGAGACAGCAGTTGTCAACCATGGTTACAAACTACTTTTCCTCCCATATCGATGTTCTCCCACACAGGTCATTCCCCTTTGACTATTGGGCCGCTAAACTGGACACCTGGCCTGAATTGGCACAATATGCCTTACAGGAGCTCGCTTGCCCAGCTGCAAGTGTGCTATCGGAAAGAGTCTTCAGTGCAGCTGGATCAATCCTGACAGAAAAAAGGACCCGTCTGTCAACCCAAAATGTGGATGATCTAACCTTCATTAAAATGAACCATGCATGGGTTTCCAAGGATTTTGTCCCACCTTCCCCTGATGACACATAGGGTGACAGAAAAATGGCTTGCTTTGGTCCACCTCTTCCTGGGACTTGACCTATTTCGCCTTTTGCATCAGCTGAATGTCCAACATCAACATATGCCACTTTCTAAAACTCCCTAACTGTGCTGCCTCCCCCCCATGGCCGGGGTCACCACCTAGCGCACGACACCGTGCGAGTGCCGTTGCCCTGGACAGGTGGGTAGGCCGACTCTTGGGCGCGGGCACTGGCACAGGGTTCCTCATAGTGCAATCAAGTGTCTCTGACGGTGGTGGTGCACACCCGCCGTCAGACACACCGCTGTACTATGAGGGGCCCAGTACCAGTACCGACGCCCACGAGTGGGCCCCCCTTGCTTGGGCAGGGCCCCAGCATTTGCAATCTTTACTTCTCCCTGCTCCTCCGCTGTGTAATCTGGGCCGTCAAATCTATACTGTGCCTGACACCATCTGAGCCTGCCTCCTGAGACATATATTTTGAATGTGTACGCTATCCATACATGTTATCCGGGGATACGGTACCCTTTCTAACCTTTGTGCAATCACGTGCAATCCATACTGGGCCTGACACCGTCTGAGCCTGCCTCCTGAGACATATATTTTGAATGTGTATGCTATCCATACATGTTATCCGGGGATACGGTACCCTTTCTAACCTTTGTGCAATCACATGCAATCCATACTGGGCCTAACACCGTCTGAGCCTGCCTCCTGAGACATATATTTTGAATGTGTACGCTATCCATACATGTTATCCAGGGATACGGTACCCTTTCTAACCTTTGTGCAATCACGTGCAATCCATACAGGGCCTAACACCGTCTGAGCCTGCCTCCTGAGACATATATTTTGAATGTGTACGCTATCCATACATGTTATCCGGGGATACGGTACCCTTTCTAACCTTTGTGCAATCACGTGCAATCCATACTGGGCCTGACACCGTCTGAGCCTGCCTCCTGAGACATATATTTTGAATGTGTACGCTATCCATGCATGTTATCCGGGGATACGGTACCCTTTCTAACCTTTGTGCAATCACGTGCAATCCATACTGGGCCTAACACCGTCTGAGCCTGCCTCCTGAGACATATATTTTGAATGTGTACGCTATCCATACATGTTATCCGGGGATACGGTACCCTTTCTAACCTTTGTGCAATCACGTGCAATCCATACTGAGCCTGACACCGTCTGAGCCTGCCTCCTGAGACATATATTTTGAATGTGTACGCTATCCATACATGTTATCCGGGGATACGGTACCCTTTCTAACCTTTGTGCAATCACGTGCAATCCATACTGGGCCTAACACCGTCTGAGCCTGCCTCCTGAGACATATATTTTGAATGTGTACGCTATCCATACATGTTATCCGGGGAAACGGTACCCTTTCTAACCTTTGTGCAATCACGTGCAATCCATACTGGGCCTAACACCGTCTGAGCCTGCCTCCTGAGACATATATTTTGAATGTGTACGCTATCCATACATGTTATCCGGGGATACGGTACCCTTTCTAACCTTTGTGCAATCACGTGCAATCCATACTGGGCCTGACACCGTCTGAGCCTGCCTCCTGAGACATATATTTTGAATGTGTACGCTATCCATACATGTTATCTGGGGATACGGTACCCTTTCTAACCTTTGTGCAATCACATGTAATCCATACTGGGCGTGAGAACGGCTGGCAAGCTACAGCACCTGTGGTTTGCACACGTAAGTTTTTCATTTTTTCAGGAATGACGGTTAGGCCTAATTCCGGAACTGCAGTTGACCTGCACTTACTGGGAAATCATTGTTCGCGGGTAATAATTGTAATCACTCAGTGATCCCCATCACTAACGTTGTTCAGCGGGTTATCTGCACCTGTAAGCGACAAACGCTGGCCTTTTCAGTGTAGCGCACATGCAGCCACGGACATGTAAGGGCATGACACACCAGTTATTGGCCAATCTCATGTTCCAGAGCCTCACGTGTCCCTCTAGTAAGCCGGACTCGGACCGCGGGGCATGACGGAGTCTCGTTCGTTAACGGAATTAAGCTTGCAATGTGTGCATCTGTTCTGTAGCTGGCATGGTTGAGGTTTCCCAGCTGGAGTCGAATTTAACCGTAGTCTCCACTCCTGGTGGTGCCCTTCTGGACATTCCTTTAAGGTTCAGCTTTGCAACCATACTGCCCACGTAAAACAAACACTTTGCCTTCATGAACGCTGTTTGGAGGGTCATGACTCGTGGGAATAACGCCGCCCAATCAGTTAACCTGCTAGAGAGATCCTTCGTTGCTCCCAAGCATGACATCACACTCCCTAGGAGGAAGGTAATGCCACTGTGGCGACCGTACTCCTGGGGGCGACACAAGTGCACTGATGCCCAGCGACTGCTCGATGAATCTGCTGGTACATTGACCCAGACCACTACATTCCCCTCTCACGCTACACGGCCTGAATCTGACCCTGATGAAACTCAGGTTACCCTTCCCATATACAGTTCCATCTTACACGGTGACAAAGAGGAAGCTGCAGATGAAAGTGCAGGTTCGGCCCACCCGCCATCAGACACACCACCGTACTATCAGGGGCCCTGTGCCAGTGCCGTTGCCAACGAGTGGGCCCCCCCTGCTTGCTCAGGATCACAGCACTTGCAAGGTTGAAATACTGTGCAGTGAGATGGAAGATGGGGACGACGAGGAGTCCAGACTAGTCCAGGGATTCCCTAGCGAGGAGACTTATTTGATTGTTTTCAATGTTGGGACAGCAATTTTTGGGGAGCACTATACTCTGGAGAATGATAGATGGGGCCCACCATACACTGGAACATTCCAAAGGTGGACATCAGACACTGGAGCAGCATTTACAGGGCCCATTATACACTAGAGCATTAGAAATGGGGCCCATTATGTTTGGAGCATTATTTGGGCTCATAAGACAGTGGAGCTTCATCCATGGGGACCAACATATACTGTAGCATTATGTGGAGCTCATCATATACTGCTTCAAACATTATATGGGACCAATGATTCTGTATGGAGAAATAGATGGGCCTCGTCATGAGATGTAAAAAGTGAAGTATTTTTCATTGTACTATACCGCTATTTCTCTGCCGTATCGGAGCATGATCATTGATGAGTTGTGGTATGTGTTAAAGGGGCGCTCTTTCACCCAGGGCACATGAAAACCTGCAGCCAGCCCTCCCCCCCCACAACTTTAGCCAAATAACCCCCATTTTTCAGTGCGTAACTTGTATTATGAAGTTAATTAAGGTTGACAAGCTTAAGTAAGAAGAATTGATGCTTTTGGCATTCAAATGGGCACTGTAGGTGTGTTTCCTGTCCTCCTCTCACTGCCGACTTTTATTCCCCATTGACTTACATTGGGTTTCGTGTTTCGGGACGACCCCGACTTTTCCCTATAATCGGACGATCTTGCTCGACCCGACTTTTGGAAATGTCGGGTTTCACGAAACGAAACGCGACCCTAAAAAACCAAAAGTCGTTCAACTCTAGTCAGCGCCATTCAGTGGCAAGCTACAGGCCACAGTGCATATCATCTACGGTACTAGCTTCCAACAGTGTGCCTGCTACCGGGCATTGCTGTCTTGCGGCAGTGTGTGTCGCCGCACTGCAGTCAGCAGCATTTATTGACATCCGCGGTTGCGACGTCGTACGCACGGTAGGTCTAGAAGGACGCTGTCCCTGTGTCTGGGCCCGAGTCCTGTGACCATATACCGTGCGTGCATTCCGCTGAGTTCTGTGACGTCAACAGGCTTGGCATTTGTGTTTAATGTTTTGGCACCTCTGTGAAGTAACAGAGACCGTCCAGCGCACACCGGGTGGCGTTCAACCCTTGTGCGTTATACCGCCATATCGTGCGTCTGCCATTACATAGCAGCAGTGTAACACCTCTGCATGCTGTCACAAGAAAAAACACTATTAAACTGAAGATATGGGGTTAATCTGCAGGTGAATAGTGTTATTAACCTGTCCGCACTTAGCGGAATGCTGGCGGGGATTAAATGAACTTTAGTCCCCCCCGCAGCAGTTCAGTCACCCACTCTGAGTAACCACGCTACCGGCCCTGATAGACATTCGCTCTGAATTGATGCTGACTGTCATTCATGGCCGGGTGAGGTTTTACAACAATGGCTCTATATACTCAGCGGTGACGCAAAGCGGTGACTGAACCATCGGCCACACCGCCCCGATGACTGAAACTGGACTGAAACGCTGTGGGTGAAATAAAGTTATTTTTTTCCAGCAGCATTCAGCTAAGTGCAGGCATTGGGCAGGTTTGTAATGCTATTAACCTGCAGATTAACCCCATATCTGCAGGTCAATAGCGTTTTTCCTGGTGACAGGTTCCCTTTAGGATTTTTTGTCCGTGAATCAAATTTTTGGGGAAAGTTTGGTGAAGCCGGAGAATTCAAATTTCCAAAGATCTGCTCATCTCTAGTACCATTCTCATGGTAAATCACATCACACTTACTATTTACTGTCTCTGTTTTCTTCATCGCAGCTGTAGCTTGTAGGTAGTTACAGTGCCTTAAAAAAATCTTCAAACCCAGTGAACTTTTTCACATTTTTTCATGAAATACCAAGACATGTTATTGAACTTAGGGTTATTCAGTTTGGAAAAACTAAGGCAATAGGTTGAACTCAATGGACTTAAAATTCTACCTTAAACCTTAAAACTTTCAAACTATGTTAAACCCACAAAGTTAAATGTTATTTTTTTAGATTTTATGTGATATACCAACACTAAGTAGAAAGTATTTGTGAAGGGTAAAGGAAATGATTCATGGTTTTCTAATTGTTTAAAAATTATAAATCTGAAAATTGAGACATGCATTTGTATTCAGTCCCCTGAGTCAATACGTTGTAGGACAACCTTACCTTCCACTGCAATTACTGCTGCAAGTCTTTTGCTGTCTATCTCTACCAGCTTTTCACATCTACAGGCTGTGATTTTTGCCCATTATTCTTGTCAAACTATCTCTAGCTGCAAATTCTTCATAGAAAACACAGGGACATGCTGATTCTGTGATGATACTTATAAAATTCATCCTCACCCACAATTACTTTGAATTTGACAACAGAATATATCTACAGGAGACTGGCACAGCAATGAGAAGTAAAATGGCTCCACACTATGCAAATCTTTTCATGGCCAAGCTTGAAGGTGAATTTTTGTCCTCATGTCCCATCAGGCCTCTGGCCTACTACCATTCCATTGACGATATTTTAATCATCTGGATGGAGTCTGATCCCCCTCCCCCCCCATAAACGTTCCATGAACAGTTTAATCAATTTCATCCCACCATCAACACTCAACTACTCTAGCACTGAAATTAAGTTTTTGGACGCCATCATTAAGCTACAGAGCAATGAAATAGAGACATCCCTGTATCAGAAGCAAATCGACCGTCCAACATACCTTAAATGGGACAGTTTCCATCCAAAACACAAAAACTCTATTGACTACACAGCCAAGCCATCAGATACAATCATATATGTTCCAACTCCATGGATAGAGATGAACACCTTGGTCACCTCAGAAAGACCTTTTTGAATCAGGGCTACCATCCAAGAACAATTCAAAACCAGATTACAAGAGCAATCGGAATATCAAGGAATCACCTGCTACATTACAAAGCTAAAGAGGAAAATAACAGGGTACTTCTAGTAGTCACCTACAATCCAAATCTGGAGGCGCTAAGGGGAGCTGCACGGAAATTACAACCTTTCCTACAAAAAGATGGCCGAGAACAATCCATTTTTCCAGACCCCCCACTACTGTGTTTTAGGCAGCATCATTGTCAGAAGCTCCCACTCCTCTCCAACTGCTGCAGGAACCTTTCCTTGCAACCAGAAAAAAATATATAAAACCTGTCCATACAAACAGCATGGGTTACCCTGTAGTTTTGCTAACAAGCCAGGCAAAACTCACAGCTGCGGGCTGCAATCCTCAGCTTCAGCAAGGCTAGTTATCAAGAGTAGAGGGGTCCTCATGCTGTTTTAAAAAAAAACAAAAAAAAAAAAACATGGCCCCTTACCGGCCTGAGAATTCCAGCCCCCAGCTGTCTGCTTTATCAAGGCTGGTTGTCAAAAATGGGGGGACCCCACACTATTTTTTAAATTATTTATTTAAATAATTAAAAAACCAGCATGGGGACCCCTCTATTCTTGATAACTAGCCTTGCTGAAGCTGACAGCTGAGGGTTGAAGCCACCAGCTGTGAGTTTTGCCTGGCTGGTTAGCAAAAATACAGTGGAACCCACGCCATTTTTTTTTAAATTATTTATTTACAGAGCAGGAGCGGCTGATGAATATTCCCATCTGACGCTCCTGCTATCACTGTAATTAGCGGCAGCAGGTGTCGGATGATGGGATCAGTAGGTCCATCAGCTGACACCAGTGACTGGAGGTAAACTTTATACTGCCGGTCACAGCTGAGTGCTCACACTGACAGCATGGGAACCACGTCTCTCTGACCGGCGGGGATGATTTCACCGCCTATCAGA
Organism: Dendrobates tinctorius; assembly: GCF_039654945.1. Taxonomy (NCBI): domain Eukaryota; kingdom Metazoa; phylum Chordata; class Amphibia; order Anura; family Dendrobatidae; genus Dendrobates; species Dendrobates tinctorius. The sequence goes on from NW_027361801.1 coordinate 9,537,178, forward strand.
AGCGATGTTTGCCGCAGTCATGCACATGACAGCACGGCAAACACTGGATATTCTAACCCCCATTCAAGTGAAAGGGGTCCGGGTTTGAGTCCGGGTACTGTTCTAGTACCCGAACCCGAACTTTTTGTAACTGTTCGACTGAACCCACCGGACTCGAACATCCAGGTGTCCGCTCATCTCTACTGATTAGTGCTCTCCTTGCTTGGGATGTCACTTTAAGTGGATGGCCATGTAGTGGCAGGTTTGCAGTTGTGCCATACTCCTTCCATTTTTGGATGATGGATTGAATCCGTGAGATGTTCAGAGCTTGGGACAATTTTTTATAACCTAACTCTGCTTTACTATTCTCCACAACTTCATCCCTGACCTGTATGATATACACTCACTGGCCACTTTATTAGGTACACCTGTCCAACTGTGTGTTAAGACTTAATTTCTAATCAGCCAATCACATGGCGGCAACTCAGTGCATTTAGGCATGTAGACATGGTCAAGACAATCTCCTGCAGTTCAAACCGAGCATCAGTATGGGGAAGAAAGGTGATTTGAGTGCCTTTGAACGTGGCATGATTGTTGGTGCCAGAAGGGCTGGTCTGAGTATTTCAGAAACTGCTGATCTACTGGGATTTTCACGCACAACCATCTCTAGGGTTTACAGAGAATGGTCCGAAAAAGAAAAAAAATCCAGTGAGCGGCAGTTCTGTGGCCGGAAATGCCTTGTTGATGCCAGAGGTCAGAGGAGAATGGGCAGACTGGTTCGAGCTGATAGAAAGGCAACAGTGACTCAAATTGCCACCCGTTACAACCAAGGTAGGCAGAAGAGCATCTCTGAACGCACAGTGCGTCGAACTTTGAGGCAGATGGGCTACAGCAGCAGAAGACCACACTGGGTACCACTCCTCTCAGCTAAGAACAGGAAACTGAGGCTACAATTTGCACAAGCTCATCGAAATTGGACAGTAGAAGATTGGAAAAACGTTGCCTGGTCTGATGAGTCTCGATTTCTGCTGCGACATTCGGATGGTAGGGTCAGAATTTGGCGTAAACAACATGAAAGCATGGATCCATCCTGCCTTGTATCAACGGTTCAGGCTGGTGGTGGTGGTGTCATGGTGTGGGGAATTTTTTCTTGGCACTCTTTGGGCCCCTTGGTACCAATTGAGCATCGTTGCAACGCCACAGCCTACCTGAGTATTGTTGCTGACCATGTCCATCCCTTTATGACCACAATGTACCCAACATCTGATGGCTACTTTCAGCAGGATAATACGCCATGTCATAAAGCTCGAATCATCTCAGATTGGTTTCTTGAACATGACAATGAGTTCACTGTACTCAAATGGCCTCCTCAGTCACCAGATCTCAATCCAATAGAGCATCTTTGGGATGTGGTGGAACGGGAGATTCGCATCAGGGATGTGCAGCCGACAAATCTGCGCCAACTGTGTGATGCCATCATGTCAATATGGTCCAAAATCTCTGAGGAATGCTTCCAGCACCTTGTTGAATCTCTGCCACGAAGAATTGAGGCAGTTCTGAAGGCAAAAGGGGGTTCAACCCGTTACTAGCATGGTGTACCTAATAAAGTGGCCAGTGAGTGTATTTCTTACTGTTTGTTACCTAAAGTTCTCAAACAAATCTCTAAGGCCTTCACAGGACACCTGTAGTTATACTGAAAAATTTGACACAGGAAGACTCAATTTACTAATTATTTGACTTCTAGAGGCAAATGGACACTTAAAATTCTATTTAGGGGTCTCGGACTTCAGAGCGCTGAGTACAAAAGCACGTCACAATTTTCATATTCATATTTTTTCAATAATTACAAATCCTCATAATTTCCTTTACACTTCACAAATACTTGATACTTGGTGTTGGTATATCACTTAAAATCCCACCAAAAATACACTTAAATTTGTGAGTGTAACATGAAAAAAATGTGGAAAATTCCACTGGTATGAATACTTTTTCAAGGCACTGTATGAAGCGATGGCCGGGGGACCACCACGGTGGAGGGAGACTACCGTACACAAGATAAGGTGCAAACAACAAAAGGTAAATTTATAGGAAGGCAAGGAATGAAGTGGATGAGGAAGGTGCAAACAGGGGTATGCAATGGCAAAATATAATTTATATGAGTTGTATTCTTTAGCTGGGCCATCAAATAGCACGGTGCTCCAACTATCACAGAATCAATATATGTCACACAAGCAAATGCAAACAATAAACAAGGAATGATGCTACTCTACATATAGCCTCCCTGGCCTCTACTAAGCAGGCCACATGGCTGCTGTATTATGTCTGTTGAAGCCTACACTAGGCCCTGCATGTGCACAAAACAGGATCAAACGCACGGTGATGTTGGGGACTCAGATCCAGTCCCAAGTTGCCCTCAACAGTCCAGTACGGTGGTGCATATGGCTCTCTGTAAGCTCCGTGAAACGTGGTCTTCTCCTTGCTTCTGGGTCCGGGAGGTGCTCCTGGGAACTGTATATCCCTTTCTCTGTATCTTTGTGGCTTCTCAAACTAGCACAGGACAGCCACCCTTGCTACACCCAAAGAGTTTGTCCAATTTCATGAGTCCAGTCCTTCCCAGACTGTGGGACCTCTTTCACAGCTACAAGCACAGACGTTCTCTGCAGCAGCTGCAGCTCACACACTCTCCAGTCTCAGACCCTCCCCTCAGCACAGGGCAGTCTATTAACACAGTCTATTGCAGGGGGGAGCAGAACATTCCATCACACCAGAAAAGGGGGTGTTGTCTCTTAAAGTGGCAGCGTATTCCTTACTGTCTATAACAGCAACCACCCCCTTACATCTACATGTAAGCATTATGAGCTGCCTTCTCATCTGTCCAGGACCTGACACCACTTGAGAGCCCAAGTGTAAAAGTATTTTAAAGTAGATACAGGAAAGTGGAAAGTGTCACGGTCCTGTTAGGGTCGGCATGCAGTCACCACTGAGCAAGGACTCACCCACACTGCAAAGGGGCCCGGGGTCAGACACGGTCGGATAGTTCAGGCAAACAGGACCTGGAGAAGCTAAAGTCAGTGAGCAGTGAAGGACCTACGGTCATGTGACTGCAAGGGGGCGGGGCTTAGCGTCCTGCTGCCAGAGATAGGCAAAATACTATACAGGAATACTCAAAGTCAGACAAACCAGGTCATACACAGAGATAACAGTAAAGTACCAGGGATGAGACAGAACGGATAGTTGGGGACAGGCAGTGGTCAAAGCCAAACAGACACAGAAGGTACCAAGCAGAATCCAACAAGCAGTATCCAGAGAACAGGCCGAGTCGTACACCAAGTTATCAGGCAAACAAGAACACAGCACAAACACACTCAGGGGTCAACACACTCAGCCAAGGGCGAAAGTATAACCGACGGGGATAGGAGCCTCCTGAGGCCATAAGAAGCCTTCACAGAACCAGGGAGAGGCCACAATAATGAGCCCCAGGTGTGCAGGTAAGCCTGCACTGGGATCATAACCATTATCCTCAAAAGTGCCAGTCATCAGCACTGATTCCAGACATTAACCCCACATGTGCGAGTCAAACCCGCACTGAGATCATGACAGAAAGGATGTGAAAGTTAAAAATACTAAAACCTCCGATGTTTCAATAATAAAAGTGTTACAATCATTCCTTAGAATAGCCCAGAACAGGCTATGCCGTCAAACCGGTTAGATACCCACATGACTGTGACCTGTGTGTACATGTAGATATTTCCCAAGCTCGTTCTTTCTTTTGAGCAGAGTGGCAGGCAGATCGCCTTTATCCCAGTGAATATTACAGTTCATAAAAACATCAGAAGATCATTTCATCCTCCATAAAGATTGCCTTTAAAGAATATAAAACTAGTAACATTTTGATTTATTTTTAGTCCAATATGAATTCAGTGAGTAGTAGTTTCCTCAGATCTTTACTGGGGGCTTTAGTCCTAATCTCTGAGTCTCTAGTCATCATGTACCTTACGTTACTTAGTGTTTCTATGCATTCCTATGTAAGTCTTGATGCAAATCCCATAGGAATTCAAGGAGAGACCGACTTCTGTTTCAGACAGAAGACACTTTGTGACCTGGGTACTCAGAGTGCGAGGCGTGCTGTACAACTGAGGATCTAAAAGGAGTCTCCGAAATTAGGAATAGAACAGCGGAGAAATGAATTAAGGACATTCTTGTTGTTTTATAGTAAAATATCAAAGGATAAATGAAATCCCAGAGTGCGTCTTTAAAAAATAACTAACTTTTTTTTTTATGACCATCTCCAGCGTTGATATTAATGACATTTTGCAACACATTTCATTTTGCGATTTGGATTCATTTCTGTAGAAAAATCACATCAATGGGGCCTCTAATCCTCTGCTTTTCAAAGTTGTAATTGCCTCTTTGTATACATTTGAAGTATGGATACATGTGGAATTGACGGTACCTTAAAGGATTTTCCAGGTTCGGAATGAAAGTCTGCAGTAACTCAGTCATGCCGTCAGGTTTCACTGGTGCCGGTGGCAACAGCAGGTGATCATGCCATTTGCATGCATACGGTCACATGCCGACTAGAATTGAGTGAGGTCAGACACATCCAGTCGGAATGTGGCCAGAATGATGCCAATCATTTTCAAGTGATTGCCAGTGGCACCGAAGAATCTTGACAGTGTGTGGTGCACACCTTGTGAGGATTTAGAAGTCTGCAGTCACACAACTGAAGATATTAGTGCAGAAAGTACTTTAGCACAAAAAATCTTTGGTGAAAATCCAAAAATTACTTAATTGTACAAATTCAATTGGTATAAACAGACCTATAAGATGACATTTTAACCATTTAACCATAACAGTCTTTTTCAGAATAGTGTAAATGTATAACATAAAATAGAAAATGATGTAAAATAATAAAAACAAGGCACATAATAATAGACAAATTTCATAGGAAATCATGTGAAGACACAGATCTGTATGATGGTACATATAAATAGATACTTCTTCCATGTATGACTGACCAATAAATATCTTGATACTTACCTATGAAGCTTCTTCTACAGGACTCCAAAAAATTCTCCATGAAGCTTAATTTCACACGTAGTAGTTATTTTATCTTGGTTAGTCATATATGGGAGTAGTATCTATGTATATGTACCTTCAGACAAATTTCTGTATCTTCGCATGATTTCCTATGAAATTCGTCTATTATTATGTGCATATATATGTCAATACCTTGTTTTTATTATTTGACATTATTTTGTAGCTTGTGCTCTACATTTAGGCTACCCTGAAAACGACCATTGTGGTGGAAACGTCAACATGTAGGTCTGTTTATACCTATGGAATCTGTACATTTAAGTAATTTTCATCAAACCCGATTTTTGTGCTGAAATACTTTCTGAACTATTTTCTTGCATGCATTCCTACTACCAGCGCTACCCCAGCAGTTATGAAAAATCAGGTAGTAACAGGTAAAATGGGAGTTTGTATTTTTTAACTGGCTGCTAGTTAACTTAAAGAAGTTGTCTGGGCTTTAACCCCCTTCTGCCATCAGACGTACTATCCCGTCCATGTGCCCTGGGACTTAATTCCCAGGGACGGGATAGTGTGTCATAGAGATCAGCGGCGCCCACGTGGTGAGCGCCGCTGATCGCGGCCGGGTGTCAGCTGATTATCACAGCTGACACCTGGCACAATGTATCAGGGGCGGTCACGGACCGCCCCCGACACGTTAGCCCCTTGTACACCGCGATCAAACACGATCACGGTGTACCGGGGGTTAAAGGGAAGCATCGGCAGGGAGGGGGCTCCCTCCGTGCTTCCCTGAGCCCCCCATGGCAGCGCAATGTGCAGCGCTGCTGAGGGGGGCTCTTTCCCTACAGGGCCCCGGATCCAAGATGGTGACGGGGACCTTCAGGGGCCTGTAGGGACCTGACTTCCTCACTGCCTGCAAAGCGCAGGCATGAGGAAGTCTGCAGCAGTGCCTGTGACAGATCGCTGATCTGTCACAGTGATCTGTGATGTGACAGATCAGCGATCTGTCACAGGACAGTGATGTCCCACCTGGGGCAATGTAATAAAGTTTAAAAAAAAAAAAAAAAAGTGTAAAAATAATTTAAAAAAAATCGCTAAATAAATTAGTAAAAAAAAATAAATATTCCCCAATAAATTCATTTTTTGAAAAAAAAACAAAACAAAACAATAAAAGTACACATATTTGGTATCGCCGCGTCCGTAACGACCTGCCCTATAAAACTGTCCCATTAGTTAACCCCTTTAACGAACCCCTTAAAAAATAAAAATAAAAAACGAAGCAAAAAATAATGATTTATTATCATACCAACGAATAAAAAGTGCAATAACGCGCAATCAAAAAGAAGCATATACATATACATGGTACCGCTGAAAATGTCAGCTTGTCCCGCAAAAAACGAGCTGCCATACAGCATCATCCGCCAAAAAATAAAAAAGTTATAGCTCGCAGAATAAAGCGATGCAAAAATAATTATTTTTTATATAAAATAGTTTTCATTGCATAAAACCGACAAAACATAAAAAAAGACCTAAATGAGGTATCAGTGTAACCGTACTGACCCGAAGAATAAAAGCGCTTTATCAATTTTACCGCACGCTTAACGGTGTATACGCACCCCCCAAAAGAAATTCATGAAACGCTGGTTTTTGTTCATTCTGCGTCCCAAAAATCAGAATAAAAAACGATGAAAAAATGTCACGTGCCCGAAAATGGTACCAATAAAAACGTCAAATCGTCCCGCAAAAAATAAGACCTCACATGACTCGGTGGGTCAAAATACGGAAAAATTATAGCTCTCAATGTGTGGTGATGCAAAAACTATTTTTACAATAAAAAGCGTCTTTTAGCGTGTGACAGCTGCCAAACATAAAAACCGCCATAAATAGTAAATCAACCCCCCTTTATCACCCCCTTAGTAAGGGAAAAATAATAAAATAAAAAAATGTATTTATTTCCATTTTCCCATTAGGGTTAGGGTTAGGGCTAGGGCTGAGATTAGGGTTAGGGTTGTGTTGGGGTTAGGGTTGGAGTTATAATTGGGGGGTTTCCACTGTTTGGGCACATCAGGTGCTCTCCAAATGCAACATGGCGTCTGATCTCAATTCCAGCCAATTCTGCGTTGAAAAATTCAAATGGTGCTCCTTCCCTTCCAAGCTCTGCCATGCGCCCAAACAGTGTTTTACCCCCACATATAGGGTATCAGCATACTCAGGACAAATTGCAAAACAACTTTTGGGGTCCAATTTCTCCTGTTACCCTTAGGAAAATAAAAAATTTGGGGCAAAAATATCATTTTTGTGGAAAAAAATGATTTTTTTATTTTCACGCCCAGGGGTTATAAACTTCTGTGAAGCACTTGGGGGTTCAAAGTGCTCACCACACATCTAGATAAGTTCCATGGGGGGTCTAGTTTCCAAAATGGGGTCACTTGTGGGGTGTTTCAATAGTTTAGGTACATCAGGGGCTCTCCAAACGCACATGACAACCGAAGACCAATCCATCAAAGTCTGCATTCCAAAACATCACTACTTCCCTTCCGAGCCCAGACGTGTGCCCATACAGTAGTTTTCTCCCACATATGAGGTATCAGCGTACTTAGGACAAATTGGACAACTTCTTTTGGGGTCCAATTTCTCCTGTTACCATTGGGAAAATAAAAAAATTGGAGACTAATTGATCATGTTTGTGGAAAAAATACGATTTTTTTATTTTCGTGCCTGGGCATTATAAACTTCTGTGAAGCCCTTGGGGGTTCAAAGTGCTCATCACACATCTAGATAAGTTCCTTAGGGGGTCTAGTTTCCAAAATGGGGTCATTTGTCGGGGGTTTCCACTGTTTAGGTACATTAGGGGCTCTCCAAAGGCAACATGACACCTGCAGACCATTCCATCAAAGTCTGCATTCCAAAACGTCACTACTTCCCTTCCGAGCCCCGACGTGTGCCCATACAGTAGTTTTCTCCCACATATGAGGTATCAGCATACTCAGGACAAATTGGACAACAATGCAAGTTATATGAATGAAATTTTACTACTAACATGAAGTGCAATATGTCACGAGAAAACAATGTCAGAATCACCGGGATCCATGGAAGCGTTTCAGAGTTATAACCTCATAAAGGGACAGTGGTCAGAATTGTAAAAATTGGCCCGGTCATGAACGTGCAAACCACCCTTGGGGCTTAAGAGGTTAAACACTGATGGCCTACCATTCTTAGATGGTCATCAATGTCTGATTGATGAGGGTGAGACACCCGGCACCGCTGCCAATCAGCTGTTACCAGTGTCAGCTGCAGTCGTAAAAAGCACAATAGTGGTGGAAACGTCGGCTTGTAGGTCTGTTTATAAATATGGAATATGTACAATAAAGGAATTTTTTTATTTTCACCAAACCCGATTTTTGGGCCGAAGTGCTATTGGAAGTATTTTTGATGACGGAGTTCATTACTTCTGAGCCATACATTGTGTTTAGTATTGCACTTCAGCTGTACGTAGGGTTGACCTACAATACCACACATAACCCGACATGCTGTAATACACTGCAGACAACCCTGTAAGATTCTAATTTTTCACATACGCGAAATAATGGCCCCAGATGACTAAACAAATAGTTATTTAGAATGCAATCAGTGAGTCTTCCACGTATATACAGAATATTTTATATGATGTGGAGTTTGTGATACATTACTGATTCCTAAATAACTAAAAACGGTTTTGACTTTTGCTCCTGGGACTCAGACACATACCGTGTCGCACAACAACCATTCAGGCCCAAGGGCCAGTCATTTCCCGCTTGTCACGCTCGCGCCTTGGCTGGGTGGCGCGAGCCAGGGGGTTGTGGCTCCACTGTGCCACAAACCAGACTACCCTGGAAGGGGAGTAACTACGGCAGCTACCTCGGTCTTCACTGGAGCCTCTGATGGTGAGGTCAGGCTTGTGCGGCAGGTAGCTGCCGGGTGCCACTCCAGGGTGGTGTCTGGCTGTGGCTGCTGATCCCACTCGGGAACAGGACACCTGGACAGGTGCGAGTGACAAGCAGGCTGAGACACAGGGCAAGCCGGCACGGCTTGGAGACACAGGACAGGCGGGTACGGCTTGGAGACACAGGTCAGGCGGGCACGGCTTGGAGACACAGGACAGACGGGCACGGCTTGGAGACACAGGACAGGTGGGCACGGCTTGAAGACACAGGACAGACTGGTGTGGTATGAGAAGGGGCAGGTAGGGACCTGTTCACACAGCAGGTGCAGGCAGGAGGGAGTGGTGCACGTTGGAACAGGATTTGGACCTGTTCACACAGGAGAGGAGGTGCAAGTATGGATATAGGCAGGAGTGTGGAGTAGGCAGAGCCGCATAAGTGCGGAGTAGGCTGGGCGGCAAGGGAGCCGGGCAGGCAGAGCGGCTAGAGAGCCGTGCAGGCTGAGCGGCTAAAGAGCCGTGCAGGCTGAGCGGCTAGAGAGCCGTGCAGGCTGAGCGGCTAGAGAGCCGTGCAGGCTGAGCGGCTAGGGAGCCGTGCAGGCAGAGCGGCTAGGGAGCCGTGCAGGCAGAGCGGCTAGGGAGCCGTGCCGGCAGAGCGGCTAGGGAGCCGTGCAGGCAGAGCGGCTAGGGAGCCGTGCAGGCAGAGCGGCTAGGGAGCCGAGCAGGCAGAGCGGCTAGGGTGCAGATGCACAGATGGAGCTGCAAGGGTGCAGATGCACAGATGGAGCTGCAAGGGTGCAGATTCACAGATGGAGCTGCAAGGGTGCAGATTCACAGATAGAGCTGCAAGGGTGCAGATGCACAGATGGAGCTGCAATTGTGCAGATGCACAGATAGAGCTGCAAGGGTGCAGATGCACAGATAGAGCTGCAAGGGTGCAGATGCACAGACAGGGAGGACACAAGGAAAGATACAGCAAGGAAGGAAGCCACGGACAAGGAGAAAGGGAGACTAAGGTAGGACAGAGTACAGACAAGGTACTGGAACCAAGACTCAAGGGCCAGGATATTCAGCCTCCTGGCAGGCAGACAGAGAAGTACTAGGCAAGGTACCAAGACACAGGAATATGCAATAAGAGCCTTCAGAGAAGGCAAGACATAGGACAGGGCCTGGCTAACTCAGCAGCAAGGAGCTAACTGAGTTTAGACATTGCACAGGCCATGTTTCAGTGGGTGTGGCGGAACTAAATAGTCAAGGGCTCTAGGTGATTGGTCAGGGACAGATTAGGCAGGTGCACCCTGACTGCATAAGGACCAGAGAGTTCAGGCACCACCCCCCTATACACACATAGCCAGGAAACATACAGGAGAGCAGAGGCACAGAGCACAGGACTGGCAACAGACAGAATTCACAGCATGACCCGGAGCAGTGAGTAAGTTGATGTGCGGGGGATGAGAGGCCATGCAGTGATGCCAGCAGGGTTGTTCCACCGCTCTAAGTAGCCAAACATGGGAAATCTCTTAAAACACATGGCCTGTGACCAACTCAGCATCAGTCCATTTAGTTCCTTCTGTCCTGACCCGGCTCGCTCCTCGGGTCCTCCTGCATAGACCTTTCTTTCCCCCTCCCACCTTTTAGCAGATCACGGGACCTTAAACACACATGGGCGGCTTTATAAAGGAACAGTTCAAGGTTAAGACAGGTAAAATTCGGGGCAAATGCAGGTAAGATGTAGGGTTAAAGCACAGTCCTTAAAGCAACTGCACACACAATCCATGGTGATTAAGCCTTTCAGGGTTCCAGTCCCGTAATTCAGCAGGGGATGCGCACATGAAACTTGGATGAGGAAGGGGGAAAACAGAAACACCAGTCTTTTATCCATGACCATTCGGGTCACCACTGACACTCAGTCCTGGTGCCGTCCTGGGCTCCCTGCCCTTCAGGAGACACGGAACAGTCTCTCATTTAGTGCAACCGGCACACTTAAAGGGGTCCTCACTAGTCAATGCACGGCCACTTTCACTCCTTGCGGCTGGAATAGTGGGCTGTACTGAGGCCCAAAGACCCACTGGAGAACGACTCATCACTGTTCCTCCAGCTTCTTTCCTCCAGTAAAAGCCAACTCAGCAAACTTGGGAGCCTCCTGCTCCCGTGACCCAACTGTGGCCACCAATTTATTTAAGGGCGCTTCTACCCTCTGGCTTTCTGTAGGGGCCGCTTGTCATCCGTCTGGACATGCTTCCTCCACCTTGCAACTGCAGCTCCTTTAAAATATGGCGCTTCCGCCATTTCTTTTCTATTATTTCTTTTACCCACCGAGCCTGTCTCGCTATCGGGGCCCAGGATTCATCTAGGTAACCGCCATGTGGAGATGCTCCATCTTCTCCGCGCCCGCAGTGTCCTCGCTCTCAGCGATCTTCATCTGCACAGGTATCTCACTTGGTAATGGCGTCTCTCTTCCGGACACGCTGTCTTGCTCTTCTGGGCTCCATCCATTCGTGGGTGGAGTTACTTCCAGTTGCCCCTCCCGTACCTCAAGATTCTGGTGTAGGGGTAGGGGCTTCTTCTTCTGCCATGCCCATCTCAGGCTGGCACTACTCACTATGGGATGTGGCCTCGGTTCAGGCCACTGCTTCTTCCATCTTCGCACCTTTTTCTGTCTTGGATGCCCATGGTGGGTGGCACTGCACTCATCTTCCGCGCCACTGACCGCCATCTTCATGTCAGTGCTCGGCGCCATCTTGGACCGCAACTCAGTCACTAGTCCACAAGTCCCAGGGGTCTTCCCACTAGCCTAGTAGCTGCAGGACTTCTGGATTTGATCCTGCCAACTACGCCAAATGTAAGCAGATACTGAGATGCAGTATGCAAGGATTGCAGAGCAATGCGGTATAACAATACAGTTTAATTTAACAATAAGATTGCAAATAATCTGCTCGCAGGGAGCTAATGAACAGTAAACAGGAATTAAGGGGATAATGGGAATTAATGAGACACTCTGAAGTTTAAACGGCACTTATCGTGACTCCCGCTGGTCCACCTTAGGATAAAGTCCGATGGGGGTCGTAGTACCGGTAATGGCCGACATAGAATCCTCAAAATAGAGTCCTCTGTTAACGTTCCAACTTCTGGCGGCAGCGGGGGGGAATCCAGTTCTACCCGCTGAGCCCCTAGTCCATAAGCCTGAGCAGACAAAGTGAAAGAAGCTACATGAGCCCCTGTAGCAAGCGTGGGCGGATATGCGCTGGTCTGCAGAGGGAGCCGCACCTCAGTGTCCTCTAGCTGCCCCACACTTTTACGTATGAGCACTGCCCGGCATTATCATAGAATCGTAGAGTTGGAAGGGACCTCCTGGGTCATCTGGTCCAACCCCCTGCTCAAAGCAGGATTCGCTAAATCATCCCATTAATCCAGGTGCCCAGTGCCCTCCTCTGTCTTGGTCCCGCTGGAGCGTGCGGTAAGCCCTGTCGCAGCACGTCTCGGCTCTGTTGCACTGGATGCAAAGAGTGCACTCACCCTGCTGCACTCTCACCAATGGCGGGAAACAGTCTGCTGCTTTGCACGCTTTCAGCTCTGCTTCTGGCTTAAACATGCCCCCTCTTCCAGGGTCATGGGACATGTATGGTCCCATATTCTTTCCCTAGGGCAACATGGGATGCAGCCTCGACAGTTCTGGACTCAGCTTAATGCATGTACCCACAGCCCGGTCTTCCTCCTTACACCGGCCTTAAAAGCTGTCCCTCGAATGGGCATCGCTTCATGGTGCTAGAGATCCCGAAACTTAGTCTGTACCAGCTGATGAAGTGTCTGCAGCTGATGTCGATGTTCTCAGACCCAGGAAGACACCCCTGTCTATGGGTAGTCTTCTTCTGAGTTCAGCTCCAGCTCTGTGATTTCCTGTCCTTTTCACCCTAACAGTAGGGTATCTGGAGTGTATCCTGTTGTACTGTGCCCTTGGTTGTTATACATCCAGACTAATTCAGCCACGTATTCAGGCCACCGTATTAACTGATTTTCCTCCAATGTTCGGAGCATCTGAATCAGCAACCAGTTGAAGCATTCACTGGCTCCATTCCCCTGAGGATGATAGGGCATCGTCCATGACTTCTCAATCTGGTACAGGCGATGCAACTCTTCCATCGCTCGACCTTGAAAACAAGAGCCTTTGCCAAATGGATCCTTTTCGGACAACTGTACACTCTGATGAAGTCTCGGCAGATAGCCTGCGGCGCTGACTCAGCAGTCTGATCCCGAGTGGAAGTCACCACAGCGAACTTGGTGAAGTGGTCGGTCATCACCAGACAATGTTCATACCCAAGATAAGCCGGGCCCATGGTCAAGTAGTCGATCATCAACAGCTCTAAGGGGGCAGAAGTCACGTTTGTCTGCATTGGGGTTCTCTGCTCTGAAGGTTTGGCTGTTTCACAGCTCCGACATCACTGGCAGGCCTCCTCTACTGCAGTCTTCCATCGGGGGTGATATACCAGCTTCTGCAACCACTGGAACATCTCCGGACCAAAGTGAGCCCCTCTCTCATGGGCCTTCGTAGCCACTACTTGGATCAACTTCTCTGGGAGCACCAGGTGACCCCAAACTCCCGCAAGAGCTGCACTCTTCTATTCAGCAAGCCATCATTCAACTGGAGTCTATCCTACTGCCTTAAATTCTGCAGTTCCCAGGGACAGAGCATCTCTTTAGCACCTTTGGGAAGTTGCTTCAAAGCCACCCACTGTCTCAGCTGATCCAGTTTCTTATCTTCCTGCTGTAGTCATACCCAGTCATCCCAGGGTCACCCCAGCACCTGTTCTGCCTCTCTGATCTGTCCCTGCGTCGCCGCCAACAACCTGGCGAGGTCTCGGAAATCAGGAATCTCTTCTGCCTCCAACTCTTCATCTTGGTCACATCCAGGTCGCTCATGGGTCACTCTCGACAGAGCATCAGCATGCATGTTCTCAGCTCCGCCCGATATGGGATCTTGTACCGATACTTCACCATGCGGGCCACCCATTGTTGCTCCAAGGCCCCCAGTTTTGCATTTTCTAGGTGGGCTAGGGGATTGTTGTCAGTGCACATCAAAACTTCGGATCCGGACAAATATTTGGCGAATGAATTGGTCACCGCCCACACTAATGCCAGCAGTTCCAACTTGAAGGAGCTGTAATTGTCTGGGTTCTGCTCCAAGTCGTGGAGGGACCGACTTGCGTAGGCAATCACTTGTTCTTTCCTATCCTGCATCTGTGACTGCAAGGACCCTGGCCCATGTAGACTCCCATCGGTGTGACGACGGAAGGGCTGTGAGAAGTCTGCATAGGCGAGTATTGGGGCCTCAGTCAAGGCCATCTTCAAGGCTCAAAAGGCTTCTTCTTGGCTGCTTCCCCACTGGATAATCCAATTCTTTGAACCAGATGGCACTCCCTTTAGAAGTTTCAGCAGTGGATTAACGATACGGTTGAAATTCTTCACGAACCTTCGGTAGTACCAAGTTAGCCCCAGAAAGGCCGGAACGTCATTCACTGTCTTCGTGGTAGGCCAGTCCTGTACGGCCGCTATCTTCACACATGCAGGTCTCACTCCTTCAGTGGATACGATGTGTCCCAGATACTCAATCTGCTTACGGAAAAGGTGACATTTTTGGGGCTTCACCTTCAGGCCGTGCTTCTGTAATCCACTCACTTACTCCAGCTGCCAGAGGTGCTCTTCAAAGGTGGCTGCATAGACAATGATATCATCCAGGTAGATAAGTGTTGCTTCGAAGTTCCGATCCCCCAGGCACCTTACCATCAATCGCTGGAAAGTCTCAGAAGTGCTAGCCAGGCCCAAGGGTTTCCGACTAAATTCAAACAATCCCATGTGCGGAATGAACGCTGTCTTCGGCTTTTCATGTCGGGCCATGGGCACCTGCCACTATCCGCTGACCAGATCCAGGGATGAGAAATACTTTGTCTTTCCCAAGGCCAGTAGTGACTCCTCAATTCTGGGTAAGAGGTAAGAATCCCACACCGTACAGGCATTCAGTCGCCTATAGTCAACACAAAAATGCAGGGTTCCGTCTTTCTTCTGAACTAGGACAATGTGAGCTGCCCACGGGCTCTGGCTCTCCCGTATGACTCCACTCTGCAGCATATGTGCCAACATTTCTTTCACCTCCTGGTACATTTGAGGAGGTATCTGCAGGTATCTCTCCCGGATCGATGCGGCACTTTCCGTAGGTATCTCATGGGTAATGGCTGTAGTGCACCCAAAGTTATCTTTATGACGGGTGAAGACATCCTGGTAATGCTCCAGTACCACTTCCTTCTGTTGCACCAGTTCCGGTGAGAGTCCCATCAATTCAGCCAGCAATTGCTCCAAGATTTGGTGCCCTTCCTTCGTGCTTCCAAGAGGGTGCTCTCGGGTCATTATAATGGCTGCAGTCCATGGATATCCTTGCTTTGCTGCGAACTGGATGGCCTCCGATTGCATCAACTCTTCTGGCATTCCCAGCACCTGCGCCACTTCACTCTTGGGCGGGAGAGTAAGATTGTCCTTCCCCAGGTTGATGCACCGCACCACAACGTTACCATCATGGATGACAGCTAATGTCCGGGCAATGAGCAGTCCAGAGGGTATCTGTTAAATTAATGTTGGCTCTATCTGGACTTCCACTCCTTTGAGGGGTGTACAAGCTCGTACGGGTAATGTGAGCACAGTCTGGCAAGGTGGGAGGACGAATTTAGCAGCTGCAGGGACTATCACTTTTCCTAGAACTTTCCCTTCACTCGACGTTTCCTGGGCCTGGGTGACCCATATCAATTGTTGAAACGCCTTCTTCTGGGGGGGTTGTGGGTTCCATCGGTCCACAAAAGCGTCTGGTGAATCGCTGATCAAGAAAGTTCTGAGTTCTTTCAGCACATTTATCTCCAGAGTAACTGGATAGCCATTGCTATTTTCTCCGGCGGTCAACATGACTCCTTTCTGGCCCATATCTTTACAGCACACTGTAATTTGCATCCAGACCACCCCTGCAACTGTGATGGGCAACCGATTGGCCGCTGTCAGCTTGATTACTTGGCCCCACTCCTGCTGCGTCATCTCTGAAAAATGACATCTGAAATATTCCTCCGGCATGGTGGTCACCTGTGAACCGGTATCAACTAGGCAGCGGATGGCTCGACCATTCATTTAAGCCCATACGAGGGGACTCATGGAAATTAAACTTTCAGGACTGCCTTCTCTTCTGTTTGGCCTCTCAGGCTCCGGGCGTTGTCCCCCAGCAATGGCACCCACTAGTTTAACGGCTGCCAAATAAGGGGGCCACCCTGTCTCGCACAACCTCGGGCATAGTGTCCAACGTCCCCACACTTGAAACAAGTAAGATGTCTCTCTGCTCGGGATTGTCCCCTTCTCTGGCGAGGTACAAAAGGGAAGTGGGAGTTGGGGTCATTCCTGTCTCTGGATGGATTTGGAGTCACAGTGGGGACTCTTCTGAGGCCAGACCACTCTTCCTGCATCTCCCGTATTTCTTTTCAAATCTCTCTGGCCCATTCTGGCTTGGCCGTGGGCGAGGCGGGTACCCCACTGCTCCGAACCATCCCTGCTGAGGCTGCCATCCCCCGCTCTTGCTCTTGAACGCACGCTTCCGTTCCGATCTCCAGGAAAGTCATGCGCAGATCGGTACGCAGGCACTCCCGCAAAGCTTGTTTAAGCGACGTCTCTCTTAGGTCTGCTACAAGTTGATATCTCAAGATCACATCAGGGGGTCCCGCGCCCACATCATCCCGCTTGGCGATCACCACGTGCACCTCTTGGAGATAATTCATATATTGAGTCACAGATTCTCCCTCTCTCTGAACACGGCTAAACAATTGCATCCACAACTCTCCGACATCAGTGGGATCCCCATGCATCTCTTCTAAAATTTGCAACACCTTGGTGAAGGTGTTCCGTTCCTGAGGGGGCCAAAACATTACAGAACATCTTGTCTCCCCTTCCAGGGCCATCACAGCTATCTCTGCTTGCATAGCGGGGAGGTCATAGGGTGCATTCTCAGCATGTCTTTAACCTGCTCAGTCCAGTCCCACAGCAGTGAATTGCTCCCTGTAAATTTTGGGAGATTGCTGAGTATGGCCCTCAGGGGAAAGCTGGCCCTTGGGGCACCCATGATGTTTGGCATGCTGCCTCTGTGCTCATAGTCTTCATCCTGCCGACTATGCCAAATGTAACAAGGTGGCACGGGGTGTTAGTCGTGGGCGAGTCCATTAAGAAACAGTCAGTGAGCACCCTGGCACCTTGTACATGAATAGATAAAGTCCTGGTGCTGCTCTACAGTTGGTTACCTCTGTTACTCCAGCTTCTGGCTCTCAGGTTCTTTGAAACACCACAAAGTCACAGTTCTTTTCCAACAGTTGAACTTTACCAATCAGCAAGGCATCATTCACATCAGCAGCACAGTTCACACAGGGCAATGTTTCCTGTACTTTCCTTTCCTCTGCCATCCAGGCAGTCCCTTTTGACAGTCCATGTCCCATCTGTACCTTCAGCATCAACAGCTCCTTGTCGGCACCTTGTCCAGTTCCAATAGGGAAAGGTGTCGGGAACGCCATCTCAACTGCTCCAGCCCTGGTTTTAGACCCCGAATCCTTCCTGGGGTTGATCCTGTTGAGCTGGTGCCCATTTACACTGTTCTTCAGCCGGGGGGCCCTTACTGCCATCCGCAGACATTTCCCCCACAGCCTGTAACTGTCTCACAGTATGCGTTCTGCACTTGGGTAGACTGCTCAGTCGTCTGATTCTAAACAGGAAGTGCCTTTCCTATATCTCCTTGCTCTGTGCCCCACCCATCTACTTAACTCCTTGCTGCCTGTGCCTAACCAAACACTCTTATCTATCCTATTCTCTATCGCTAATGTGCCCCCTTTATTCTAATCCCCCTACAGCTCTACACTACTTCCTAATCTATCCCTAAGCCTATGCGCAACACATGACAGATACATTTACATTACAGTACACACAATAGTAAAACATTAATAAAACATCAGGGTGCTGCATGTGACAAAAGTGAACAGCATTCAGAAGAGAAAAGTTGCATGAGTGTCCCCAGCACCTCCTTACACAGTCATCACATTATATAGCAATGTGTACTTACAATTACACATTTTGCCTTTCTACCCAGATAATTATTCTCTTGTTTGCTGTACACAGAAACAGAAAGTCTCTTTTAAAAGCAAAAATAATTCCTCTCTTCAACTCATGACTCAGTTGCTCCCTCCTCCCCCCTCCAAGGGACTTTTACAGTCACTATTGACTCATACAGGGAAACTCAAACTCCTGTTTCTACATAGAGCTTAGAAGGATTCAGCTTGTCAGTTTTTAATCACATGATGTCATAGAACTAATGGAAAAGAGAAGAATAAGCTGGGTAGAAAGGCAAAATTAGCAATTTTAAGTACACAGTGCTATATCACATGATGACTGCAATATGTTAAGAGGATAACAATTTTGATGAGAGTGTTTCTTTAACGGATTGGACAAATACAAGAAAAAGTAACTAATAAATTAAGAGACACCCTCCACTTATTGAATGAGGTGCAAATAACAACTGGCATATGCCTCCAATGAAAAAATTACTCCAGCCAGGGAATGGCCTACATTTCTGGCAAAATTTACACCAAAAATTTGATGTTAATTTTAATACATTTTTTTGGCTCATCTTTGCCATGCTCCATTCTGCCTACTTTAGACTGTTGAAAAATAGTTTGGAGGAGCAACATTTTTTGTATCTTCAAATCCCGTAAAATGTTGCCACATTTAAAGGTGTTTTTGTCATGCTGTGATGGTCTTCGGTAAGGAAAGGGGACCTCAAATGGTCCATGGAACTTGGATGCTAACTATCCCTGTCCCAGGGGTACTCTTGAACGTAGAGAGGCCAGAGTCTATGACGTAACTATGCTCCTGTTAAATCCTGGTCTGTCCACTCATCCACCCCATGAGCTATGGGATAGAAATGTAATATAAACAGGACACAAAAGACAAATCAAGGATAATAGAAAACCTTTATCATACAAAAGCAGTAACCAACAACAGGGTGGAGGATAGGGCCAGGGAGGACTAGCTAAACAGGAACCGGGACCAGGAGATAAACACACACGTACTACAGCAAAACAGAGAACACATCTACTACAACTCTACTCCAATTACTTAGCTTTAGCACACAGAATATGAAGATGAATCTTTCACTGGTAGGGACAAGATGGTCTGATCAAGTTATACCGGGAGAGGTAATGACCAGATCAGAAGCAGCTGAAATGGAGCTGCATGTTTCTGACCAGCATACAATGGGTCATTAACCTGTACAGTTCCAGAAGATACGAAATCCATATAATATGGGAAACAAAGTACACCATCTCTAAAAAAACACCTGCAATTCATTACCCGATGTGACCACCTAACTCCAGGTCTTCCAGGGAGACTTGACACCCTCGTGACTGTACCACACCTCCTTCAAGTGGTCCCTGGACCTTTGGGACTGGGCTTATTTGGATGGGACACATGGAAGAACCAAATTAGTTTACTGGCATTAACCTCAGATGATGGTACCGGCATCTTCTCTTCAGGACCATACCCCTTCCAGTGCACCAAGTATTGTAAAGAGTGGTGAACCATACGAGAATCTACAATTCTTTCCACCTGAAACTCCAAATTACTGTCAACAATAATCAGTGGTGGCCCCAAGGGTGATGGCTTCACAGGCGCTACATATTTTTTGAGCACACAGAACAGAAACATGAATCTTTCACTGGCAGGAACAATATGGTTTGATCAGGTTATTCAGGAAGAGGTAATGTCCAGATCAGAAACAGCTTAAATGGAGCTTAAATGGAGCTGCATATTTCTGACCAGCAAACAATGAGTCGTCAACCTCTTCAGCACCAGAAGAAACTAAATCGATTTAATATGGGACACAAATTACGGTACACCATTTCTAGAGAAGACCTGCGATTCATTACCCGACATGACCATCTAATTCCAGCTCTTCAAGGGGGACATGACACCCTCTTGACAGTTTTATGCCAGAATCCTGGTGAGTGGTGACAGGTCCTCTTTAAGTCAATTGAAAATTACTAAGAGGGAAAATCATGAAATATTTCCAGAAATTCAACATTTCTGCAGATACTTGAATATACTGGACTGCGTTTTGAGGAGAGATACAGTTCTCTTTTGATGATGTGCTATGGAGTCTGATCAATGTCCCCAAAAGACTAGATTTCAGAAATAGCATTACTTTACAGGGTAGACCCACTCGCCCGGAATCACAGGGGAAAAAACATTTTTTTGTCCCGTTTTTTCCTCAGTTGGGTAAAATTAGTTGTCATGTCCTGTATTTAAAAAACAATACACCAAAGCCTCATTCAGAAGTCCTATCCATTATATTCCATGGGGCTGATCACTTTCACTTTCTTTGCTTATCATTTGTCTGCCCAAAATATACAGATGCATGTTTTTGACTCACTTGTTATATGCACAACATATTTTAAACTCAGCCGAACCAGATTAGTTTTCCAAGCAAAAGATACTTCAGAAAAGTCTAAGTTTTCTTCCAAAACGTTTTTTGTATTGTTTTTTTTTTTTTTTTTATTTCCTGAGTGTTTTTAGATGTTTTTCCTCGGCCAGCATTTTTTGCAGGTTTTTCCCATGATTTTTGTGAAGTCTTTTTTACTGTCGTTTTTTTCGGTCATTTTTTACGCTCCATTTAATAATGAAGAAATCGTTACCATTTTTTTTAGTTACTATATTGGCAAATACTCCAAAAAACGTTCGGTCATGTTTCAGCTGTATTTCGAGCTTTTTCCATTGAATTTTATTGTAAAATATAAAACATCTTCCGAGTGGAAAAAAGCCAGATGAATGGATATTTAATTTCTTTTAACCAGTATACGCCTAAAAAAGATGTGTGCACACAACTACATGTGAATGAAAATTACCCACCCCCAGAAGTCTATGGGTCCACAAAAAAAGGCACACTGATCACAAGTGAGAAAAAAATCATCCCATCTTTTTGGATGAAAATCGGACCGATTTTTTTTATACGCTCGTATGATCCCAGACTAAGGCCGGGATCACACACAGCGAGATACGGCCGAGTCTCGCAGGTTAAAACCAAGCTCTGGCGCCGGCACTCCGGAGCGGAGCGTGCAGCCGCACAGCAATACATGGAGCTGCACGCTCCACTGCGGAGTGCCGGTGCCAGAGCTTGGTTTTAACCTGCGAGACTCGGCCATATCTCGCTGTAGTGTGACTCCAGCCTAAGGCCAGGATCACACTACCGTGTGTGATGCGAGAAACTCGCACGAGTCTCTCGCATCAACACCCAGCGCTACCGCCGGCACTAAGGACCGGAGCTGTGGCTGCATAAAAATACATGCAGCTGCAGATCCGGTCCTGAGTGCCGGCGGCAGTGGCAGGTGTAGATGAGAGAGATTCGTGCGAGTTTCTTGCATCAAACATTGTAGTGTGATCTGGGCCTAAGTCAAAATAGCTTGTTGGCACTCCATCTGGGCTCCTAGACACAAAGCCTCTCCTGGAAGCTACACCCCAGTTTATACTACTGCTAAACATTAAAGAGTTTAGAAGATGGCATCAGCTATAAAACCTATCACCTATTAGAAATATATGAAAATCACGCTTTTTAGTGGTTTTAGAGCAGAACATTCACCTCTATAGTGTGCTATGCAGCCATAGCTAGTGTCACTAAAATCCTACTCCATCATGTATGTATGTGACTCTTCAGATTTTGTATTAGTCTATGCCTGATGAAGAGACCTGAGTAGTCTCGAAAGCTTGCAATGTGTTACCATCTTTTCAGTAAGGCCAGAGTCACACTGGCGAATAAAACGGCCGAGTTTCGCATGGTAATACACGGCGCTGCCGTCGGGACTCAGGAGCGGGGCATGCGGCCGCATAGCAATACATGGAGCTGCACGCCCCGCTCCTGAGTCCCGGCGGCAGCGCCGTGTATTACCATGCGAAACTCGACCGTTTAAATCGCAAGTGTGATCCCGGCCTTAGCCATTAAACGGTATCAACCACTGAGGACTCTCAATTCTGAATATTTTTCTATCTACTAGCTAACACGGTACAAAGATATACATCTTTCCTGTACTCCATCATGTGTGATTTAATTTTACTTGTGTAACTTGAAGGCTGAAGGATAGCAGCTGCCTGATACACTGCCACTTCAGCGGAGGGCATAAATGTCGAACTGCCGCCTAGAATAAAATTATATTTATATAATCTGAAGAAAACAGCTGATAGAAGGGGAGCCAGGTGTCTGATCCCGATCTCTCTGATGTTCATCACCATCTCTAAGCCCACGTTCACATGGTCAGTATTTGGTCAGTATTTTTCATCAGTATTTGTAAGCCAAAACCAGGAGCCGAACAATCAGAGGAAAAGTCTAATAGAAACACGTCACCATTTCTGGATTTATCACCCACCCCTGGTTTTGGCTTACAAACACTGATGGGAAATACTGACCAAATAATGAAAGTGTGAACCTGACCTAAAGATAGGTCATAAATATCATAAGCCTGGAAAACCCATTTATCTTCAGTCCGAGTTTTGTCCGTGAAAACATCAGACAGCACCAATATTACTCAAAGGGGCAGGGCAGATGAGTGATTTGTTTTCACTGACCAAATCTGCCTGCACTAATATCTTCTGTAAATCAGACAAGGCTCACACATTCAAGTCTATGGGTGAGAGAAAAAAAACGAATGCCGCGCACAGCCACGGTACAGCATCTCATTTTACAGATACATTGAAATTCTGTAACATAGGAAGCAGCTGCTGTAAAAAAAAGGATTACATACGAATAGCTAGTGAGAAAGAAATCGTCCCACTGTTCTGGATGACATGGAACGATTTTTTGATACGATCATGTGACCCTACCCTAATGGTGATGGTTTGACATTTGAAATTGGGAACAGACAAATGAATTAGGTCGGGGTCACACTTGCAACTGCAATGAGAGAAACTCGCGCGAGTCTCTTGCATCAAAACCCGGCACTGCCGCCGGCACTCGGGACCGGAGCGCTCAGGCTGGTTTCACACTAGCGTTTTTAAGCGCTGCGCCTTGTGCGCTGTTATGCGCTTGCGCATGTCTCCCCTATCTTTAACATGTGTGCGCAATGTTTAGCGCATGTCAGCGTCCATCAGCGATTCGCGCGCGCAGCGTTTTTTCAAAGTATGCGCCCGGTCTCGCCAGACTCATCATG
Organism: Dendrobates tinctorius; assembly: GCF_039654945.1. NCBI lineage: Eukaryota > Metazoa > Chordata > Amphibia > Anura > Dendrobatidae > Dendrobates > Dendrobates tinctorius. The sequence continues at coordinate 9,560,362 of NW_027361801.1, forward strand.
TTGCATTTTTTGTTCCGTCCGACGCCCCAAAAATTGCGCATGCGCGCGTGTGCACGCAGAATGCACAAAAACATAATATTAAAACCTATGGGAGCGCTGACAATCGCATTGCTCAACGCACGTCAGCGCTTATCACAAGATGCCTTTTTGGAGTAAACACTGTCTAGATACTTGCAAAATCCACCTTTCACCACCTCATCAACAGTTTCCAATTTTAGATTAATTGCTGTGGCAAGAATGCGCCATCGGGACACCAGAATACCAAAGGCACACTTGACAGTTCTTCTTGCCCTGGTCAGCCTATAATTAAATATTTTTTTTTCGTGGTCCAAGTCACGGCTGGAGTATGGTTTCAGGAGGTTCTGGCACATCTGGAATGCTTCATCGCCAACCATTACAAAGGGCTGTGGTGAAGAGGACGTGGCATGGGGAAATTAAATCGGTTTCCATACAACCTGCGGCCCATGTCTGAGTTCTTAAAGGCCTGTGAGTCATTCCTACGGCCAAAAGCACCAATGTCCACTGCCACAAACTTACAGTAAGCATCAGAAATGGCCATGAGTACTGTAGAGAAGTACTTTTTGTAATTATAGTACTCCGAGCCAGTTCTTTTGGGTTTGATTATCCGGATGTGTTTGCCATCCACAGCTCCCAAACAGTTTGGAAAACTGCAAGTTGTCTGAAATTTCTATCCACTTTTCTACGGTGCGCAGGGGCATATATTCAGGACAAAGAACGTTCCACAAAGCCCGGCAGGTATCAGCAACAATACCCGACAAGGTGGAGATTCCGATCCGGAACTGAAAGTGTAGTGAAGATAGGGTCTCTCCAGTTGCCAGGAATCTGATAAGCAGACAAAAAACAAAGGTGTCAATTTATATACATAAAAGAAAAAAATTATTTTTACATTTCCGACCAAGAAATATGCATGCTATGGAAGATTTCATGGCAGAACCATAAGAAGGCAGGCATTGTTTTGTTAATATCATTACATACCGTAGAGTCACCAGTAGCCCTTCCTCAGGAGAAATAGCATTACGGAGATGTGTGTCCTGTCTCCGGATGGCATCTTGGACACGTCCAAGCAAATACATGAAGGTTTGTTGGGACATCCGTGTATAGTCCATAAATTTCTCCGGATTTGCCTGGAGCTCACTGTAGAGGGTGTGGTACGCTCCACGGCTCTCACGGAGTTCAACAATTGGATGTATCCATAAACGCCGATGCTGACGTCTTCTCTGTCTCTCTCTCTCACTTTGTTTGTGGCAAGCTACTGCATAAGCCTGAGCCATCCTGATGTCCAAATCCAAGTTGAATTGAAAAGTCTTCCATCCCAGATCCATGTTGTCAAGCTAAAAAAGCAAGCTATGTGAACACTGTAGCTGAATAAAGGGTCTATTTAAAGAATTCCCATATACACACCCACTGCTGTCCAATTGGTGTAGTCTGATGCAATAATTTTTTATGGAGTTCCATCTGGTGATTAGTGCCTTCATGCGCAAAATAAACGCAAACGATTGGAAAACGCTTAACAACGCATACACACGCGGTTTTTTCACTTTATGCGCACAATTATGCGAAAATAATAAGCAGCGTAAGCGTTAGTATGCGATTTTGTCACGCGTTTCATGTGCGCAACAAACGCTGCGCAGAAAAACGCTAGTGTGAAACCAGCCTCAGCTGCATAGAAATACATGTAGCCGCACACTCCGGTCCTGAGTGCCGGCGACAGTGCCGGCAGCAGATTGATGCGAGTTTCTCGCATTGCAGTTGCAAGTGTGACTCCATCCTTAATTCAAAAATTGCATCCATTGCATAAACGATGAGGGACTCTGTTGATTTTTATGGGATTCTTCTGCATTGAATCACATGTCCGGGTTTTAAAATGGTTAAAAAAAGCATCATGCAGAACTCTCTCTTTCTTGCTATACGAGCTGGTGCACAGTTGATTTTCTCGCCTGAGTCCTATTTGTGATTTGCACTCATAACTATGATAGTCTAGGGGGCTGTGCACATGTCCAATTTCTTTCCTTGGACTCAGTGTCCTGCAGAAAATGGAGATACCGGTATGTCCAATTTTGATCCGAGAATTCAAATAAAAAATGACAGTGCATGTCTTGGGGTCCGTGAAAAAAATTGGACCGCATCTGAGTGTGGTCTGATTTTTACATACTAACATAAAGGACAAGGTGGAGAAGCTTTTTTTTTTTTTACCCTGCACCTTGGACAAAAACTGATGCTGCTCTGATCAAAGTCTGATAAGGAGAACTGGTTCCTTTTTCTTGTGTGTGGAGAAAACGGATGTTTGAACTGACAAATCAAACCCAGATGAAGCTCATAATAGTCAGTCTTGTCCCTGTGCTTTCATTTCCATTAGTTATCAAACTAATCTGCTTTGTACATTAATTTCAGGAGCATAGCTACCAGGGGGGCAGAGGGTGCGGTCGCCCCGGGATTCTTGCTCTGAAGGGGCCCACCCAGAGCTACTGCCACTGGGTTCACCACCTGAGTTGTAGCCAGGGTTGCTGGTTAGGGGCCCACTCAGATTCCCCCCCAGCTGCGCCTCTGAATAATTCCACTTCATTGTTCCTCATAAAGGAATAAAAGGAATGTGCAAACACAAGTGTGAACAAAGCCTAACATGTCCTTTCCACTTGTTACATGCACAACATTTTCATTTGTTGCTTTTTTATCTTGATCTGTAAACAGGATAACAAATCACAGGGAAAATATCACCAGGTTTTCCCTTTTTTCATTCTCCTTTTCTGGTATTAATAAAACACAAGTAAATAAACACTAGATGTGAGCTAGGTGATAATGTCTATGCCTGGCTAGCTACAGGTCTGCTGACACATAGTGACTAGGCAGCCTCCCAGGGATGATACACTTTGCTGGGTGCAGTAGTACTACACTGTTCCTCCCCAGGTGCTTCTGTTTAATGACTGTACCTTCCAGACAGTGTCTGCTGTGTTGTGGCACAGGACAGGGCTGTGTACGTGCACTCTGCAGCTGCTGGGACTCCTGTCCTGTACAGGCTGCTGCAGACTCTGAGGCTGTCACCATGACTCAGGGGAACTGTGCAGCCAGTGAGGAGGAGCTGGGGCTTGCACTCTTCCTGCAGTGACGTCCATACTGCACTCACCCTGAGCACAGAGGAGAGCAGTGAGCACAGTGTCCCACTGCCTGCAGCCGATCACTGAGGCCTAACAGCAGGGACAATGTCAAGACTGGCTGCTGTCACTTTAAGATCCTTAGTGAGAGGTGTCTGTGCTCCAAGGACTAATACAAGGTCATACTGCCAGAATGCCAATCCTGCCAAGCCCAGTGTAGCGAAAAATGAAGCCAATGCGGGTAAGTGCCTCCCATGGAGCGCAATGCACATACACAACAGCTGATAAGGTAGTAGTGTATGTAGAGTCTGGTGTCATCTGCAATAAGGTGCAGATCAGAGAAAGTTTAGTTTGTACTTTAAAAAGTTGCCCTAAATGGGAAAAGTTCTTACAAAGTGTTCTAATTTCTGATTTCTCAGGATGCTGGTGCGACTACATCTGCAGTGCAAAGAAAGTTGTGTGCCAACTCCTTGTCCTGTCTGTCCACCCCTGCAGAGTGTGTGTGCGCATCCCTGACCAGTGGTGAAAGGCTACACTATGTGATTCCAAGTTAGCGAATAATTCTCTCCAGGATGTAATACTTGTGTTATCGTATCTGATACAACATGCCACGATTTAATTTTGCTACAGAAAAAATCTCTGTTTCCTTTTGGCCTCTGATTTTTTTTTTCACGTGCGCAAGAAAATCGGAACAATTAGGGCTCTTTCAGACGTCAGTGATTTAACATCCGGGTTTGTATGCCAAAACCACAAGTGTGTCCAAAACACAGAACAGCTGTCATTCTTTCAATTATAGTTTGCTTTGTATGTTCCACTCCTGGTTTTGACATACAAACACTGATGAAAAATACTGACGTCTGAATATGTCTTTAGGCTAAGTTCTCACTAGGCGTTTTTTACCACCTTTTCCTGCTAATTTTCAGCTGTGTCTTAAGGTACTGTCACACTTAGAGATGTACCAGCGATCCCGACTAGCGATATGACGCGGTCAGGATCGCTGGTACATCGCTAAGTGGTCGCTAGTGATCTGCCACACAGGCAGATCTCACCAGCGACGTCGCTGGGGTCGGGGGTCGCTACTTACCTGTCACACCAGGCGATCCTGCGTCCTCCCGCCCGGCTCCACGCGTCGCTCGTCGTCACAGCAGGAAGCGCCGCAGGAAGCTGACGACGAGAAGCGGTCCAGGACGTTCTCGCGCGATCAGCGATAACCAGCGGGGGAGCCGGTCGTAGGTAAGTATCAGACACAGAGATATCGCTAGCAATATCTCTATAACGTCACAAGTTATAGCGATATTGCTAGCGATATCGCTTAGTGTGACATGCCCTTTACAGTACCAGCAAAGCCTGTGAGATTTCAAGAATCTCATGCACAGTTTTTTTTTTGTAATTGGGATTTTGTGTGTTGGATGTTTTTTTGCGCAATGGAGCATGTCACTTTTTTCAGGGTTTTCACCCATTGAAAGCAATGGCTAATAAAAAAAGCAAGTATAGCAGTATATAAAACCCATTTATTTTTATGTTTTTTTTCCAGGTTTACCATCTTGTCTTGGTCACCTGAGAAGGCAGTTGGGATTAGTACAGTTTAATTAAATTAGTGATGCGTGAAAAGTAAACATTGGCCAACCAAGGTGTGAGATTGAACAATGCCTGTGGCTGACCGAGGTGTGGGATTGAACAATGCCTGTGGCTGACCGAGGTGTGGGATTGAACAATGCCTGTGGCTGACCGAGGTGTGGGATTGAACAATGCCTGTGGCTGACCGAGGTGTGGGATTGAACAATGCCTGTGGCTGACCGAGGTGTGGGATTGAACAATGCCTGTGGCTGACCGAGGTGTGGGATTGAACAATGCCTGTGGCTGACCGAGGTGTGGGATTGAACAATGCCTGTGGCTGACCGAGGTGTGGGATTGAACAATGCCTGTGGCTGACCGAGGTGTGGGATTGAACAATGCCTGTGGCTGACCGAGGTGTGGGATTGAACAATGCCTGTGGCTGACCGAGGTGTGGGATTGAACAATGCCTGTGGCTGACCGAGGTGTGGGATTGAACAATGCCTGTGGCTGACCGAGGTGTGGGATTGAACAATGCCTGTGGCTGACCGAGGTGTGGGATTGAACAATGCCTGTGGCTGACCGAGGTGTGGGATTGAACAATGCCTGTGGCTGACCGAGGTGTGGGATTGAACAATGTCTGTGGCTGACCGAGGTGTGGGATTGAACAATGCCTGTGGCTGACCGAGGTGTGGGATTGAAAAATGCCTGTGGCTGACCGAGGTGTGGGATTGAACAATGCCTGTGGCTGACCGAGGTGTGGGATTGAACAATGCCTGTGGCTGACCGAGGTGTGGGATTGAACAATGCCTGTGGCTGACCGAGGTGTGGGATTGAACAATGCCTGTGGCTGACCGAGGTGTGGGATTGAACAATGCCTGTGGCTGACCGAGGTGTGGGATTGAACAATGCCTGTGGCTGACCGAGGTGTGGGATTGAACAATGCCTGTGGCTGACCGAGGTGTGGGATTGAACAATGCCTGTGGCTGACCGAGGTGTGGGATTGAACAATGCCTGTGGCTGACCGAGGTGTGGGATTGAACAATGCCCGTGGCTGACCGAGGTGTGGGATTGAACAATGCCCGTGGCTGACCGAGGTGTGGGATTGAAGAATGCCCGTGGCTGACCGAGGTGTGGGATTGAACAATGCCCGTGGCTGACCGAGGTGTGGGATTGAAGAATGCCCGTGGCTGACCGAGGTGTGGGATTGAAGAATGCCCGTGGCTGACCGAGGTGTGGGATTGAAGAATGCCCGTGGCTGACCGAGGTGTGGGATTGAAGAATGCCCGTGGCTGACCGAGGTGTGGGATTGAAGAATGCCCGTGGCTGACCGAGGTGTGGGATTGAAGAATGCCCGTGGCTGACCGAGGTGTGGGATTGAAGAATGCCCGTGGCTGACCGAGGTGTGGGATTGAAGAATGCCTGTGGCTGACCGAGGTGTGGGATTGAAGAATGCCCGTGGCTGACCGAGGTGTGGGATTGAAGAATGCCCGTGGCTGACCGAGGTGTGGGATTGAAGAATGCCCGTGGCTGACCGAGGTGTGGGATTGAAGAATGCCCGTGGCTGACCGAGGTGTGGGATTGAAGAATGCCCGTGGCTGACCGAGGTGTGGGATTGAAGAATGCCCGTGGCTGACCGAGGTGTGGGATTGAAGAATGCCTGTGGCTGACCGAGGTGTGGGATTGAAGAATGCCCGTGGCTGACCGAGGTGTGGGATTGAAGAATGCCCGTGGCTGACCGAGGTGTGGGATTGAAGAATGCCCGTGGCTGACCGAGGTGTGGGATTGAAGAATGCCCGTGGCTGACCGAGGTGTGGGATTGAAGAATGCCCGTGGCTGACCGAGGTGTGGGATTGAAGAATGCCCGTGGCTGACCGAGGTGTGGGATTGAAGAATGCCCGTGGCTGACCGAGGTGTGGGATTGAAGAATGCCCGTGGCTGACCGAGGTGTGGGATTGAAGAATGCCCGTGGCTGACCGAGGTGTGGGATTGAAGAATGCCTGTGGCTGACCGAGGTGTGGGATTGAAGAATGCCTGTGGCTGACCGAGGTGTGGGATTGAAGAATGCCTGTGGCTGACCGAGGTGTGGGATTGAAGAATGCCTGTGGCTGACCGAGGTGTGGGATTGAAGAATGCCTGTGGCTGACCGAGGTGTGGGATTGAAGAATGCCTGTGGCTGACCGAGGTGTGGGATTGAAGAATGCCTGTGGCTGACCGAGGTGTGGGATTGAAGAATGCCTGTGGCTGACCGAGGTGTGGGATTGAAGAATGCCTGTGGCTGACCGAGGTGTGGGATTGAACAATGCCTGTGGCTGACCGAGGTGTGGGATTGAACAATGCCTGAACAACTCAATGGCAGACCAAAGTGTGAAAGTTAAACAGTGTCCTACAAACTCAATGCACTGCCAGTGTCTTAGGTAAATTATTCCAGACCGATTCTCCGCTCTCAGCTGTTACATTTGTATGTGTATTTTTTTATGAACATACTGTATGTCTTGTATTGGTGACCTGTGTTGATGCTTCTGAAGCAAAGCTGAACTTTGGGATCCTGAAAAACGCAAAAAAAACTGCACCAAAAACACACCAGCGGTTTTGACGCTGCTTCTTTCCTGCCATGAGTGCAGGTTTTGCTTCCGGAAAAAAAAAAGCAGCAAAAACACCTAGTGTGAACTTAGCCTTACTCTGATCAGATTGTTGTACGAATTTCATCCGATTTTATTTTACGTGGAGATATTGAAAAAGAAAATGTCTCCACCTTCTCCATTCTGACACTTCATGAAAATGAAACTGCACTCTGATGTCTTCCTGGTGCCGTGCAATTTAGTTTTATTTTTTTTCAATTTTTTTTCACGCACCCATTGACTTGCATTGCTGATTTTGATCACATCCTCAGTTCAAAATCGGACATGTTGCCGATATTTTCCATGTAAATGGCCTCATAGAATAGCACAGGTCCAAGTGCGATCCCCGAAAACCACAGATTGCCCCCATACAGGGAACACAGACGTCTGAAAGTATTCACTTGTGGAAAATAGTTTGCAGCTTTGAGTGCTAGCATGTTGCATAAGAAAAGTAATGATATTTAAAAAAAAAAAATGTTGTGTACATGCTGCATAAAAACATCCACATTGTAAATGATCAAGAGCGGAGATCAATTTATGCTATGGATGTCATTGCAAATGTCACTGTTTGCACTGGAACGGGTGAAATGTGCAACCACACAGAGATTCTTTGCTATGAGATACAGTTGTGGATATCACTGTGGGGGGGTACACAGTAATTGGGGCTCATTCACATGTCATTTTTTTTTTCTCATATGAGTGCTATCCATTTTTTTCAAGGATATCCCTCATACATTACCATACCCATATTATTCTGTGGGGCTGCTCAAATGTCCAATATTTTTTTTGCCTTCAGAATGAGTGGTCAGTGGAAAATATGTGAGAGGTGTAGGATCAAAATCGGCAGTTCCTGCTGCATTGTACAGTACCTTTGTTTTCTATGGAAAATGAAAACCGCAGTGCACAATGCTGTGGATTTTTCCGCGGTTTCAAATCCGCAGCATGACAAGTCTTTGTGCGGAATCCGCAGCGGTTTCACACCTGCTCCATTGTCCAGGTGTCAAACCGCAGGCTAATCCGCAGATAAACCGCAAGTCTTTTGACCTGCAGATTTACCTGCGAATTTTGCAAAATCCGCGTGGAAAAATCCGCAGCACAATCCGCATCGTGTGCACACACCCTTATAAGGGAAAACTGTTGAATGACCACAAAGATTTTTTATGCGGATTTTAATTGAAAACCATGTCTGATTTTTTATTTATTTTTTTCATCTTGAAGGTAATAAATTAAAGTACCCAATCGGCAACAAAAGAAAATGCTTGAGGCTGGAGTCACATACAGTTTCCTTTTATCTTTCTTTTTCTTTTCTTTCTTTTTCCACATACGCACAAAAAAAACAGTCTGCATTAGTGTTTTGTTGGTGTATCAGATTAGTGATTTTCACGCATGGATAAATACACTCACTGGCCACTTTATTAGGTACACCTGTCCAACTGTGTGTTAAGACTTAATTTCTAATCAGCCAATCACATGGCGGCAACTCAGTGCATTTAGGCATGTAGACATGGTCAAGACAATCTCCTGCAGTTCAAACCGAGCATCAGTATGGGGAAGAAAGGTGATTTGAGTGCCTTTGAACGTGGCATGATTGTTGGTGCCAGAAGGGCTGGTCTGAGTATTTCAGAAACTGCTGATCTACTGGGATTTTCACGCACAACCATCTCTAGGGTTTACAGAGAATGGTCCGAAAAAGAAAAAAAATCCAGTGAGCGGCAGTTCTGTGGCCGGAAATGCCTTGTTGATGCCAGAGGTCAGAGGAGAATGGGCATACTGGTTCGAGCTGATAGAAAGGCAACAGTGACTCAAATTGCCACCCGTTACAACCAAGGTAGGCAGAAGAGCATCTCTGAACGCACAGTGCGTCGAACTTTGAGGCAGATGGGCTACAGCAGCAGAAGACCACACTGGGTACCACTCCTCTCAGCTAAGAACAGGCATCTGATGGCTACTTTCAGCAGGATAATGCGCCATGTCATAAAGCTCGAATCATCTCAGATTGGTTTCTTGAACATGACAATGAGTTCACTGTACTCAAATGGCCTCCTCAGTCACCAGATCTCAATCCAATAGAGCATCTTTGGGATGTGGTGGAACGGGAGATTCGCATCAGGGATGTGCAGCCGACAAATCTGCGCCAACTGTGTGATGCCATCATGTCAATATGGTCCAAAATCTCTGAGGAATGCTTCCAGCACCTTGTTGAATCTCTGCCACGAAGAATTGAGGCAGTTCTGAAGGCAAAAGGGGGTCCAACCCCTTACTAGCATGGTGTACCTAATAAAGTGGCCAGTGAGTGTATATTGGTAAGCTTCTATGCATTGCACACGGATGTCATTTGTGTGCGGTCCCTGATTTTTGCGTTCGGCAGGCACGTCAAAACGACGCATGCGGACGCATCCACATACAACGCATGTCCCTGCGTACCCAATGTTAAAGATAGGTACGCAGGATGCATGCGGAAGTAGGAGGAGCTTAAGGGAAGAAGATTGTAAGTAGGCGGAGCTTAAGTGAGGAAGTACACAGCCCTACGCACTCTACCCAAACGCAAGTGTGAACCTGGCTTTAACGAAACCTAAGGCTATGTGCACACGGTGCGGATTCTGCTGCGTTTCCGCAGCAGTTCCACAGACCAAGTACAGTACAATGAAACCCTATGGGTTTTCAAAAACGCTGTGCTGACGGTGCGTTTTTTTCCGTGCGGTTTTGCTGCGGTTTACAAACCGCAGCATGTCAATTGTTTGGGTGGTTTCCGCAGCGGTTTCACACCTTTAACATAGTAGAGGTGTAAAACCGCAGACCAAACCGCAGGAAACCCGCAGGTCACTTTACCTGCGGTTCCGCGCGGAAAAACCCGCAGGTGAATCTGCAACGTGTGCACATAGCCTAAGAAGATGCAGTATGTACAAGGTACAATGTTTTCAATTTCCTAAAGGGGAAAAAGTCTTTATTCAGATGTCCGTTTTTCGTGGATAGAACAAGAACCCATTATAATGACTGGGGCTGCTCACATGTCTTTTGTTTGTTTTGTTCTTTTTCAGACTGCAAGTCCATGCAAAAACATCAGAGACATGTCTGTTTTTTACTGGCATCACTGTTGAAAATTGATAATACAAACCTATAGGTCCGTGGAAATCATGGATAGCGCATGGATGGCAACAGTGTACAGTCTGTGTGCTGTCCATATTTAACATTGCAAAGGATAGGAGAAGCTTTAGGCCACGTTCAAACTTTCAGTATTTTACATCCGTATTTGCAAGCCAAAACCATTAGTGGGTGATAAACCTGTGTGTGTGTCAAGCACTGTCTTCCCCCTCCCACCAGTCCCGTAATGAACACACGGACAGCCCTAGATGGGTTGAAACAGGTCGGTCACAGTTTATTAATTACAAAAGCAGAGAAAGGCAATTACATTTCGCAACTGGCTCATCACCGAAGACCCTGTCTGCGGCCGACAAGCAAGCCGTCCAATGAGCAGTTACGAACCTTTGCCCCTCTCTACAACTTCCGCCATGGAGGATCATGTGTATAATCTACACAGGACTCCGCCCCCCACCCATTAGCAATATAGCCTGCTCGACTCCATCCTGCAAGCCGGACAAAAATATGTCAAGACCAATGTCCGTCAGGTGAATTCCATCCGTACTTAATAGTGCAGAATTATCTCATTCCAGCTGGTGGTGATGAACCACGATGCCGCATTTTCCCCTTACAAATTTCGCCATCCGCGCATTAATCTTCTTGATCGCTCTATGGCTTTTGCGTCCCTTGCTCCGTGGCAAATGGCTTGTGGCACTATCTCCGACCACACCAATATCATCTCTGGTAAAAGACATGTGAAACACTCTGTCTGTTGACATCACCGAACAGAGCTCAGCGCTTTTTCGTTTGCCCAAATCATTGCCACCAGCGTGTAAGACTAGTATCACTGGTCTCTTGGCCCTCTTAGCGATGTTGACTAGTTCCGGGAAAATCTGTTGCCACTGGAGCCCTCTGATACCTCTCCAGGTGACCTTCAACCCTGGAAATCCTAGATTTTTTCCTCCCGGCCGAAGCTCGGCCCTCTTAGCCGCCCAGTAGACATATGAATGTCCCAAAACAGACTGCTGGCTTATATACGCCTGTACGAGACAAGATGTGTTACTTCAGCAAATCAGGTCTTATATATCTGGAGAAACATGCAGATTTCCAACGACCCATTCTCTGCACTTCGGCCTCCGATACTCCTGCCCTAGCTGCTTCAGTGGCTGGCCCAATTCGAAAGGAATGCTTCCCGTACTCCTTTGGATTAGCGTCATTTTTTTGTAAGCATTGCTTAAAAACTGCCTGAAACTGATACTTTGTAAGAGGAGACCAATCTGTATGTAAGAAAAAAAAATCTGCTTATGTGGCTTATTACCGCGTAGTGCTTAACTATTCTTAGTGGGCATACTGGGCCGTCTGATGATTTAACTATGACCCACGTGCCCCTACCTGCAGGATCGCACTTGGATTTATGCACGTGAATGTGCAGAGCATTGCTGCATATGACTATATCCTCATTGATCAAACGGCCTTCCGATGCCATCTTTGACCACAGCAACAACTCGCTAATGCGCAGTGCGCCAAAAAAAGCGATAGCGAAAGCTGCTGATATGTGGATCGGCTCGTATTGCGACTTGAATACTGATGGAGATATTGAAATAATGTCATGCAATTATCTAATTGAAATGGGGCGACGGCATTCCTGACTCGGTTGGAGCCTTTTCCAGCCTTTAATGACTTGTCTGATGAAAAAGAACTTAGTAATGTCACCCACCCCATTAGTTGAAAGAAAAAGGCTATTTCCGATAATTGTCGTGTTGTGCCGATGTACCCGACGCCCCTCTTTCTCTGAGGCGAATCAAGAATTCTGTAGACACCTCACAACTTGCTCTGTCACACTTATCGACGGGCCTACCCTGAATTAGAGTGCACCACTCTTCCCACGCTTTACCATAGACCTGCCAGGTAACTGAGGCGCATATTAATGGCATCAGTGATTTGGCCACTGCGTCTCATAGGGATGGAGGACACTGGATACCCGCTTGTTGTGCACTGGGGAGCAGGTCTCTGAAGGCCTGCCAATCCGAAGAGAACAGGGAGTTAACGAGATTATCATCTATGTTCGACACTAATCTTGCGTGACACCAGATGTTGTGTTTCAGGCACAGTAGTGCTAGCCGGCGTAAGAGTGTGAGTAAGGGCAGTGATGCAGAGGACATATGGTTTAAGCTCTTTGCGGTTCCCGGATTTTTCGTTATAAATCGAATGTTCATGTTTTTCAGTTGGGTACCACATAGCTCCACTGATGATGCTATTGCGAAAATTTCTAACAGGGCTAGATCGCATCCCCAGCTTGCTGTGGTCCACATTCGTTTTTGTATATTGCTGCAAAACCCTCTTCCACACTCCCTCCTACCACGAGCCCTAGATCCTTGCTTGTCATATCTTTTGCCATGACACAGGTATGGCCATTTTAGGATTGTAGGAATGTCTTCCAGACTAGTAAGTCGGCCCTCAATGAGTGAGTAATTCTAATCCTATGTCCTGGCTGGGAAATGCCCTTTGTTGCTAATGATAATTGGCGAGAGAAGGCTCTGCCGACCAGCATAACACGGCTGGCGAATGTTAGCAGACCCAGCATGGTGTGCATCTGTTGGAGGGTGACTTCTTTAACTTGAAAGAAACCCTCCAACATATGTAGTGTTTTCTGTATTTACTCAGCTGGTAAGTGAAAAACCATCGAATTGGTGTCAATTTTGATGCCAAGGAAAGGCAATATATTTCAGAGTCTAAGAAATAAGCATGAGCCTAATACTTTCAACAAAACACAATGCGGCAATCCATGGAAATAAGCCGCCATAATAATATTATGTTCTGCTCCATAAACATACAAATTTAGGAGAAAAAAAGGGAGCAAACGAATCCAAGTAGTATAAAAATATCAAAATCCTTTATTAAATGCAAGCACAGACAATATATATAAATAACCAGCAAAGTTGTAGATGACAAATAGACACCAATATTAAGAAGGCAGATGGGGGTGAAAAAAAAAAAAAAAAAAAGTACTGCACCTGTATATAACATTAGCCAGGATAGTTTGTAAAATATGCCGACACAAGGGCTGTTACAAATGCCAAATAATCGCCATATAGGCTGGACAAAATATCCTCAAGGCAACCAGCCGATGTGTAATCAGGCAATAGGGCTAATTACGGCAAGCAGAACCCATAACATTCATCATAAATTACATCAAATATCAGCGACAGTCATATGGAAAAAGCTTACCAGGTGGTGCACAGTTACCCCCAGCCATGGAACAAACCTCTGACGTATGTTTCACGCTCAGGAGGCGCTTTCTCAAGGATAAAGTTAGTTTTATTCACAAAAATGCCACAAAAAATGCAGTGATAAAGTTTGTTGTGTTTTATCACTGTGCCATTGATTTCTTTGTGTGGAAAAAACGCTGCAGGTCTCATATTCGGTTGGTAAAAACAACCATGTGAATTAAATTTGTGAAGTTTTATAGCTTTCACTGGTACTGTAAAAAGAAACTTTTAATTTGCGTAAAAAGAAACTTTTAATTTGCATAAAAAGCAGCATGTGCACATAGTCGTACACAGCAAGGGCCATTTACTTTTCTTGCCCAGGATCCGGTTCATGTAAGTTTTGTGACAAGTTGTGATGAGCGAATTTGTTCGGAAAACCAATGCCCAACCTAAATTTGGCACAAATATGGCACATTGGGATTCGTGATCACAAGAAAAATTTTATAAAATCGGAAAAACTCGGTAACATTCGGTAAAAAGTGCGGTAAAATATTTGCGTTGCCACAAATGTATTTTCAGCACTTTAGCAACGATAATGGTGGTGTATCATGAGTGTTTGGCACGTTTGAAGAGGGGAGGGGGTTGCAGAGCTCAGAGCGCAGCATTCCTGTAAACAGTCATTTTTTTTTCCCGAACTTTGTGCGCACATTGCGGCTAGCCATTCAGGGAGCAGGAAACATCCACAATGTCCTGACACAACAGCTTGTGTCGTTGGCTGCTGAAATCACATGTCCCTCTCCAAATATATAGCGGACATCTTGTTTTAGCTCCTTTTTGACACTGTAAGGCTGGTTTCACATTAGCGTTGAAACAACGCTGCACACTGCGTCGGTAAGCCCCGCCCCGATCCGGCTCCCTGCCCGCCCCATCCGGGATCACCGCCTACTATCGCATTTGCACGCATGCGATCGGCGCACCCTATCTTTAGCATAGGGCGCGCAGATCATGCGCTGCCAGTGTGAAAGTAGCGTGCTGCGCACTTTTGACGGTGCGCCGTGCGCGCCGAAATGCAACATGGCTTTGGAAAGAAGGGGAGGGAAAGATGAAAATGCAAAACCAAAAATATCCCTGGTCGTTAAGGGGTTAAAATCTATTTTTTTGTTGCAAATAATGTGCTCCCAAATCAGTATCTGAACAACATGCTTGGGAAAAAGCGAGGCCATGGTGGAAGGGGAATTAGGCATGGTGTTCAATGTGTACATGGAGTAGGTGGTAATATTTGTGAAAGCACAAGTGAACCAACATCATTTCCTATGCAAAGAAAACCGCTGTACACCTTGTTGATGAGGCCCAGAAAGAGCATGTGCTCTAGTGGATGGCAAGCGCAGCTTCAAGAGGCCTCTCCTCCACCTCAGTATCACACCCATGTCCCAACTCTCCAACCAAAATTTTTTTTTGCTTGCATTCGGGGCAGGACAAAATAAGTCCAAACAGCATCCTGACCCTCGTTATCATACGTTAGATGAGGTGTTAGATCCCAGTCGGCATGAACATAGAGGCACACACCTAAGTAAGTCATGTAAGGAGGAAGACAATGAGTTTATGTTGCACCATATGTCACAGACACATGATGCAGCCACAATGAGCAATGCATCCTCTGCCACAACTGTGACTGTGACCAGCAGCATCCGCGGGGCTCCTGCTCGCAGGGGTGGCAAGGGTTGACTAGCCTGGGCCTTTTTTGACACTGCAAAGGATGAGCCAACTCACGTAATCTGCCAACTATGCAAAAAAAAAATTAGTAGAGGTACAATAATTTGATTACTACATGTATGCATCTTCACATGCTCAATCAAAATGTGTTACTGTGGGAATCAACTGCGCAAAAAATGTGGACCAGTGAACCTCAACAACCATCAGCCGCCCCATCAATCGCATCTGCTGCTTCTTCCTCCTCCTCTGATACCGTGCCAACTATTGAGACACAGGTCTTCAACCGCAGAATCTCAGGTTCTTTACCCGCTCCAGTCACGCTGAATGAGAGTCCGTCATCAGCTGTAACTGCAGTTGACATGCGTGCTGTTTTTGACCGATCTCAGAGAACGAGCACACCACATCTTTCTCAGTCCACTGTAAGAACTCCGTCTGCATCTCTCTCACGGTCCAGCAGTTTGTCCGGTTCACCGTACTCCGCCCTCTCTCAGCACTGCAGCCAGTCCATGGTTCCACAGTTGTGGTTACGTAAAAGATTATTCCCCCTACGCATGACAAAATTAAAAGGTTGAACTCCACCATCTACAATATGTTGGCCACGGAAATGTTGCCTTTCCGCCTAGTAGATGCAGACGGTTTCTGAAAGCTAATGGCCGTTGCAGTCCCCCAATACCAATTGCTCAGTCGCCATTACTTTTCTAAGAAAGCTGTGTCTGCGCTACACCAGCATTTCGCAGACAGCATCACCTGTTCCTTGACTAAATCTTTGCAAGGGTGTATTTCACCACAGACAATTGGACGAGTAAGCATGGCCAATGGCGTTACATCTCGCTGGCTTGGCACTGGGTGACTCTGGGGCTGTGGGGGCAGGCACTGCTCCACAAGTCTTGGAATCTCCAAGGCTTGCAGGATAAACCTCTACATTTTAACGCTTCTTCCACTGCTTCTTCCTCCTTCTCTACCTCCTCTACGGCCTCCACCTGCACCCTCAACCTCTGCCTTAATGAGACACGCATTCCAGCAGTGCAGAGCGAATCCCTACCAACTCCGTACTGCGCAGCCAGGACTCACCGCAATCAGGCAGTATTAAAATTGACATGCCTTGGAGATTGCAATCATACAGCTGAAAAGTTGTCGACAGCTATCCAGGCTGAGTTTGATCAATGGCTGTCTCCGCTGAACCTGCATACAGGGAAGGCCATGTCCGATAATGGTACGTACCTGGTGGTGGCCCTATGGCAAAGCAAGCTCGCACACGTGCCTTGCATGGCTCACATCCTCAACCTGGTGCTACAGCGTTTTCTGTCACTGTCCTGGCCTGTGTGAGCTGCTCCAGCAAGCACTTAAGGCTAGTTTCACATTAGCGTTTACGGCCGCATCGTCGGGCTGCGCACGGCCACCGTTAAGCCCCTGCCGCACCTCCGCTGGTAGCTCCGCCTACGGGTGCATGACGCTGCATGCGTCCTGCGTCTCCTATCTTTAGCACTGGGGACGCAGGCTGAGCGCAGGTATGCATTTGGCGGCGCATGCGTCCTTTTGACGGTGCGCCGACCAGCGCCAAACGCAACCTGCAGCAATTTGGTGTGGTCGGCGCAGCGTCAAAAGGACGCATGCGCCGCCAAACGCATACCTGCGCTCGGCCTGCGTCCTCAGTGCTAAAGATAGGGGACGCAGGACGCATGCAGCGTCATGCGCTGGTAGGCGGAGCTAGGGCGGAGGCGCGACGGGGCGGGGCCTAGCGGCGGCCGTGCGCAGCCCGACGCTGCGGCCGTAAACGCTAATGTGAAACTAGCCTAAGCTGTGTGCTCATTTCTGCCATTTGCACCCCTCAGGTCATCGACTTGCATTGATACAGCGGTCTTTGTCCATGCCAGTTAACAGGTGATGTGCGATGTGCCAACACGATGGAATTCCACTCTGCACATGCAGTGATGGTGGCAGCAGCAACGAGCCCTAACGCAGTATGTCATGTCATATAGCCTGGGCCAATGCAAATATGGACATGGCGCATATCACATTCACGGAGTAGGCACAGTTTCTAAATGGTTACTAAGATGGTTAGTGCTGCCGCCGCCGTTATAAGCATCACTATTCCGGTCATCTATATGCTGGAGCAGACTTTGAATAGCCTGTGGGAGGAGATGGTGGTCCCAGAAGAAGAGGAGGATAACATTGCCTCTAAGTTTAAGACTATCGTCACACAGGCGGGTACCAAGGGAGGGTGGCTTACTGCGATCGAGGGGGGCTGGTGATAACAGACAAACTGTTATCGAAGGTGCAAGATCCAAGGAACAAATGGAGGAGGAAGAGGTGATGGGCGAGCAACTGTCAAATGAAGAGGATAATTCTCCCTTCTCTGTTCGTGGTTGGCAGGAGGGGATGGAGGAAACGAGCCTCATTTTTACCCAGCCTCCAATGCAGCATGGGCTTGGACCTGATGGTAGAGCCCGACATATAAGTGCCTTCTTGCTGCACTATCTGCAACATGATCCCCATTTAGTTATGATTAGGAATACTGCTCACTACTGGGCTGCCACTTTTAGATCCACGTTATAAAACCAAATTTTGCTAGATGCCTCCCATCCTGGAAAGGGACCTGCGAATACTGGAGTATCCAAACACGATTTTACACAACCTTGATTTTGGTCTTCCAAAATTGATGAGTGGCCTGAGCGCACCTCACACGCCTTGAAGGTTTTATTGTGCCCGGTAGCCAGCGTTCTCTCAGAACGTGTCTTCAGCACTGCTGGTGGTGTCATGACGAATAAGCGCAGCCAGCTGTCCCCTGAAAGTGTAGACTGCCTAACTTTCTTCAATATGAACAAGTCATGGATCTCCAAGGACATTTGCACCCTAATCACAGACTTTACTGACTAGGTGATATTGCATTTTTAGTGTGATGCATTATTGTCACACAACTGCACTTTGTAATATCTTTAGTGTGTCTTCTTTGCCTGCTGTGGCTGCTGCTTCAGATGTTAACACAAATTTGTGGAAATGTCAACAGTCATGGTTGGTCTATATCTGCTGGGTTAGCTGTAGTGGAAGACTTGGCAGTCCAAATTATACTATTTCTATTCTCGTGAATGTTATTCCACTTCTGTGGTGTAAGGCCATCATTTGTTTAAATGTGAACACTCCTGGTTGGGTGTCCATCTGCTGTATTGGGTGTAGTGGAAGACCTATTGGTCCCTATTATACTATTTCTACTGTGGTGAAATTGATGCCACTTTGGTGGTGTCTTCCAATAATTTTTGGAAATGTGAACACTCCTGATTGGGTCTCCTTAATGCATGTTGCCTGTAGCAGTGGTCCTCCGAGACCATCAGGCCTCCACTTCCTTGGACTCAACTACCCGTGTTACTATCCTTAAATTTTTCTGACAATGGTAGTCTACAAACCTCTGAGTCTGGCTCAGCATGAAAGCAGGTAGAGGTGTTGCATGTGGTATCAAGGCTCCCAGCAAAGGAGACCTACACTGATCCTTCACCCACCTCGTCTTACTGTGACATTCAATTGAAAGCTGTAAATGCTGTCCCAGACCTCGATACCTCATGCCTGGCTGATTGCTGCAGTTCCATGCTAAAATTTGAATTGTGGGTGAATTGAGGCCACTTTCCTGGTGTCTGTCCCTCATTTGATGTGTTTTGGCAGCATTTGAGGCCATAATAAGGTGTTGTGCATGCGTTTGTTTTTGCCTCCCATTGAGCTGAATGGCGTTCAGTTATATTCGGCGAATATTCGACAAATTAATCGGCGAATATTGCAAATTCGGCTATCGCAATACGAACCAAACATTGAAATATTCGCTTATCTCTAGTGACAAGTTCCCTTGGTTTACACAGTCTACAATCTGTAGGTGTAAAAATAGTACATATCCTATACAGTAAATCCAATGAGTGTGTAATAAACCTGACGTTGCCTTATTCCAAGGCATAATCTACATGGTATGTAAATATCATTATCCATGCCTAACCATTTTTTTTACAGATAAACTGCAGTTCAGAGAGGACTATAAAGGCGGATATTTGTTTTATTTTCCTAGATCACTCCATTCTCTTCCAACGATGGTTGGTTCTCTTGCTGTGAAACATTTAGTGGGATAGCAAGAAATAGGGCACATATGAGGAATATAATTGCAACAACAGACTACACAACATTTGTTTGTCTATTACTATGGAGACATAGGTCTAAGGAGTAATGTTTCTGCTTTGCAATACAGTATGTGTTAGGATAAAAGCCAAATCAGAATCTCAATTTGCAGACAGTGTTTCGGGGTATTGCCCCTCGTCAGTGCAAAGTGTGAGCTCCGATTTGGGTAAGTGATAGGCTCTGGACCGATCTCATACTTTGCACTGACGAGGGGCAGTACCCCGAAACAGTGTCTGCAAATTGAGATTCTGGTTTTGCTAGTATCTTAAGTCGTATTGCATGGCTCGCTTAAGAGTCGATGGTGACTTGTAGGAGCGCTACTTCCAACAGGTGGCGCTGTTGAGTTCTAGACCTCTTTCTCAAGAGGCAAATTGAGTATGGAGACATATAGATTTATTGGGGAACTGTAGATAATGGAAGGAAAACCTGTATCAAGTTGCTTCCTGTTCATAACAGTAGATCTTTTGAAAAGGTAAAAATGTTGGCAAAAATGGCCATTTGATTTTAACCATTTCACTAGCAGTAGTTTTGAGACCTTTTTCATATTAATGACAAAATGTGAATTTTAAAATAAAAAGCAAATTTTCTGAGTAGTGGCAAAAAAAGGCATTGAAAAATAGAGAACGTGGAAAGCAGAGACCAGCCCCCGAAGCAGACGTCACCACCCCGAAATGTAATACTGCATGGTGAGCGGGGAGAATGTACTGAGAATTGACAACAGAGGCATGCTCAGTAGAGCAGGGACTAGCCCAGATCCTGAAATGGATGTCGCTGATGGAGTTTCGTTTCAGGATGGGGACAGTGGCAGCTAACATCCCGTTTGTGAGTCCCCAGTGCAATGCTGAGATACTCAATCATAAATGATTAGGTCATTAAATTTAATTACATTTTTAAATTGTTATTTAGGATGAAATTCAACTTTGCTTTTTAGACCACCCACTTAACATTCAACTGCTCATGTTCTCACTCCTGTAGGAGAGGAAAAAACACTCCTTACTAACAATTTAAGATAAAAGCTTAGAAATATTATTTTTCGTCTACACAAACTGTTTTGTGTTGAGTGTTTTTTTTTTTTTTTCTTTGCTTTTTTTATTATTATTTCTTCCTTAGACCGATTTGGGTCCAAGGAAAAAATTGCGGTGTGCTCTGTTTGCCTCTGAGAACCAGATGATATTCGCCCATTCAACTCTATGGGTCCATGAAAAAAAATCGGACAGCACTTCAATTTCATCCAAGTGCATTCTGATTTTCAAGGGCCGACATTATAGAGAAGGTGGCAAAACTTTTTTTTTTCTTTCTTTCTGTCCACCTCTGAGAATATCAGATCAGCATAATCAAACCCATTTTCTTTGATGTGGAAAAAATGGTCGTCTGCACCTGCCCTAATAGACTCTGATCTTGGTCTTTATCTCACTTGCAACTCTCCTGAGATCTATCACTTATTTCTTTATTCTTACCAGATTCTGCAATACAAAATGCATACATTGAAATAGATCTTAAGGCTAGTGTTCTTGCTTTGAAAATCTGTCAGAATGGCTGTATAATCCTTTTTTACATTTTTTCTTTAGCTGGACTCATTAAATGTTTAATATCTAGGTTAAAAATAAAACTTTAAGATAGCTATTCTGTCATAGATTGTCAAAGTAAGTACACCAGCCTCATTAGAACTAGGTGGTCTATTTCATGATGTATACAGATTATATTGTTTTGATCAGATGACAGATTCTCTTTAATTGCAATGTTGTCTGATCTTGTTAACCAAAACCCCAATTACGCCTTTGTTTCTTTCTCCATTCAGGTCACCAACTGTATAGAAACGAGAGAAAACCAACAGATGTTGACAAGAAGGTGCTTGTGTGGGCCGGGCGGTACAAGAATCGGGAAGAAATCCCAGAATATGTCTCGTGAGTATTGTGTATACAGTATTGTTTCCCAGAGGCCCGAGATTGTCTTCCACCTACTTTGTAACCGGTCTCATATAGGAGCATTCATCACAACTCCACATATTGGAAATTCTTATACTTTTCCCCAGCTTTGGGTTCTCCTGCTGTTGCAGAAAGAGTAGTGCTGAAAAAGCACCCCTAGGTACTTGGAAATCTTGGGGCACTTCCTGCAAATTATTTCCTAATAAGTTTTAAATTTATTAACCACAATTTTTATACACTAATATACCAAACTACCAGTATATCAAATTCATTTTATTAATAAAAAACACAAAAATTAAGTTCATCAAACGTCACTGTTACCCCAAAAACAATTAACCCACGTCAACCTTATTTGTATGACTCTATGTACTCCTTGGTGTTCGCAACACTTCTACTCATGAATGTTCTATTATGATGTAGAGATGTACTCGCAGCCACTTTCCTCTCTCCACTCCCACTGCCCATTCTGGCCAATCGCACAGATTCCACCATGATCACATAGGTGCTTCTTTGCATAATAATAATTTTGTAACATTGCTTCCCTGTCCGGGTAAATGGACTTTTACAAGCTCCGCAAAACACACAATCTCCAGGACTGAACCAATGTACCTCCCGGACATCCAATAGGTTACATTTTTGCATTTCTTTTTAGATGGGAGGTAATTTCTGCTGCAAGAAGCAATGTTCGGATCAAAATTTGCATGGCGATGATACTTTTCACAATTGTCGGTTGCGTCTTCATGGTGCGATCTGGCAAAAAGGTTAGTACTTGTTTCAAGCGAAATTGAGTTAAGATTTTGGCTTTATTTTATGAATATGGAGTTCCATCGAGGGAAAGGGAGAGCGAGAGAAGCTGTCTGAGCATAATAACATTAAAACTATTTTGACCATGGAAAAAGGAAAACTTTTTACCTGATTACAGTTGTGCAATATAGGGCACAACTTCATATAACACAAGTGAGAAGTGTTTCAAGTGGGTGCAGCCGGCATGGTGTGCTGCAGGATTTTCCTCCAAGAAGAGTTTAGGCTGAACGTGATCAAGGGAAAAAAAGCCAGATGATAGGTGCTTCCTTTTACTACTCACTGGCAAGCCGTGAGGTTGGGTAGTCAAGAGGTCCAAAAGAATTTGTCATAAAGAAAGGCATAAGACCAGGTGTAGTAAGGTCATGGTCCAAGGTCAGGATTCCAGGAAATTGACAGATCAATACAGAGGGGTTAGGCAAGTGGATGGTCAGAAGCAAGGTAAAAAGTTGAGTAACAATAGATCTGAGACTGAGTATAGGAAGACGAGGCATGCAGACACCACCGAACAGAAGCTACAACTGGCAATAATTGGATGCAGAGAGCCAGCTAAATAGCCAGGTAATCACTCTGAACAAGAGACACATGGTGGAAACTCGTACACACTGGTTCTGATTGGGCGGCTGGACTGTCACGCAACACATTAACAGTTCAGCATGCTCCAGCGGAGATGTCCATCTCCATACTGACAGCTCAGCATGCCCCTGACCTGATTTAGACAACTGAACTGTTTCTGGCTGTGTCCAGAAACACCAATAGGTAAAATCGTGACACTCACGCAGTTATAAAAATAGAAAGTCGTAAACTCGCCATGAAAATATTTATTAAAAAATACTCAATGCGTTTCAGCTGTACCCAGTCTTCATCTGGTGTCTGGCGGTACAGCCAAAACGTGTTTTCAATTTTTTAACATTTTTATAATAGTTTTCTGCTTTCTATTTTTATAACTAGGGACCACTTATCATTTAGCTTTTTTCCTTGCTTTCTTTTATTTGAACTAATTGGAAATATATCAGACTAAATGCATGATTATTTATACCACAAATTTAAAGGCAGCACAAGACAATAGGCAACAAGGCAACAGAATAGCATAGGATTCTAATCAAAACTGGGAGCATGGGAAACTGTCATAGTCGTCTTAATAGAAAAATGAAATTGCAATCATATTTCCTGTATACCTTTTTAGACTTTGACATCATATGTAGGGAAGAATGACATACAGTGGGGAAAAAAAGTATTTAGTCAGTCAGCAATAGTGCAAGTTCCACCACTTAAAAAGATGAGAGGCGTCTGTAATTTACATCATAGGTAGACCTCAACTATAGGAGACAAACTGAGAAAAAAAAATCCAGAAAATCACATTGTCTGTTTTTTTTTCATTTTATTTGCATATTATGGTGGAAAATAAGTATTTGGTCAGAAACAAAATTTCATCTCAATACTTTGTGATATATCCTTTGTTGGCAATGACAGAGGACAAACGTTTTCTGTAAGTCTTCACAAGGTTGCCACACACTGTTGTTGGTATGCTGGCCCATTCCTCCATGCAGATCTCCTCTAGAGCAGTGATGTTTTTGGCTTTTCGCTTGGCAACATGGACTTTCAACTCCCTCCAAAGGTTTTCTATAGGGTTGAGATCTGGAGACTGGCTAGGCCACTCCAGGACCTTGAAATGCTTCTTACAAAGCCACTCCTTCGTTGCCCTGGCGGTGTGCTTTGGATCATTGTCATGTTAAAAGACCCAGCCACGTTTCATCTTCAATGCCCTTGCTGATGGAAGGAGGTTTGCACTCAAAATCTCACGATACATGGCCCCATTCATTCTTTCATGTACCCGGATCAGTCGTCCTGGCCCCTTTGCAGAGAAACAGCCCCAAAGCATGATGTTTCCACCACCATGCTTTACAGTAGGTATGGTGTTTGATGGATGCAACTCAGTATTCTTTTTCCTCCAAACACGACAAGTTGTGTTTCTACCAAACAGTTCCAGTTTGGTTTCATCAGACCATAGGACATTCTCCCAAAACTCCTCTGGATCATCCAAATGCTCTCTAGCAAACTTCAGACGGGCCCGGACATGTACAGGCTTAAGCAGTGGGACACGTCTGGCACTGCAGGATCTGAGTCGATGGTGGCGTAGTGTGTTACTTATGGTAGGCCTTGTTACATTGGTCCCAGCTCTCTGCAGTTCATTCACTAGGTCCCCCCGCGTGGTTCTGGGATTTTTGCTCACCGTTCTTGTGATCATTCTGACCCCACGGGGTGGGATTTTGCGTGGAGCACCAGATCGAGGGAGATTATCAGTGGTCTTGTATGTCTTCCATTTTCTAATTATTGCTCCCACAGTTGATTTCTTCACTCCAAGCTGGTTGGCTATTGCAGATTCAGTCTTACCAGCCTGGTGCAGGGCTACAATTTTGTTTCTGGTGTCCTTTGACAGCTCTTTGGTCTTCACCATAGTGGAGTTTGGAGTCAGACTGTTTGAGGGTGTGCACAGGTGTCTTTTTATACTGATAACAAGTTTAAACAGGTGCCATTACTACAGGTAATGAGTGGAGGAAAGAGGAGACTCTTAAAGAAGAAGTTACAGGTCTGTGAGAGCCAGAAATCTTGATTGCTTGTTTCTGACCAAATACTTATTTTCCACCATAATATGCAAATAAAATGAAAAAAAAACAGACAATGTGATTTTCTGGATTTTTTTTTCTCAGTTTGTCTCCCATAGTTGAGGTCTACCTATGATGTAAATTACAGACGCCTCTCATCTTTTTAAGTGGTGGAACTTGCACTATTGCTGACTGACTAAATACTTTTTTTCCCCACTGTAATTTCAGATGATCTGCTTCCCAATCATGAACTGTAGAGTGGTCGAGTGACCTGGGGCTATTTACCATGTTGAAAAGAAATGTTACAGTAGTCAGTGACATTATAGAAGATGGCGTACTTCTCATTTTCTAAGAATAGTTTGGGATATTACATGGTCTAATATATGCGGGTCCCCTCTCTATTTTGAGAATGGAACCAACCTTGTTCCATTGGGAATTGAGAGGTAGCTGCGTTCACCGGTCTCTCTCTCCATTTACTTCCATGGGACTTGTGAATATTGTGATAAGGAATCTGTCAGTGGGATTTCATCCCATCTTTTCAAAACTATTTATATTTGCATGTAGCTCTTTCACAGACATTTCCACAAATCCTTTACATGGTGAGCCAAATTAGACTTCCGGGCTATGGTAAATCTGTCACTCCAGCTCTATTTTTTGCCCAGTGCTGCTTCCTCCTGCTTAACAGCTTGTTTGCCTGAAGTCACACAGCATAAAAGTGGTCATTCAACCAGGGGGAAGTAATGCAGGGCTAGGAATAGACCTGGAGAGACAGAGGTCTCAGATCTACCATAATACTTCAGTCTCATTTGCATATCAATTCAAAACCAGATTTCTCATTAAAGGAGGAACGGACTTGCCATGTAAAGATATTGGTGGACTTTTCCACATACAAATAGTTTGGGGGGGTATAATTCTGCTGACAGATTCCTTTTCAAGTCATTAGTGCTCTACACAACTGCACTCATGCAGACCTCTATAGCTGTCTTCCAAAATGTGGAAATAACTGGGAACGATGGATAGCAGTAATGAAGAAACAACTGCATATGAAATTAGTAGATCTAGATTTAGGTTTCACATACTTCATGGGATTTTCTATGCATGGCTTTGTTAGTTCTTTTTCTGATACTGCAGTACTGCCCATTCATTCTGTTGGGGTTGAATACCACACTCAAGACAATGAGGAGTGCTACTCTTAAGTGGTTGAATCCTTGACCCTCCTATATGTTTCCCTCTTGTGAAAAATTCACTTTCCTCCCTTCCTTCCATTTGCAGGCTCTTAAAGAAGACAATACTCTGCTCCAAAGGAATATAGAGAAGAAAGCCAAATGGAGAGAGGAAGCAGAGCAAGAACAGTCCCAGTCCCTCAAGAGTCATTGAGCCGATGTCTTCTTTTTTATCGAGGATATCTGTAACCTTTCCCAGTAGATGCAATAGATTTTATAGGAAAAGCACAACCTTTATTTTCTGTATGTGATTTATTAGTGTGTCTCAATAAATAAGTGTCCAGGTACGGCTTCTTTTTCACTGATTTCTTCACGTCTGATAGTAAAAGTCAGGGGATCTCAGTGCTGACCTCTTTGTTCTCCGTTGTATTTTTAACATGTCAAAAGTAGTTACTTGACATTGCACAGAGCAATGTGGAAAAGTACAAGTGGATTCATGTTCCTGGGCTCCATTCATCCTACCTGTGAGATGTTGGATTGTCAGAGCTACACAGAGCGTTTTTTTTTTTTTAGACTGTTTTAACTAAAATAAAATAAACTGGCTGTGATAAATCTGAAGCCTCTGTCACTCCAGCTCTACTCCATGCCCAGTCCTGCTTTAACAGCTTGTTCTCCTGAAGTCGCACAGAAGCGGTCATTCAAGCAGGGGGAAGTGAATGGGATATCACCGCTGCTGCCCAATCATCAGTAAGAGGCTGCAGCAGTTATATGTTGTAGACGGGATGTCACCGCTGTAGCCCAATCATCTCCACATTGCAAAGAACAGGTTTTTTTGTGTTTTCTTACAATAAATCTAAAACCGTGATGTTTCGATCAGATTTATGTAACCTTGCTCAAACATCAAATTGCAGGAGCTAATCAGAATGTAAGGCCTCGCTCACACGAGCGTATAATATGGCCGAGTGTTTTGGCACATAGCACTCGTCCCAGTGTTATACTATGGGGCAATCTTGATCTGTGATTATTTTCTCATGCCATTTCTCATGCTGTGAGTGTCTCCCAGAAGATCACACATACCTGTTGTGAGTTCATTTTCCCCTTCACCATGGAGGTCTGATGAACTCCCTCTTCTGGTGAAGGAAGGTAGTGAGGCTGATTACAAAGCACCTGAGCAGAATGATGATGACTGGGTGACTAGAATTGCTGACTGGATATAAGGCAGCCGACGCCCTTCTGCCTTGCGGGTGATTACTCTGAGGGATTCTTGGAGCCCAGCCTGATTCCTGCTCCTCAAAAGCTAAGTTTTCTGCTCTACTTTTTGCATTTGTGTTTCGGTTTTGTTTTGCCTTGTTTTTTTGGATTTCTGCCTTTCCCTGCTGGGTGTGCTGAATTCCTTTTTGCTCTGTCTTCAGAAAATACCTGAGTACTGATATAGTCTTTTTGAAGCCTAGCGTCTTCAGGGCTTTTTTCCCTATCAGTCTGTTGGCTCTTGTTTTTGAGAGGGTTTTGGTGGATTGCAGACAGCAGCTTTTCTATTCTGTCCTATTTAGTTAGCTTGGGCCCCATCATTTGCTCAGCCTATCTTTCTATCTGTGTGAGTGTTTTTTCATCTTGCTTCACCGTCATTATATGTTGGGGCTGCCTATTGCTTTGGGGCCTGCTCTAGGGCAGTTTAGATTTCCCTTTCTGTCTTTAGGCTATGTAGTTCTCCGGCTGTGATCGAGGGGTCTAGGGCACCGTAGGAATCCCCCACTGCTACTGCTAGTTGTTGTTGTTAGGTTCAGGGGTCTGCAATCCGATAGCTGCCAACTTCTCTGTTTTTCTGGACTTAGCTAGTATTTCTGTTTTTGCCTCCTACGGTGACTCATTCATAACAGAATCACCCGCCATACCGCAGATCCTAGGGTACTCAATAGCAGGAAAGAATTGTAAAAAAAAAAAAGTGTGTATATTTTTTCCTCTATATCTCTGAGGCCGTAGGGGGAATTTTTTTTTCTCTCAATGGAGATAAAGCAATTGTCTGATCGTGTGGAGCAGCTCGCTGCGGAAGTGCGGGGAATTTGCGCCTACCTTGCTCATTCACATGCTGCTGAACCAAAGATCCCTACTCCTGATGTGTTTTTTGGGGATCGGTCTAAATTTTGGAATTTCAAAAATAATTGTAAATTATTTTTTGCCTTGAAGCCTAACTCGTCAGGGAGCTCCACGCAGCAGGTTAAAATTGTCATCTCTTTGCTGCGTGGCGATCCCCAGGATTGGGCATTTTCTTTGAAACCAGATGATCCTATTCTGACTAATGTGAACGCATTTTTTCAAGCCTTGGGGTTGTTGTATGACGAACCTAATGCTATTGATCAAGCTGAAAAGACCCTGTTGGCATTGAGCCAGGGTCGAGATTCTGCAGAATTGTACTGTCAAAAATTCCGAAAGTGGGAGGTCCTTACTACCTGGAATGATAATGCCTTGACAGCTCTCTTTCGGAAGGGTTTGTCAGAAGCCGTAAAAGATACTATGGTGGGATTTCCTGTCCCCTCTGGTCTTGACGATTCTATGTCATTAGCCATTCAGGTTGATCGGCGTTTACGTGAACGCAGAACTGCACGAGAGGTGTTGCCACCTGTTGAACAAGTGTCTGAACCTATGCAATGTCATAGAGTTTTGTCCAGAGAGCAACGTCAGGAGTTCAGAAGGCGTAATAAGCTGTTTTTTTTTTTTGTGGAGATGCCTCGCATGTTATTTCTGTCTGTCCTAAACGAGAGAAACGTTTTGCACACACGTTTTCTGTGGGTGGTGTTCAACCTTAGTTTCTTCTGGCAATTACTCTGATCTGCTCCCTGTCCACATTTTCCGCCAAGGCTTTTGTGGATTCGGGAGCAGCCCTGAACCTAATGGACTTGGATTTTGCTAAACGTTGTGGATTTCCTATGACACCTCTGCGGACGCCTATCCCTTTGAGGGGGATTGATGCTACTCCTTTGGCGAAAAATAAACCTCAGTTTTGGACCCAGGTGGTAATGCGGGTCGCCCCAGACCATCAAGAAAATTGCAGATTTTTGGTGTTGCATAATTTGCATGATACCATTGTTCTAGGGTTTCCCTGGTTGCAAATTCATAATCCAGTTTTGGATTGGAAATCTGTGTCTGTGGTGAGTTGGGGTTGTCGGTGTGCCCTTAGTGAGGCTCCGGTTTTTTCCACCTCTCCTCAGTCGCATGATGTTCCTGACTATTTGGCGGACTTTTATGATGTATTTAGTGAGAATGAGTCTGTGTCTTTGCCTCCTCATAGGAGTTATGATTGTGCAATTGAACTGAGCCCGGGGTGTAAATTTCCTAAGGGTCGGCTCTTCAATTTATCTGTACCCGAACACGAGGCTATGCGATCCTATATTAAGGAGGCGTTGGAGAAGGGTCATATTAGACCATCCTCTTCACCCTTAGGTGCCGGTTTTTTTTTCGTGGCCAAAAAGGATGGTTCATTAAGGCCTTGTATTGTTTATCGTGCCCTCAACAAAATTACTATTAAATATCAGTATCCGTTACCCCTGATTTCGGATCTATTCTCCAGAGTTAAAGGTGCTTGCTGGTTTACCAAGCCTGACCTCAGGGGGGCGTATAATCTTATCCGCATTAAGCATGGGGATGAATGGAAGACGGCGTTTAATACTCCGGAGGGACATTTTGAGTACCTGGTGATGCCTTTTGGGCTCACTAATGCCCCTTCTGTCTTCCAGTGCTTCATGAACGACATTTTCGGAGACTTTGTGGATAAATTTTTGATTATCTATCTGGATGATATTTTGATCTTCTCCAAGGATTGGGATTCTTATGTGGAACATGTTCGGACTGTGTTCCGTATCTTGAGGGAGAATTCCCTGTATGTCAAAGGATCGAAATGCCTTTTTGGAGTACAGAGGATTTCATTTTTGGGATTTATTTTGTCTCCGTCAACTATTGAAATGGACCCGGCCAAGGTACAGGCCATTTATGATTGGGTTCAGCCCACTTCTTTGAAGGCCCTCCAGAAGTTTTTGGGTTTTGCTCATTTTTATCGGAAATTTATAGCAAAATTTTCTAGTATTGCCAAGCCATTGACTGATCTGACTAAGAAGGGTGCTGATTTGTTGAATTGGTCTCCGGAGGCTGTTTCTTCCTTTCAGGAGCTGAAGCGAAGATTCACTTCTGCCCCGGTTTTGCGGCAACCTGATGTCTCACTCCCCTTCCAGGTAGAGGTGGACGCTTCTGAGATTGGTGCAGGAGCTGTTTTGTCCCAAAAGGATCCTGTAACATCTAAAATGAATCCTTGTGCTTTCTTTTCCCGAAAGTTCTCTCCATCTGAACGTAACTATGATGTGGGGAATCGGAAACTGTTAGCCTTGAAATGGGCATTTGAGGAGTGGAGACATTGGTTGGAGGGAGCTAAACACCAAGTTGTGGTCCTCACTGACCACAAGAATTTGATTTACCTGGAGTCGGCCAAACGCTTGAACCCTAGACAGGCTAGGTGGGCCTTGTTTTTTTACACGTTTTGATTTTGTGGTCTCTATTCTTCCTGGCACTAAGAATGTCAAGGCAGACGCCCTCTCTAGGAGCTTCTTTGCTGATTCTCCTGTGGTGACCAAGCCTGCTACCATCTTAGGCGAAGGGGTAGTTCTTTCTGCCATCTCGCATGATTTGAGACGTGCTCTGGAAGAGTTCCAGGAGGACAAACCTGAGCGTTGTCCCAGTGGAAAGTTGTATGTTACTGACCAGTGGAAGAAGAGAGTGATGTCTGAAGTTCATTGCTCTGCATTGGCTGGTCATCCAGGTATTTTTGGTACTAGAGATCTAGTGAGTCGGTCATTTTGGTGGCCCGCCTTGTCTCGTGATGTCAGGAATTTTGTGCAGTCCTGTGGGACTTGCTCCCGGTCTAAACCTTGTTCTCGCTCTAATGGGTTGTCGATGCCTTTGCCGGTCCCCAGGAGGCCATGGACCCATATTTCAATGGATTTCATCTCTGATATGCCTGTCTCTCAGAGAATGACTGTTATTTGGGTGATTTGTGATAGGTTCTCTAAGATGGTTCATCTTGTACCACTCCCTAAGTTGCCATCTTCCTCTGAGTTGGTGCCCCTGTTTTTGCAACAGGTGGTTCGCTTGCACGGGATTCCTGAGAATATTGTATCTGACAGAGGAGTTCAGTTTGTGTCTAGATTTTGGAGGACTTTCTGTTCCAAGCT
Source organism: Dendrobates tinctorius (assembly GCF_039654945.1). NCBI lineage: Eukaryota > Metazoa > Chordata > Amphibia > Anura > Dendrobatidae > Dendrobates > Dendrobates tinctorius. The sequence goes on from NW_027361801.1 coordinate 9,591,510, forward strand.
GGGAATTCAGTTGTCCTTCTCCTCTGCTTTTGACCCTCAGACCAATGGGCAGACGGAGAGAACAAACCAGACCTTGGAGTCGTATTTGAGATGTTTTATTTCCGCTGATCAGGATGATTGGGTTTCATTTTTGTCCTTGGCCGAATTTGCTTTAAATAATAGAGCTAGTTCTGCCACTTTGATGTCACCTTTTTTTTGTAACTTTGGGTTTCATCCTCGATTTTCTTCAGGGCAGGTGGAGCCTTCTGCCTGCCCAGGTGTTGACACTGTGGTGGAGAGAATTCACCAGATCTGGGACCAAGTGGTGGATAAGTTATCTCTCTCCCAGGAAAAGGCCCAGCGGTTTTCCAACCGACATAGGACCATTGGTCCCCAGTTTAAGGTTGGTGATATGGTTTGGTTATCATCAAAAAATATTGCTATGAAGGTGGCTTCTCCTAAGTTTAAGCCTAGATTTATTGGACCTTACAAGATTTTGGAGATTATTAATCCAGTCTCTTTTCGTTTGGCTCTTCCTGTCACATTTAAAATTCATAATGTGTTTCATAAGTCCTTGTTGAAGAAGTTTGTTGAACCAGTTGTTCCTGGGGTGGCACCTCCGGACCCTGTATTAGTTGAAGGTAACATGGAATATGAGGTAGAGAAGATACTGCATTCCCGTCTGGCTAGACGGAGACTCCAGTATTTGGTTAAGTGGAAGGGTTATGGTCAGGAGGATAATTCCTGGGTCTCTGCCACTGATATTCATGCCAAAAGATTGGTGCGTGCCTTTCATCGGGCTCACCCTGATCGCCCTGGTGGTGTGAATGAGGGTTCGCTGACCCCTCCTCAAGGGGGAGGTACTGTTAGTTCATTTTCCCCTTCACCATGGAGGTCTGATGAACTCCCTCTTCTGGTGAAGGAAGGTAGTGAGGCTGATTACAAAGCACCTGAGCAGAATGATGATGACTGGGTGACTAGAATTGCTGACTGGATATAAGGCAGCCGACGCCCTTCTGCCTTGCGGGTGATTACTCTGAGGGATTCTTGGAGACCAGTCTGATTCCTGCTCCTCAAAAGCTAAGTTTTCTGCTCTACTTTTTGCATTCGTGTTTCGGTTTTGTTTTGCCTTGTTTTTCTGGATTTCTGCCTTTCCCTGCTGGGTGTGCTGAATTCCTTTTTGCTCTGTCTTCAGAAAATACCTGAGTACTGATATAGTCTTTTTGAAGCCTAGCGTCTTCAGGGCTTTTTTCCCTATCAGTCTGTTGGCTCTTGTTTTTGAGAGGGTTTTGGTGGATTGCAGACAGCAGCTTTTCTATTCTGTCCTATTTAGTTAGCTTGGGCCCCATCATTTGCTCAGCCTATCTTTCGATCTGTGTGAGTGTTTTTTCATCTTGCTTCACCGTCATTATATGTTGGGGCTGCCTATTGCTTTGGGGTCTGCTCTGGGGCAGTTTAGATTTCCCTTTCTGTCTTTAGGCTATGTAGTTCTCCGGCTGTGATCAAGGGGTCTAGGGCACCGTAGGAACCCCCCACGGCTACGGCTAGTTGTTGTTGTTAGGTTCAGGGGTCTGCAATCCGATAGCTGCCAACTTCTCTGGTTTTCTGGACTTAGCTAGTATTTCTGTTTTTGCTTCCTACTGTGACTCATTTATAACACATACCTATACAAGTCTATGGCTGCGTGTGAAACTTTGGACTGCACTCTGATGTCATCCCAGTGCAGTCCAACTACCTCAGATGCCGGCAATGGAGAAGATGGAGAGAAATTACTTTCTCCGTCTCTTCCGCATCTGTGCTGCGATGCTCTCATGCGAGATATTCAGAGCACTGACACTCAGCTTCCACTCTGACAGTTTGAGCCGAGTGTCACATGGATAATCAGCCCCGGTCTAAGCGAGAAGCAGTATGACTATGTAACTATGAGGTGTCTCTCACCAGATCTGTGAAACCCATTGCCCTTTTCTTCTATGTTCTGTTTAGCTCCTGAAATCTGATATTTTAAAAAGTTCTTGCAATCTAATAAAAAAAAATAGCTTTGCTTTTGGAATGCTGGCAATAAACAGAACGATTGTACTTTGCAGTTTGAAAAATAGTTCTTTTGACTATCGTGGGTTAGGACCCTATTTGAGTACCTTACAGTGGGACTTGGGTGCCGCTTTCTCTATTCTTCTCTGGTAATAAAAACTGACCAGTAGAGAGGTGATGCTGGAATGCTTCAGCAGTAGTGTTGAGCATTCCGATACCGCAAGTATCGGGTATCGGCCGATACTTGCTGTATCGGAATTCCGATACCGACTTCCGATATTTTTTCAATATCGGAATTCGGCATCGGAATCGGAAGTTCAGTTGATTGACGGCCTGACGTCATCATGATGCGCGGTGTGTGCGCATCATGATGCGCCGTCATTTCGGGCCTTCCGGGGGTCTCTGCCGGCCTGCCGGGGGGCTGTGCCGGCCTGCCGGGGGGCTGTGTGGACTGCCCGGGGTCTGTACCGGCCTGCCGGGGGGCTGTGCCGGCCTGCCGGTGGTCTGTGCACCCTGTGGGGGTCTGTACCGGCCTGCCGGGGGGCTGTGCCGGCCTGCCGGGGGGCTGTGCTGATGTCCGGGGGTCTGTGCAAGCATCGTCCGATGGGACTACAAGTCCCATCGGGCGATGCCTGCTACCATGACAGTGATTGACACATTAGCCAATGATGGGACAGTAGTAGTCCCATCATCCGGCTAATGTGTTAAATGTTAAAAAAAAAAAAAAAAATACTACATGCATGCTACATACATACTACATGCATGCTACATACATACTACATATATACTACATACATACTACATACATGCTACATACATACTGCATGCTACATACATACTACATGCATGCTACATACATACTACATATATACTACATACATACTACATACATGCTACATACATACTGCATGCTACATACATACTACATACATACTACATGCATGCTACATACATACTACATATATACTACATACATACTACATACATGCTACATACATACTGCATGCTACATACATACTACATACATACTACATACATACTACATGCATGCTACATACATACTACATATATACTACATGCATGCTACATACATACTACATGCTACATACATACTACATATATACTACATACATACTACATACATGCTACATACATACTACATACATACTACATGCATGCTACATACATACTACATGCATGCTACATGCATACTACATGCATGCTACATGCATACTACATGCTACATACATACCACATATATACTACATACATACAATACATTCATACAATACATACATAGACATACAGTACATATAACATAGAGTAACATACTTACCAATACTTGTCACATTGTTCCCCGAAGCCATTGTCTTTTCCGGGATAAATATTAACATAACAAACCACAAAAATACTCACCCACGATCCGAAGCAGTCCACGAGTGTGTCCCACGACGATCTTGGGTAGAGAACTGCAGCATCAGATGATGCTGCCGTTCTCTACGGGCTGCAGGAATCCAATGACGGAAGGTAGGTATCCTTCCGCACTGTATTCCTCCGCCACTTAAAAAAAAAAAGTCCCTAGTCTCACTTTATGCCATTGCTGTGTGGGAATTTCCCACACAGCAATGGCATAAAGTGAGACTAGGGACTTTTTTTTTTTAAGTGGCGGAGGAATACAGTGCGGAAGGATACCTACCTTCCGTCATTGGATTCCTGCAGCCCGTAGAGAACGGCAGCATCATCTGATGCTGCAGTTCTCTACCCAAGATCGTCGTGGGACACACTCGTGGACTGCTTCGGATCGTGGGTGAGTATTTTTGTGGTTTGTTATGTTAATATTTATCCCGGAAAAGACAATGGCTTCGGGGAACAATGTGACAAGTATTGGTAAGTATGTTACTCTATGTTATATGTACTGTATGTCTATGTATGTATTGTATGAATGTATTGTATGTATGTAGTATATATGTGGTATGTATGTAGCATGTAGTATGTATGTAGCATGCATGTAGTATGTATGTAGCATGCATGTAGTATGTATGTAGCATGCATGTAGTATATATGTAGTATGTATGTAGCATGTAGTATGTATGTAGCATGCATGTAGTATATATGTAGTATGTATGTAGCATGTAGTATGTATGTAGCATGCATGTAGTATATATGTAGTATGTATGTAGCATGTAGTATGTATGTAGCATGCATGTAGTATGTATGTAGTATGTATGTAGTATGTATGTAGCATGTAGTATGTATGTAGCATGCATGTAGTATGTATGTAGCATGCATGTAGTATATATGTAGTATGTATGTAGTATGTAGCATGCATGTAGTATATATGTAGTATGTAGCATGTAGTATGTATGTAGCATGCATGTAGTATATATGTGTTATGTATGTAGCATGTAGCATGCATGTAGCATGCATGTAGTATGTATGTAGTATGTATGTGGTATGTATGTAGCATGCAGTATGTATGTAGCATGCATGTAGTATATATGTAGTATGTATGTTGCATGTAGTATTTATGTAGTATGAATGTAGCATGTATGTAGTATGTAGTATGAATGTAGCATGTATGTAGTAAGTATGTTGTATGTATGTAGCATGTAATTTTTTTTTTTTTTTTTTTTTTTTTTTTTTTTTTACATTTAACACATTAGCCGGATGATGGGACTACTACTGTCCCATCATTGGCTAATGTGTCAATCACTGTCATGGTAGCAGGCATCGCCCGATGGGACTTGTAGTCCCATCGGACGATGCCTGCACAGACCCCCGGAGCCTGCACAGACCACCGGCAGGCCGGCACAGCCCCCCGGCAGGCCGGCACAGCCTCCCGGCAGGCCGGCACAGCCCCCCGGAGCCTGCACAGCCCCCCGGCAGGCCGGCACAGCCCCCCGGCAGGCCGGCACAGCCCCCCGGAGCCTGCACAGACCCCCTGGCAGGCCGGCACAGCCCCCCGAAAGGCCCGTACAGACCCCAGAGAGGCTGTACAAGGGCAGGAAAGGGTTTTTCTTATTCCGATACCGGAAGTCCCATAGACTTGAATGGGACTTCCGGTATCGGAATCGGCGATACCGATACTTTTTTTAAAGATCGGCCGATACCATCCGATACGATACTTTGAAGTATCGGACGGTATCGCTCAACTCTATTCAGCAGGTATGTTCTTCTAAGGCCACGTTCACATGTTCAATATTTGGTCAGTATTTTACATCAGTATTTCTAAGCCAAAACTCGAAGATGAACAATCAGAGGAAAAGTCTAATTGAAATATGTGACCACTTCTGCATTTATCACCCACTCCTGGTTTTGGCTTACAAATACTAATGTCAAATACTGTCCAAATACTGAACGTGTGAATGTTGCCTAAAGTTCAGGTCACACAGCTGTAGATCTCATCCAAGATAATCAGGTCAATTTTGCTAATGACGCTCCGATCAAACTCAAAAAATATCTCCATCTCCTACATTCTGTGAGTCCGTGGAAATCGATCTGCACTAAGATGTCATCCAAGTGCAGTCTGATTTCAACGCACCCATAGAGTTGAATGGGTGAGTCTGATCCGATTTACACGTCATATTGCAGCATGCTTCGATTTTTACATTTTTTTTTCTCGTGCCAAATCAGTATGATAAAAGAAAAATGCTGAAACCACATAATCTAATCCCTCATCATGTCCTCCAAACTTGATTCTAGCACAGCAGTGCAGACTACTACTCCTATCTGTGCACCATCGTTAGGTGGCATAGGTGTGTTATTCCACGCCACCTCCTGACCCAGCCATGTCACCAGCAGCTCAGTGCATTAACTCTTCAAGGGCACACTGGTGTCCAACTTCTACATTGTGGTACGCTGGATAGACTTTACCGACTCAGGGACTAAGTAATTGTGATCTCAACATTCACTTGCATCACCCAATGCCATGTATGACACTTGGTGGTTGCAATATGTTTGATAGGAACGCTGAGACCTGAATCTGTTGTCACACACAAACAGGGCCGGACTGGGACTAAAATTCAGGACTGGCATTTGAAGTTACACAGGGCCACTAGTCACATGGTGACTATATAATATTTTTGTACACTTGTAGGTTACAAGAAGTGAGAGGAGATTAACACGACTATATAACATGTAGTCACAGCTGTGCCCAGTATTTCAGCTCAGTCCTATTTATTGCTTTTAGGTACAGTACTCCTTCCAAAGCTCTGTCCACTTTTGTACGCACGATGACAGAATTCCTGGCAGAGCTGCTATCCATTGGGCAACCAGACCCCCTGGTCACAGCCGCCCCTATCATACCACCCAACTTTTGAAGAAGGGAAAGAGGGACAAAGACTGCGGCAAATTTTAGGCCACGCCCTGGCCACACCCATTTCACAACTAGTCACACCCATGTCCACGCCCAATTGCACCCATTTAGCACTGCTGATCACACTGACTGGTACTGAGGACACAGTGGCTGGCATTATGGGCACACTGACTGGCACTAAGAAAGAGAGAAAACAGAAAAAAGAAAGGAGATCGAGAGAGAAAGAACAGAGAGAAAGAAAGAGGGGAAAGAAAGAACAGAGAGAGAATGAAGTAAAGAAAAGAGAAAGAACAGAGAAGGAAAGAGGAAAGAAAAAGAAAGAGGAAAGAAAGAACAGAGAGAGAGAGAAAGAACAGAGAAAAATAAAGAAATATTCTATAAAGATACTATAGCAGCCCGGCTCCCATTGTAGTGCCCACCTGAGCCTCCCGATGCAGGACATATCATGATCCGCTCACATGGCCGACATCCCCGATTCCAAGACGATCCTGCTGTCTGCGCTGTCAGAGGAGGACATGGTGATGGATCGGAAGCATTTCCTAGTTCCGTCACAATCTCCTCATGAAATTATCTAATATCCGGTCAGCTTCCAGCACATCACTTCAGGTGGAACGTCATGTGCGAGTATTAAAATGCTCCTCGGGGCTCTCCCATGTACTCCTGTGTCCGTGGGAAAAGCCTGCTTTGTATGCTTCGTACACACTTGGCTCCGCTCCGTTCATCCCGTACACATATGGCTCCACTCCGTACACACATGGCTCCGATCTGTACACCTCGTACACGCGCGGCTCCGCTCCGTACACCTCGTACACACACGGCTCCTCTCTGTACACCTCGTACATGCGCGGCTCCGCTCCGTACACCTCGCACAAGCGGCTCTGCTCCGAACACCTAATACACATGCAGTTCCTCTCCGTACATCTCGTACACACACGGCTCCGCTCCGTACACCCTGTACACACACCGCTCCACTCCGTACATCTCGTACACACGCGGCTCCGCTCCGTACACCTTGCACACATACCGCTCCACTCCGTACATCTCATACACACGTGGCTCCGCTCCGTACACCCCGTATACATCCTGCTCCACTCCGTACACCTCGTACACACACCGCTCCACTCCGTACACCTCGTACACACACGGCTCTGCTACATCTATCCTGTAAACCCCTCCTGACCCCACACATACTTCCCTCATCCAGCGCCATGACAACCAGCATAGCAGAGTCCTGCAGACACCAAGAGGCAGGGCTGTGCGCACAGGACCTGTGATGAGATCAAAGGAGGGGCGGAGTCACATGATCAGGGGTCTGGACAAAGGCTCCTGATCATGTGACCCCTGACTCCTCCCCTCCTGTGACCTCATCAAAGGTCCTGTGTACAGAGAAGAGCAGGCAAGCGACACTATGAGGGGCTGCAGGCGGGGGGGGTCTCATGCTAGGGCGTGGATGGAGTGCGTGGGGGGGGGGAGTCTCATGCTAGAGCGAGAATGGAGTGCCAGTGGCTGCATCAGCTGGCAAGCGGCCAGATGATCGGGCGCTGTCGCCCGCGGCCTATATGACAGCGGCCCAGCGGGAAAATGCCCGGTTGATTATATTACCATTCCGGGCCTGCACGCAAATAACGAGTGCTCCATCTCCTGTGAATAATGTTCATTGGTGCCAGATTTCACCCAGTGCAGCGCTGTCTCCACTAGCCCCCGGATTGTGCACAATTTCTGATGTAGGACATCTTTCCAGTGTGAGCCAAGCTGTCTCTAGTGATGACAATCGCTGTCACACCTGACATTACTTGTTCTCTGTAACCGCGTCTGTGCATGTTACATAGTCATCACCAGTAATTACTGAGCAGTTCTTCTTTTCACACTTCTCGGGATTATTGGGTCCTGTACTCGGAGGTCTAATATGGATTTCGTATCCATCAACCCTTGTTAAAACTTGTATAGAAATCTGATCCTTACTGTAGATAAGAAACGTTAACCGAGTCTCCTCACGTTGCAAAACCCTGCAGAATTTCTGATTTCCTATCTTCGCAGATGGCATTTAGCTGCCAAACAGAATTTAGTAGTTTGTTTTACTGATGAAGCAGAATCAACATAAGGGATTGCTCATTGCAAAGTATCCCCAGGTCTTAGTGCAAAATCTGGAACAAGGCCCTCGCCTACAGTCCCTGTGGAAAAGGGGCATTTTTGGCTCCCCAGGCATCAAGGACCTGAGTACGACTGCTGCCTTTTCACAGCTTCTGTATTTTATCTTTAAAGACTTGCTTTATCTGAATTAGTTATTTCATTATTGTAACATTTTGGGGCTTTAGAATGAACTAGCTGAAGAGCCCGGCGTTGCCTGGGCATAGTAACCAACTGTGGTTAATTATAACAAATTATAATGATTATATTGCACATTTAAAAACATTTCACATCATATATTCAGCACTACAGATTTGCAACACAAATTAACTAAACGATTACCCAAGTATTGACAGTATTTTATTTTCAACTCATTCAAGAGCCTTTTCATAAACAACATTTTTGATTTTTCCTTTCGCTGCAAAGATGAACAGATTTTTGACAGTTCCAACTCTTGAACAGATCACGTAAAGTTGACCATGAGAAAAGCATGGAGATTGCAAATCGATCCCTACTACTTTCAAGGACTGTCCCTGAGCATTGTTAATGGAGATTGCAAATAGCAGTTGAACTGGAAACTGGAGGCGTTTAAAATCAAAAAACAAATCAGATGGAATGAGTGGAATTCTAGGATTGAAAATTTCCTCTCCTTTGGCACATCCTGTTTCTGAGCTGTGTATCTAACCCTATCCTGTGTGATAATGTCTGCTGAGCTGTGTATCTAATCCTCTCCTGTGTGATAATTTCTGCTGAGCTGTGTATCTAATCCTATCCTGTGTGATACTGCCTGTGAGCTGTGTATCTAATCCTATCTTGTGTGATACTGACTGCTGAGCAGTGTATCTATTCCTATCCTGTGTGATACTGACTGCTGAGCAGTGTATCTAATCCTATCCTGTGTGATACCGTCTGCTGAGCCGTGTATCTAACCCTATCCTGTGTGATACTGACTGCTGAGCCGTGTATCTAATCCTATCTTGTGTGATACTGTCTGCTGAGCTGTGTATCTAATCCTATCCTGTGTGATACTGACTGCTGGGCCGTGTATCTAATCCTATCCTGTGTGATACTGACTGCTGAGCTGTGTATCTAATCCTCTCCTGTGTGATAGTGACTGCTGAGCTATGTGTCTAATCCTCTCCTGTGTGATACTGACTGCTGAGCTGTGTATCTAATCCTATCCTGTGTGATATTGACTGCTGAGCTGTGTATCTAATCCTATCCTGTGTGATACTGGGCTCGCCCTGCAGTCTGTGTCAGAGGGTGGTCTGTGTTGGCACGGTAATAAATTGTGTTATTTACAGCTTCACAGAAGGACGATAACACCATAGAAATGATAAGAATAATAGGCAAAATTGTTTGGTGAATTGGAATGCACGGGGTTAAAATTTCGCCTCACAACATAGCCTATGACGCTCTCGGGGTCCAGACGTGTGACTGTGCAAAATTTTGTGGCTGTAGCTGCGACGGTGCAGATGCCAATCCCGGACATACACACATACATACAAACATATACACACACACACATTGAGCTTTATATATTAGAATACTTTTCTATAATGTTACAATGCGGGAAATCTAAGTATAAGGATTCAGAATTGTGTTTTAATATGCACCCAAAAACTGTGGTACATGGCTTGCACCATTTTATTATGTGTTTCATACACCTTTTTGTTGGTGCATTATAGGCATTGTAGGGATTCACTCTCTTTTGCAGCCTTTAACATATGTGGGGAGGTTGGCCTGACCGATGAATCTGCTTTCAGTGAGAGGCAGAGGGAATAGCTCAGTGTAGGAATAGAAGCACTGACATGAAGAAGAATAGGGTGCCTTACTGAGTGTGACCATTAGAGGGCAGTGGGGAGCACAGAAGAGAGTAGTTATGTAACTGCCACAGGTCAAGGTCACTCTCATTGGTCAAAGGTGACTGTCAGGTGACAGTGGGCGGGGCTACCTATGCTGGTAGTATAAAGGCTGAGGGAAGGTTCCAGAAGAGTCAGTCAGCCAGGGGAGCTCACTGGATAGGAGGTTCTGCTGCACAGGGAAAGGCAGTGGAGAACCTCAGAGAAAGCCTGACAGTGGAGACGGTCACTGGGGGTGACCCAAAAGCACAGTAGCATCAGACGGAGACAGTCTGAGTGAAATAAGGGACAGTGTACTCTGAACGGTGAAGCGCTGTGGTAGAAATGCCTAGGGCAGCCACAGTGAGGAGAACCGCAGAGGACACCACGACGGTGACACAGAGCAAGTAAAGGTACCCGGGTCTGTGTGAAAAGAAATTGTCAAAAGTCCTGCCATGAACTCTGGAAGTCGTCACGAGAGTGGTGAATAAACACAGACCTGTTGAATGTAAGCTCCTGTTTCAGTCTCCAGTCTGTTTGCGTCAAGAAGTGGGTCACCCCCCCCAGTTCTGTGGGATCAGCACACCTCTCCCGCCTATCAGCATCAGCAGCACCACCTAATTACCCATTCCTCGCCACCCCTACATTTGGCGTAGTCGGCAGGATCATTGCTGCCAATACAACATCTTCAGCGGCAAGCCTGCCACCAAGAACAAAGGCCCCTCAAGCTGTGTGGGGTGAAGAAATTTTTTTTTTTGTTTGTTTTCCCTGTGGATTACAATTTGAAACTGGACTGTGGATTGCTAGCTAACAAAAAGTTCAACTGGAGCAGAAAAGTGTACTAAAAAGAAAAAATGGCTGTGGTGATTTGGCGTCCAAAAAGAGAGATACAGACATTGCTGATTGTACTGGATGATCCAGGGCTATATCAAATCCGCCCCTGGGGGGAGTGGTGTTCATATGAAGAGAACTGTTACCTCATGTTGGACCCTGGAAGATGGGTGGAGAGGCCCACCGCCGCACCCCCCAAGAACGGGAGTGGCCCGGGTGGAGTGACTTGTGGCTGTTTGGCGCCATTCAGCTACTGGACCTCAGACGGCATGAGACACTTTAGCTGTCGGTGTATTGGACGCCCGGAATGGTGGTGGTGCCAAGAATTGGAGACACTTGGGGAGACCTGCTCAGGGAGCCTCCCCGCAGAGCTGTTGGGCCTGGAGGCCGGCCCTGTCGGACGGCGGGGTGAAAATCAACGGCCGAAACAGGAGCGGTGGGAGAGTCTGCTGGGAGTCGCGGCGGCTGGGAAGGTGAGCGTGTCCCCGGCCCCGCCGGCGACACCCCAGGCAAACCCCGTCCCCACGTACCATGCAGCGGACAGACCACGGGGCCTTGACACCGGTCCTCGGCCTCCCCACCTGCCTCCTTACGTTGTGGTGCCTCCCGCTCTGAGCGACGGCGTGGCCCCCGCCAAGCTGACTGCCACCTCATCGGTTCCACTCTTGGTCACTGCTGAAATCGGGCCATCAGCTGCAGTGCCTGACTCACCGGCAATTGCGGCAGCTGCTTCATCTGTGGCCCTACCTTTGTTTTCTCTGCCGGTGCCCGAGGACGACTTGGTATCAGCTGCGGCCACGCCGACGTCGCTGTCAAAGCCAGCCACGGCCTATTCAACACCGGAGTCTGTGGCCGCTTCTGCCCCGCCCCCGACCTTGACCGCGACCCGCCCACCAGACTCTGTGGCCTATACCGGACCCTCTGCCTGGGTTGCGGAGGTTATCGAAGGGCAGAAGGCCAGAGAGCGGGAGATCTGGGGGCTACTCCATGAAAAAGGAGAGGCTGGCATGGCGGCTCCACGTTCTATCAGGAGGCTGGTGCATGCAAACCGGGAGAAAGGGTATGGCTTTATCCGGGATCGCGCCAGTGGAGAAAAAGTTTATTTAAATGTGGCGTCTATCCGTCACGGCCGGGCTATACAGGAAGGAGACTGGGTCTCTTATTATAAGGAGTACTGCCCCCGAGACTACTACGCTGTGGCAGTAATTGCGTGTCATGAAGATTACGTGCCCCCGTAAAAGGGACTCTCAGAGACACCCCAAGAGTCCCAGGACTTTAAGCCCCTTGCTGAGTTGGTAAAACACTGGCCTCAGGAGACGGCCCAGAGAACCGGGAATTTGATGAACCGTTGTGCAATTCATCGGACAGTTTCACGTCCGAGTTAATAGAAACGTTTTTGTTGTTGCTGTTCATCTCCTGACATAGTAGGGGCTCATACAAGGGATGCTCAGGTCAAAGAAAGGGGGAGTATGTCAGCATGACAGTTCTTGATGTTTGAAAAAGAAAAGGGTAAAAGAAAAATATATATATATATATATCTGTTTTGATAAAGACGGATTGCAACAAATATGAAAAAGTGTGGAGTGAAGTTGAAATGTTAAAGTGTTATAAAAAAAATGTGTTCAGCAGGTCCTGGGTACGAAGAGTATGATGATCACGACTTATCTGAGTTGACCAGACGACGGGACAAGAAGAAGACAGACGGACTGGTTACCTGAGTAAGGGTCTATGTGACCAAGGGTCTGTGTGACAAAGGGTCTGTGTGACCGAGAGTCTGTGTGACAAAGGGGTCTGTGTGACCAAGAATCTGTGTGACAAAGGGGTCTGTGTGACCAAGGGTCTGTGTGACCCAGACACCGACCTTGACTTGTTATAGTGCCAGGCCCCTGACACCACTTATACCCCAGGACGAGATTGTCGAGGACAACAATGGTTAAAGGAAGGGGGAATGTGGGGAGGTTAGTCTGACCGATGAATCTGCTTTCAGTGAGAGGCAGAGGGAATAGCTCAGTGTAGGAATAGAAGCACTGAGATGAAGAAGAATAGGGTGTCGTACTGAGTGTGACCATTAGAGGGCAGTGGGGAGCACAGAAGAGAGTAGTTATGTAACTGCCACAGGTGAAGGTCACTCTCATTGGTCAAAGGTGACTGTCTGGTGACAGTGGGCGGGGCTACCTAGGCTGGTAGTATAAAAGGCTGAGGGAAGGTTCCAGAAGAGTCAGTCAGCCAGGGGAGCTCACTGGATAGGAGGTTCTGCTGCGCAGGGAAAGGCAGTGGAGAACCTCAGAGAGAGCCTGACAGTGGAGACGGTCACTGGGGGTGACCCAAAAGTACAGTAGCATCAGACAGAGACAGTCTGAGTGAAGTAAGGGACAGTGTACTCTGAACGGTGAAGCGCTGTGGTGGAAGTGCCTAGGGCAGCCACAGTGAGGAGAACCGCAGAGGACACCACGACGGTGACACAGAGCAAGTAAAGGTACCCGGGTCTGTGTGAAAAGAAATTGTCAAAAGTGCTGCCATGAACTCTGGAAATCGTCAGGAGAGTGGTGAATAAACACAGACCTGTTGAATGTAAGCTCCTATTTCAGTCTCCAGTCTGTTTGCGTCAAGAAGTGGGTCACCCCCCCCCCAGTTCTGTGGGATCAGCACACCTCTCCCGCCTATCAGCATCAGCAGCACCACCTAATTACCCATTCCTCGCCACCCCTACATTTGGCGTAGTCGGCAGGATCATTGCTGCCAATACAACATCTTCAGCGGCAAGCCTGCCACCAAGAACAAAGGCCCCTCAAGCTGTGTGGGGTGAAGAAATTTTTTTTTTGTTTGTTTTCCCTGTGGATTACAATTTGAAACTGGACTGTGGATTGCTGGCTAACAAAAAGTTCAACTGGAGCAGAAAAGTGTACTAAAAAGAAAAAATGGCTGTGGTGATTTGGTGTCCAAAGAGAGAGATACAGACATTGCTGATTGTACTGGATGATCCAGGGCTATATCAAATCCGCCCCTGGGGGGAGTGGTGTTCATATGAAGAGAATTGTTACCTCATGTTGGACCCTGGAAGATGGGTGGAGAGGCCCACCGCCGCACCCCCCAAGAACGGGAGTGGCCCGGGTGGAGTGACTTGCGGCTGTTTGGCGCCATTCAGCTACTGGACCTCAGACGGCATGAGACACTTTAGCTGTCGGTGTATCGGACGCCCGGAATGGCGGTGGTGCCAAGAATTGGAGACACTTGGGGAGACCTGCTCAGGGAGCCTCCCCGCAGAGCTGTTGGGCCTGGAGGCCGGCCCTGTTGGGCCTGGAGGCCGGCCCTGTCGGACGGCGGGGTGAAAATCAACGGCCGAAACAGGAGCGGTGGGAGAGTCTGCTGGGAGTCGCGGCGGCTGGGAAGGTGAGCGTGTCCCCGGCCCCGCCGGCGACACCCCAGGCAAACCCCGTCCCCACGTACCATGCAGCGGACAAACCACGGGGTCTTGACACTGGTCCTCGGCCTCCCCGCCTGCCTCCTTACGTTATGGTGCCTCCCGCTCTGAGCGACGGCGTGGCCCCCGCCAAGCTGACTGCCACCTCATCGGTTCCACTCTTGGTCACTGCTGAAATCGGGCCATCAGCTGCAGTGCCTGACTCACCGGCAATTGCGGCCGCTGCTTCATCTGTGGCCCTACCTTTGTTTTCTCTGCCGGTGCCCGAGGATGACTTGGTACCAGCTGCGGCCACGCCGACGTCGCTGTCAAAGCCAGCCATGGCCTATTCAACACCGGAGTCTGCGGCTGCTTCTGCCCCGCCCCCAACCTTGACCGCGACCCGCCCACCAGACTCTGTGGCCTATACCGGACCCTCTGCCTGGGTTGCGGAGGTTATCGAAGGGCAGAAGGCCAGAGAGCGGGAGATCTGGGGGCTACTCCATGAAAAAGGAGAGGCTGGCATGGCGGCTCCACGTTCTATCGGGAGGCTGGTGCATGCAAACCGGGAGAAAGGGTATGGCTTTATCCGGGATCGCGCCAGTGGAGAAAAAGTTTATTTAAATGTGGCGTCTATCCGTCACGGCCGGGCTATACAGGAAGGAGACTGGGTCTCTTATTATAAGGAGTACTGCCCCCAAGGCTACTACGCTGTGGCAGTAATTGCGTGTCATGAAGATTACGTGCCCCCGTAAAAGGGACTCTCAGAGACACCCCAAGAGTCCCAGGACTTTAAGCCCCTTGCTGAGTTGGTAAAACACTGGCCTCAGGAGACGGCCCGGAGTACCGGGAATTTGATGAACCGTTGTGCAATTCATCGGACAGTTTCACGTCCGAGTTAATAGAAACGTTTTTGTTGTTGCTGTTCATCTCCTGACATAGTAGGGGCTCATACAAGGGATGCTCAGGTCAAAGAAAGGGGGAGTATGTCAGCATGACAGTTCTTGATGTTTGAAAAAGAAAAGGGTAAAAGAAAAATAGATATATATATATATATACACTCACTGGCCACTTTATTAGGTACACCTGTCCAACTGTGTGTTAAGACTTAATTTCTAATCAGCCAATCACATGGCGGCAACTCAGTGCATTTAGGAATGTAGACATGGTCAAGACAATCTCCTGCAGTTCAAACCGAGCATCAGTATGGGGAAGAAAGGTGATTTGAGTGCCTTTGAACGTGGCATGATTGTTGGTGCCAGAAGGGCTGGTCTGAGAATTTCAGAAACTGCTGATCTACTGGGATTTTCACGCACAACCATCTCTAGGGTTTACAGAGAATGGTCCGAAAAAGAAAAAAAATCCAGTGAGCGGCAGTTCTGTGGCCGGAAATGCCATGTTGATGCCAGAGGTCAGAGGAGAATGGGCAGACTGGTTCGAGCTGATAGAAAGGCAACAGTGACTCAAATTGCCACCCGTTACAACCAAGGTAGGCAGAAGAGCATCTCTGAACGCACAGTGCGTCGAACTTTGAGGCAGATGGGCTACAGCAGCAGAAGACCACACTGGGTACCACTCCTCTCAGCTAAGAACAGGAAACTGAGGCTACAATTTGCACAAGCTCATCGAAATTGGACAGTAGAAGATTGGAAAAACGTTGCCTGGTCTGATGAGTCTCGATTTCTGCTGCGACATTCGGATGGTAGGGTCAGAATTTGGCGTAAACAACATGAAAGCATGGATCCATCCTGCCTTGTATCAACGGTTCAGGCTGGTGGTGGTGGTGTCATGGTGTGGGGAATTTTTTCTGGGCACTCTTTGGGCCCCTTGGTACCAATTGAGCATCGTTGCAACGCCACAGCCTACCTGAGTATTGTTGCTGACCATGTCCATCCCTTTATGACCACAATGTACCCAACATCTGATGGCTACTTTCAGCAGGATAATGCGCCATGTCATAAAGCTCGAATCATCTCAGATTGGTTTCTTGAACATGACAATGAGTTTACTGTACTCAAATGGCCTCCTCAGTCACCAGATCTCAATCCAATAGAGCATCTTTGGGATGTGGTGGAACGGGAGATTCGCATCAGGGATGTGCAGCCGACAAATCTGCGCCAACTGTGTGATGCCATCATGTCAATATGGTCCAAAATCTCTGAGGAATGCTTCCAGCACCTTGTTGAATCTCTGCCACGAAGAATTGAGGCAGTTCTGAAGGCAAAAGGGGGTCCAACCCCTTACTAGCATGGTGTACCTAATAAAGTGGCCAGTGAGTGTATATATATATATCTGTTTTGATAAAGACGTATTGCAACAAATATGAAAAAGTGTGGAGTGAAGTTGAAATGTTAAAGTGTTATAAAAAAAAAATGTGTTCAGCAGGTCCTGGGTACGAAGAGTATGATGATCACGACTTATCTGAGTTGACCAGACGACGGGACCAGAAGAAGACAGACGGACTGGTTACCTGAGTAAGGGTCTATGTGACCAATGGTCTGTGTGACAAAGGGTCTGTGTGACCGAGAGTCTGTGTGACCAAGAATCTGTGTGACACAGCAGCCACAGTGAGGAGAACCGCAGAGGACACCACGACGGTGACACAGAACAAGTAAAGGGTAAAGGTACCCGGGTCTGTGTGAAAAGAAATTGTCAAAAGTCCTGCCATGAACTCTGGAAGTCGTCACGAGAGTGGTGAATAAACACAGACCTGTTGAATGTAAGCTCCTGTTTCAGTCTCCAGTCTGTTTGCGTCAAGAAGTGGGTCACCCCCCCCCCAGTTCTGTGGGATCAGCACACCTCTCCCACCTATCAGCGTCAGCAGCACCACCTAATTACCCATTCCTCGCCACCCCTACACATACATACACAAATTCTGGTGCAACAAGACAAGATTTGTTACTTTCATAAACATTTAGAGGATTCGAAATAAAAGCAGCTTTTTTTTGACACAGCGGTAAAAAAAAGAAAGAAAACAGTTCAATACAGCAGTACAGCCTGTATCTTGAGAGCGTCCAGTTCTCTGAGATTCTGTCAGAGGCTGACCATCACTAGCAGGTTTTTCCTCACTCACAAACAGACCCCTCTGAAACAGTTCAGCTGCCTTAAATAGGAAGCTGCAATGCCCATACTGGAGGTATGGGATCAACAATTCCTACCCAAGCTCTTCTGCTCATTCCTAAAACCTAGACCCATAATCTAGTCCCAATAAATATCTCTCAGCAACCTACTGTTGTTGGAGTCTTTACCTTCAGGACTTACATCACCGATGTTGGCCACCTTGGTGCTGGGTGCTTTCCTATAGCATCTAATAGGTGGGTAAACTTAATGGGATTGATGATCCATTCATTATTCTAGTCCAAAAGGTGTTGTCATGTCCTCGCAGATGGGTAAAAATACAAAATGCTTGTAAAAACAAGCAAGTTGGCTATTAACTTTTTATTAGAAATTTTTAAATGATACCTCTGCACTTCCCCTTGCTCCAGGTGTCCCTGCAAACATCATCTTCAAACTGAGCATTTTTGGGATGCTATCTAATCCAGTGCCTGAGAGTGAGGAGGACTGTAGGGATGAGAAAGGTTAGTATCTGCATATCTGGTCTAAGATCTGTATACAAGGCTGGTCTGTGGTCCTCATAGATGGGGCTGATTAGAAGATGGATCTGAAGATCCCTCTGTGTTTGTTCAAGGTTCTGTTTGTGGGTTTGTCTAGTCCAGGCTCCACAAATTACGAGGCTGGGGTTTGTAAAAAGGTCTGGTCCGGTCTTGGGCCTTTATAAATCAGAGGCATGTTTGTGGTCTAAGGCTAGTTTCACACTAGCGTATGGAGGAGCTGCAGATGGCTGCGGACTTCCTCCATGAAGCTCCGCCCCCGGCTGCGCCTCCTCCGGCCAGCTCCGCCTCTGTCGGCATGCGGCCTGCATACCCTATCTTTAGCATTAGGTACACAGGCCGTGCCGATGTATGTGGATGCCTCCGCATGCGTCTTTTTGACAATGTTGCAACCTGCACCAAACGCATTCTGCATTCATCGGCACGGCCTGCATACCTAATGCAAAAAATAGGGTACGCATGCCGCATGCCGAAGGAGGCGGAGCTGACCGAAGGAGGTGCGGCCGGGGGCGGAGCTATCAGAGCTTACTGCGGGTGTCAGCTGTGAGAATCAGCTGACACCCTGCCGCAATCAGCCGCGTTCCTCCCTGAGCGCGGCTGATCGCGTATGACGCACTATTCCATCCATGGACATTAAGTCCTAGGGCACATGGACAGAATAGTACGTCCAATGTCAGGAAGGGGTTAATATAGAGTATGAGCACCACATACAGAAATCCCCACACTTACATGTCTTGGCTGCTATCAGTCAGCCTATTATTAATAGTCAGAGGAATGTTCTGCCTCGCCGAATGCACATGGGAACGCTCATCATCAAGATCTCCTGCTGACAGCTGCCTTCGACATTACCGACCAATGATGTCCTAAATGAGCTCAATGAGAGACAATACCAGGGACTCTGCAGGCCAGTTGTCAAACAGTGTCTACACAAACCATCAGAAGGTTTCACAACATTGGACTACGAGTCAGATGTTCTGCTACGGGTCATCCATTGACCTCATGCTAATACTCTCAGGGGCTATTATAAAGATGGCAATGGAGGCTGGAAGAGACTTGCTTTTATCTTGAATACATTGATAGGTGGACATTGGTGTGCAGACCACAAGGGCAGTGGAATGAATTAGCCTTCACAAGGGAATGTCACATTTGTCCTTGTCCGAGGATTATGGCAATTTGTTTCATAATATCTCTATTTTAGGTATACTACTAGCTCGACATTACATTGATTTGGTTATGGAACAAGTTGCACTGCTATTTCCCCAGTGTCCCAGGAGCTATTTTTCAACACGTGGTGCCAGGCCATTTTTTGCTATTGCTACTGTAAGCAGTTTGCATGGCCGAAATGTGCTACCATGGCCTGAACAGTATGAAAATGGATCCAGTTCACACACCAGGGCGTTGATAAAAATCTTTCATTAGGCTTTATTTGGCAGAATTCTTTTTAAAATGATGCAACATCAATTAGGACTACCATGGCCTGCAGAGTCTCGGGACTTGTCTCACCTTAGTCGGCAATTGTAAAGGGAGCTGCCAGCTGTGGATCTTGATGATTTGCACGTAAGGTGCATTCTTCCTAATATAACAATCCTCAGACAACCATTCACATCATGCCAAATTATGTAAGTGCGTGTATTTCTGTGCTTGTCTCTCATAGCTGATATTGAATAAAGTGAAATTATTTGAAAATTTTGTTTCCATAATTATTTATCATTTACTCATCATTAACACGTCTATTCTTCCTTCCATAATTCCATGACTTTTCCTTCTTTGTTTTGCAATTTCAATGTTGTGGGGTTTTTATACAGATTGCATCATTATAACTATGCAATGGCCACATGATGTCACTATTTCTCTTGTTATATTGTATTATAGCTCATTTTACTGCATTCAGCTCATCATATTGGGCCGTGGGAAGATTTTTATATTAGAGCTCGAAGATATGAAGTGATGCTTTGAAAGTGAATGCATACTTACCATTTCAATAAAAATAAAAAGTCCACATTTCTGAAAGTATCATAGCCTCAATGACAGACATTTATGGATGGTAAGATAGAAGTATAGAATCAAATTATAGTTTTAAATATTACTCACAATAGTTTCTAAAATATATTCTAAGGTTTCCTCTATAGAAGGAGCGGGCACTGTTAACAAAGGACTCCTGTGCAGAATTTGCATCAGGTTCATGTATGTGTGCACATACACACTACGCACATACACACTACGCACATACCCATGCATATCCATATTAGGCATACAAATACTCATACATGTATAAATATGCACGTTTCACATTACAAACACATTTACCCATTATGCACTCATATAAAGTATTGTGCTTAAGTTTTAAGCAGGTGTGGAGAAAATGCTGCAAAGTAAGAATGCTTTATATACTAGAAGTGTTAATAGTATATTTTTATCAATTTACAAAATGCAAAATGAATGCATAAAAAAAGAAATCTAAATCAAATCAATATTTGGTGTGACCGCCATTTTTCATCAAAAACGCATCAAAGTACCAATTCCGCTAGCTACACTTGAATACAGTTTTTGAAGGATCTCAGTAGGGAGATTATTCCAAACATCTTGGAGAACTAACCACAGATCTTCTGATGTCACTTGTGCAAATCCTTTTGTCTCTTCATGTGATCCCAGACAGACTGGATAATGTTGAGATCAAGGCTCTGTGGGGAAAAATAATTGTCATGATCTGAAGTGATCTGACAGTTTTAAATCACTGGGTGAACTTTTTTTACTTTGGAAAGTTCCAAGGTGTCTTGACTGTCCCCGGTGGTGGTTTTGGTATTGCACGTTGGGTTTTTGTGCACTTAGGCTAGTTTCACACTTGCTTTTTTTTGCAGCGCGTTTTTCCCGCAAAAAAACGCATTAAAAAAACGCATACAAATGCATACAAACGCTGCGTTTTTTCAAGCATTTTTATGCGCATGCAGGAAAAAAACGCAGCGTTTTTGCGCGTTTGTATGCGTTTTTTGTGCGTTTGCGTTTTTTTTACAGATTTTGGAAAAACCCCACAAAAATGAAAAAACAACCATTCAACAACACACAAGACCAATGGGACTTCATTGTGGGTGTGGTATGTTAATATATAGACCCTGTCTACAGTATTCTTCACATTTGCTTGATTCTTCTCGTGACCATGGATCTGCGCTGGAAGAGTTTTCACTTCAACTTGGATTTGGACATCGCGATGGCTCAGGCGTATGCAGTTGCTTGCCATGAACAAAGGAAGAGAGAGAGGCAGCGAAGACGGCGGCGTATGTGGATACATCCGATTGTTGAACTCCGGGAGAGCCGTGGGGCATACCACACCCTCTACAGCGAGCTACAGGCAAACCCGGAGAAATTTACAGATTATATCAGGATGTCCCACGAAAGTTTCATGGATTTGCTTGCTCGTGTCCAACAATCCATCCGGAGACAGGACACACAGCTCCGTCGTGCGATTCATCCTGAGGAACGGCTACTGGTGACATTACGGTATGTTTTAAAAAACAAGGGGTGCGGTCTGATGTTTTTTTTTTAAATTTAGTATTCAAAACCTTGGGTAATTATTTTTCGTGAATGTACTAATATTTTATTTTATAGTTTTTTAAAATAATATACATAAATATTAATTTTACTTCTTTGTCTGTTCACAGATTCCTGGCGACTGGAGAAACCCTATCTTCACTACACTTCCAGTACCGTATTGGAATCTCTACCTTGTCTGGAATTGTTGCTGACACCTGCCGGGCTCTCTGGAATGTTCTTTGCCCAGAATTTATGCCCCTGCCCACCACTGAAAAGTGGATGGAAATTGCTGACAAATTCTGGACAGTATGCAATTTTCCCAACTGTTTGGGAGCTGTTGATGGTAAATACATACGGATCATCAAACCCCAAAGAACGGGATCTGAGTACTATAATTACAAAAAGTACTTTTCAATAGTACTCATTGCGATTGCGGATGCCGGATGTATGTTTGTAGCAGTGGACATTGGAGCATTTGGCCGTGGTAATGACTCACAGGCTTTTAAAAACTCAGACATGGGCCGGAGGTTGTATGGCAACCAATTTAATTTCCCTATGCCACGGCCTCTTCCTCACACCGAAGCTCCGCCACTGCCCTTTGTAATGGTTGGCGATGAGGCTTTTCAAATGTGCGGAAACTTACTGAAACCCTACTCCAGCCGGGACTTGGACCACACCAAAAAAATATTTAATTACAGGCTGACCAGGGCCAGAAGAACTGTCGAGTGTGCTTTTGGGATTCTTGTTTCCAGATGACGAATTCTGGGCACGGCCATTAATCTTAAACTTGAAACAGTCGATGAGGTGGTGAAGGCCTGTGTGGTTCTACATAACTTTGTGATGGCTAAAGAGCACCCGACCTTTGAACTGGACGATGATGCTCCTAACCCATTGCCTGAATTCACTCAGCACACTCTCAGGTCATCCGCTGAAGTTGGCCAAATGAGGGACCAATTTGCGGCCTACTTTATTTCTGATGTAGGACGGGTGCACTGGCAAGATGAAATGGTGTAATGTTTTTGTTTGTTTATGGTAATAAAAAACCTTATTTGATACCATTACTGAGTGCACTATATTTTTTAAACTCCAATTAAATAAAAAACTTCCCATGTATAACTGAATTTTTTGATGTTCACACACCTGGGCAGGTAAATACACATATGAGTTAAAATGCAGCATTGCTAGTCTGCGTGAAATATATTGGAACGAGCAAAGCTGCAGGCCATGAATCAGGAAACCATTTTTTTCAAGAGAAAATTGTGAAACTAGTTGAAAACAAAGTATGTGATTTTCTCAAAACACAACCCTCAAAACCCAACCCCAATGAAAGTCCATGGGGAATACAAGTCAGCATTGAGTGGATGAATGTAATCTGCTCCATTCCAACTTACAAGTTATTACACTAGGCCTTGGAATGACTATACTAGGCCGTGGTATTTCAAATATGAGTATAGTAGGCCTTGGGCCTACTAGTATAGTCATATGTGAAATACCACGGCCTAGTATAGTCATAACAAGGCCTACTCGATTTTTGCCAACTAGGATCTTGTTTCACGAAAAACAAACGGGTGAAACTTGACAAGTTTCAACAGTTTGTTTTTCATGAAACCAGATTCTAGTTGGTAAAAATAGAGTTATTACACTAGGCCTTTTAATGACTACACTAGGCCGTGGTATTTCAAATATGAGTATAGTAGGCCTTGGGGCTTGTA
Source organism: Dendrobates tinctorius (assembly GCF_039654945.1). NCBI lineage: Eukaryota > Metazoa > Chordata > Amphibia > Anura > Dendrobatidae > Dendrobates > Dendrobates tinctorius. The sequence continues at coordinate 9,614,882 of NW_027361801.1, forward strand.
GTATAGTAATATGTGAAATACCACGGCCTAGTATAGTCATACCAAGGCCTACTCGAATTTTACCAACTAGGATCTTGTTTCACGAAAAACAAACTGGTGAAACTTGACAAGTTTCAACAGTTTTTTTTTCATGAAACCAGATTCTAGTTGGTGAAACTAGAGTTATTACACTAGGCCTTGTAATGACTATACTAGGCCATGGTATTTCAAATATGAGTATAGTAGGCCTTGGGGCTAGTAGTATAGTAATATGTGAAATACCACGGCCTAGTATAGTCATACCAAGGCATACTGTAATAACTCGATTTTTAACAACTAGCATCTTGTTTCACAAAAAACAAACTTATGAAACTAGAAAGAAACTTATTTTTAAGACAAGTTTCAACAGTTTGTTTTTCATGAAACCAGATCCAAGTTGGTAAAACTCGAGTTATTACACTAGGCCTTGTAATGACTATACTAGGCCGTGGTATTTCAAATATGAGTATAGTAGGCCTTGGGGCTAGTAGTATAGTAATATGTGAAATACCACGGCCTAGTATAGTCATACCAAGGCATACTGTAATAACTCGATTTTTAACAACTAGCATCTTGTTTCACAAAAAACAAACTTGTGAAACTAGAAAGAAACTTATTTTTAAGACAAGTTTCAACAGTTTGTTTTTCATGAAACCAGATCCAAGTTGGTAAAACTCGAGTTATTACACTAGGCCTTGTAATGACTATACTAGGCCGTGGTATTTCAAATATGAGTATAGTAGGCCTTGGGGCTAGTAGTATAGTAATATGTGAAATACCACGGCCTAGTATAGTCATACCAAGGCATACTGTAATAACTCGATTTTTAACAACTAGCATCTTGTTTCACAAAAAACAAACTTGTGAAACTAGAAAGAAACTTATTTTTAAGACAAGTTTCAACAGTTTGTTTTTCATGAAACCAGATCCAAGTTGGTAAAACTCGAGTTATTACACTAGGCCTTGTAATGACTATACTAGGCCGTGGTATTTCAAATATGAGTATAGTAGGCCTTGGGGCTAGTAGTATAGTAATATGTGAAATACCACGGCCTAGTATAGTCATACCAAGGCATACTGTAATAACTCGATTTTTAACAACTAGCATCTTGTTTCACAAAAAACAAACTTGTGAAACTAGAAAGAAACTTATTTTTAAGACAAGTTTCAACAGTTTGTTTTTCATGAAACCAGATCCAAGTTGGTAAAACTCGAGTTATTACACTAGGCCTTGTAATGACTATACTAGGCCGTGGTATTTCAAATATGAGTATAGTAGGCCTTGGGGCTAGTAGTATAGTAATATGTGAAATACCACGGCCTAGTATAGTCATACCAAGGCATACTGTAATAACTCGATTTTTAACAACTAGCATCTTGTTTCACAAAAAACAAACTGTTGAAAGTAGAAAGAAACTTATTTTTAAGACAAGTTTCAACAGTTTGTTTTTCATGAAACCAGATCCAAGTTGGTAAAACTCGAGTTATTACACTAGGCCTTGGTATGACTATACTAGTCCGTGTTATTTCACATATGACTATACTAGGCCTTGGGTTGGTTTTTAACATGTATTTACCCATCAGTGTGTGTGAGCGGCGCAAACAACATTAATGAAACTTAGTAATGGTGAACCACAAATGTAAATTTATTTTTTATCACAAAAATAAACCAAAAAATTATTTTTTCCGTCGTTTGGGGGCAGATGGTTTCAATTTGGGGGTGTGCAGGGAATATGCAACACTTGCAGTTGAAGACGGTGTTTGAGGGGAAGGGGCAACAAAACTTGTGGGGGAAAGTAGTCCAGTTAAGGGAATTAAACTAGGAACACTTGGAGGAGAGGAAATCTGTTCAGGTACATTAGTTGTAATGGCATGTCGCCGTAGGCTTGTGTGCCTGGACCGACTTTGGCCCAATGCCCGCCTTGATAGATTTCGCCTTGAACTAGGGGCAAATATTGAATGTAGGTCCCCCGTCTGCTGGTATGGCTGCTGCTGCTGCTGAGGTGGCGGCTGCTGCTGCTGAGGTGGCGGCTGCTGCTGAGGTGGCGGCTGCTGCTGAGGTGGCTGCTGCTGCTGAGGTGGTTGCTGCTGCTGAGGTGGTGGCTGCTGCTGCTGAGGTGGTTGCTGCTGCTGAGGTGGTTGCTGCTGCTGCTGAGGTGGCTGCTGCTGCTGCTGAGGTGGCTGCTGCTGAGGTGGCTGCTGCTGCTGAGGTGGCTGCTGCTGCTGCTCTTCGTTGTCAGTGCTCGTCCTTGCAGGAGGACTGGTGGCGGCAGTGATGGTCCAGGTTTGCAGAGTGGTGGTGGCAGGGCTACTACATGTTGTTGTAGCGGCAGGGCTGTTCCATGTTTGCCTAGTGGTGGCTGAGCTCCACGCATGCATGGGAGTGGCGGTGGTGCTCCAGACAGGAGCAGCGCTTGCCATGGTGGTGTCGGTGAAGTGACCAGCTGCACTCAGACTTGTGGTGGTGTAACGGTGGGTGTCCTGGCTTTGAATAGAGGTGTCCGTGCAGTGGTATGCAGCACAAGTCGGTAGTGAGGTGAAGCGAGTCAATGGTGGCACAGGTGGAAAGGACACCACTGACTGCTAACCGTACCGATTATGCTGCATAGCCTGCAAGAAAGCATTGTTGCAGGCCTGCAGCACATTCAGCTGTTGATCAGGACTAAGGTGTTCCTCCATGCCCTTTTCAATCTTACTAAAAAAATGGTGTGCTGGTCTGTTGAGGTCGGCCTCCAGACGGTCAAGGCGCTGTTCTACAGAATTGAAGCGGTGTTCAAAGTGGTTAAAACCACGTTCCATGAGTGCAAAACCGCTTTCAACTCTGTCGGACAGTGACTTGAGGCTGGAATTAAATGTCTCGCTCAAATGCATAAACTCGGGCAAGACATTCCTGTCCAAGGCCCTCTGCCGCTGGCGGGTAGTGCCCGCATAACCAGTGGCAGAGACCTGGGACAGGGGAACACCTGATGGCCCAGCTTCCTGGTCACCAGCTGTGTGTGTGGTTGACCTGCAAGGTGCTTCCTGGCTGTCGGATGGCTGGGACGGGTCAGAGGACGTCCGAGGAAGGACCGCTCCAGGGCCAGGTTGCAGGGTGCTGCTCCAGGTGCTGTGGAAGAAAGGAAAATCATTACTACCATGCCTTTACAAGAAGCATCAGCTGTGGATTAGAAAAACACAGATTAATAAAAATAAAACCCCTAAATTTATAATACTTACGATCTCGTGGCAAGGACCGGTCTTAGGAACTGCAACGCATTATAGTGACGGTATCTAGTTCTGGTCCTTGACGCAGATCCACTGCGAACCTGGCCCTCAGCACGAACATCACTGTTGAAGCGGTCCTTGATCGAACGCCAACGTGTTCGGACTTTGTCCACTGTTGATAAAAAAAAAACAGTGCCGTCAAGGACAACAGTCACTGCGGCACAATGTAGCAATACAATACTCAAAGCAGTCACTGTAGACCCCGATGACACTGTTGGGTTTCCTGCTAGAATACACCTAGCACGAAACCCAACAGTGCCGTCAAGGACAACAGTCACTGCGGCACAATGTAGCAATACAATACTCAAAGCAGTCACTGTAGACCCCGATGACACTGTTAGGTTTCCTGCTAGAATACACCTAGCACGAAACCCAACAGTGCCGTCAAGGACAACAGTCACTGCGGCACAATGTAGCAATACAATACTCAAAGCAGTCACTGTAGACCCCGATGACACTGTTGGGTTTCCTGCTAGAATACACCTAGCACGAAACCCAACAGTGCCGTCAAGGACAACAGTCACTGCGGCACAATGTAGCAATACAATACTCAAAGCAGTCACTGTAGACCCCGATGACACTGTTGGGTTTCCTGCTAGAATACACCTAGCACGAAACCCAACAGTGCCGTCAAGGACAACAGTCACTGCGGCACAATGTAGCAATACAATACTCAAAGCAGTCACTGTAGACCCCGATGACACTGTTGGGTTTCCTGCTAGAATACGCCTAGCACGAAACCCAACAGTGCCGTCAAGGACAACAGTCACTGCGGCACAATACAGAGCAGGGAAATACTCACTAAACGCCTTTTTGGAGGATGCTGTGGCGCTGTCCCAGCCATCCATCAACGCTGCGGCCACCTCATTCCATAGCCGCCGGGTCACCACAATGTCCTTGTGCAGCCGGTCACGGCTGTCCCACAACGGCGAACGCTCCTGGACCAGGCTGATGAGCTGCTCATTATCCAGGTAGACGTCTTCATCCCGTTGTGGAACCTAGACAAAACACATTCAATAGAATAATCCAATTTAAATTGAATAAAAAGTTACAAAAAAATAAACATAAAAAAGAGTAAAAATAGAAGATAAAAAATAAAGAACATTACAAATCATTTGATACTTACATTCCGTATCACCACCGGGACTTGGCTTCGCTGCTCCTGCTCTTCGCCCTCACTAGTCCCGTCCGCAGAAGATGATGATGACGATGTCTTAAAAAAGTTGAAAAAAACGTAAGAGATTTGGAGAAGCAGCAGATATACTTACCAGATGCACTAAAATAATCACCTCACGGTCTGCTTGCGCCAATTCCTGCCGCGATGGGGAATACTCGGATTCTGAAGACATACTGCATGTAAAATAATAAAAATCATTAGTACATACATAATTTAAAAGGACAGGCATATAATGTAATATACTCACATTCTTCGCTGATATAATGGGTTCTTGGTTGACTGTCTGCTCTTCAATCTGTCAGTGTAGTAGTGGCAGAGTTTTGGCAGGCACCTCCTTTATATAGACTTTTTTTTTTTACTTTAGAAGATTATAACTAGGACAACAAGTGGACACCACCAAAAAAACGCAGCGCTAAAAAAAACGCTTACATGCGCATGCCAGTGCGCACGTATGCACATCCATAGGCTATAATGGCCATTTTTAGCGCAAAACGTGCGCATACGTGCGCATGCGCTTTTTTCCAGGGCCAAAAAATGCAACATGCTGCGTCTGGAAAATACCAACGCACACCCCAAAAAAACGCAGCAAATGAAAATCGCATACATGTGCTTACCAGCGCGCAGGTATGCGCACCCATGTTAAATATAGGGGAAAAAACGCATGCGCACGTATGCGTTTTTTTACAGCGCAAAAAAACGCAAATGTGAAACCAGCCTTAATTAGGTATTAGGGGTGACACCCTATAAAGGTGTGCTAGAGGTGTGCAATCACTGGCTGTGATATTGTGAGTTTGTGTTCACTCTGTTTTTGGAGAGCCTGGAGGAAGGATGGAGCTGGTGAGGAGTCCTGCGCAGCTTAGCCAGGGGGGATGTGTTTCAGCTATGGTGTCTGGACGAAGGGCTGGCATGGCGTGGTGGAGTCGCAGTGATGGTGTCAGCGGGAAGTGTCTGCATGGGCTGGTGGAGTGGCGACTATGGAGAGTGGCACTCACCATGTGGGACTTGGCCGCTGAGCTGGACTCAAGCATGCTTGACTTCGTGTCAGCAGCTGAACTCATCCTTGGGACTCTGGTTCTAAGCAGCTGCAACTGGTGTTGGACTCTGCTCCAAGGCTGCACTAAGGTGAAGGATCCTGTTATGGTGATGGATCCAGGTGGAGGAGAAGATGCACTCAGGTGGAGGGCTCTGTTGCTAGGAGCGCACGCAACAGAGCAAAGCTAAGTGGTGTTTCCCCTGTATTGTCTCTTTCCTCATGTGTGTTGTTAGTGCAGTGGTGGGATTAGTCTCCGCACCGAACCATTCCCTAGTGAGGGTTTAGGGTCAGGGTGAGCAAGGGCGTTAAGGTACGCGTGCGGCGCCCGGTGCGAAACCGGCATAGGGAATGTTAGGAGTGCAGGGACACTGGCTCAGGGGAGCTCAGGAGGTCTCCAATTCCCTTTTCCCTATAGCAGGGCCCACCATTGTTAATGTTTCCCAGGTCCCCCTTATTATTTAAATTCGCCATACTGGAGGCGGGGTTTCCAGAATGTTTATTAACGTGTAATACCTAAATTCGCCAGGTGGAGGCGGTGTATCCATCTGCACGTATTATTATTTAAATTCGCCCCACTGGAGGCGCTGTATCCAGGGTCACGTGTGTTATGGGTTCGCCTTGCGGCATCATCTGCGTCCTGACACACGTGACCATGACATTATCACAGGCCATACAGTTTTTTTTTTCTGGTGAGCTTGGCCATGTGGAGACCGCTGAGTTATTGCTGCCGGGCCTCACTGAGGTGAGTGGGGAGCGGCAAGATGTTTAGTGCCGCTGCAGCAGCAGTTATCAGGGTCTGGGGCCTCTGCTCAGCTAACCAGAAAATAAAAATAAAAAAAAAAAAAAAAAAAAAAAAAATGGCGGCTTTGGCAAATTGCGGGTCTGGCAAAAGCCCCTGGAGTCGCTGCTGGGGAGCGGGACTTGCTCATGCACGTGGGCGTACCCAGGCAGGTGGGAGGAATGGTGCCCCACGGAGCTGCTTGGTGTTCCCCGAGGTGAAGGGGTGCGTTCCAGTGATGAGCAGACTGATGTAGAGTCCGCGGGGTTTACGCCAAATCTTCAAATACCACCGTAGAAGCCGCCCCTCCTGGCCGTGTGGAGGCGGCCAGTGAGTGTATATTTCCTCCATATGCGTTCCCTCTCCTCCTGGTGTGAGCAGCAGGTGTGCTGCGGGGGAGTAGGGACAAATCTCAACCCTCGCCATTAAACCAACCCTGGGAGGCGCAGTCCTCATGGTGAAAGGGTTGGAGGGTGGTGTCCCTTGGTGAATAGTGGGGGTGTGAGTGTGGTGACACAGGGGGACGCCTCTGTGTCCAGAGTGAGTTCACCAAAATTATGACAAACGAATGTGTGCAATAAACGTTCAGGTCCGGACCTGTGTGTGAACGAGCGTGTATGTGTGCCACCAAAAAACATCTTGTGGAAGTGTGTTGTGGAGCCTGATCAGCTCATAACAAACAAACATACACATACATAAACTCGTTCCCCAGGTCAGCGCTGTGGAGATGAGTGGTGCCTGCAAAATGAACTTTATTGCCAATACCAGCGGAGCGTTTGTCATAAACCTGAAGTGTCAGGTAATGGTGGGGTGAACTCAGGGTCTGGGCGTCCCCGCTGTAGGTGTTTCCCTAATGAGGGGTGGTCTTGAGGGTCCAGAGGCCCCTCATTAAGGAGGGGGTACTGTCATGGTCTGAAGTGATCTGACAGTTTTAAATCACTGGGTGAACTTTTTTTACTTTGGAAAGTTCCAAGGTGTCTTGACTGTCCCCGGTGGTGGTTTTGGTATTGCACTTTGGGTTTTTGTGCACTTAATTAGGTATTAGGGGTGACACCCTATAAAGGTGTGCTAGAGGTGTGCAATCACTGGCTGTGATATTGTGAGTTTGTGTTCACTCTGTTTTTGGAGAGCCTGGAGGAAGGATGGAGCTGGTGAGGAGTCCTGCGCAGCTTAGCCAGGGGGGATGTGTTTCAGCTATGGTGTCTGGACGAAGGGCTGGCATGGCGTGGTGGAGTCGCAGTGATGGTGTCAGCGGGAAGTGTCTGCATGGGCTGGTGGAGTGGCGACTATGGAGAGTGGCACTCACCATGTGGGACTTGGCCGCTGAGCTGGACTCAAGCATGCTTGACTTCGTGTCAGCAGCTGAACTCATCCTTGGGACTCTGGTTCTAAGCAGCTGCAACTGGTGTTGGACTCTGCTCCAAGGCTGCACTAAGGTGAAGGATCCTGTTATGGTGATGGATCCAGGTGGAGGAGAAGATGCACTCAGGTGGAGGGCTCTGTTGCTAGGAGCGCACGCAACAGAGCAAAGCTAAGTGGTGTTTCCCCTGTATTGTCTCTTTCCTCATGTGTGTTGTTAGTGCAGTGGTGGGATTAGTCTCCGCACCGAACCATTCCCTAGTGAGGGTTTAGGGTCAGGGTGAGCAAGGGCGTTAAGGTACGCGTGCGGCGCCCGGTGCGAAACCGGCATAGGGAATGTTAGGAGTGCAGGGACACTGGCTCAGGGGAGCTCAGGAGGTCTCCAATTCCCTTTTCCCTATAGCAGGGCCCACCATTGTTAATGTTTCCCAGGTCCCCCTTATTTAAATTCGCCATACTGGAGGCGGGGTTTCCAGAATGTTTATTAACGTGTAATACCTAAATTCGCCAGGTGGAGGCGGTGTATCCATCTGCACGTATTATTATTTAAATTCGCCCCACTGGAGGCGCTGTATCCAGGGTCACGTGTGTTATGGGTTCGCCTTGCGGCATCATCTGCGTCCTGACACACGTGACCATGACAATAATGACCTTCTGAGGGCATCACAAAACAGAACCAGACCCCAATCAGAGGACCATAAAACATTCACACTCCTTATCTATGAACTGTTCCAATATTTATGGCAACAACCGTTTATCCCTCTCCCATATTGATAGTTCTGATTCACGTCATTTGTCTTATATATTGTTATTTCTGTGCTGTATTGTGCATAAATATGTGACTTCAGATTTTGTATTAGTCTAGCCTGGTGAAGAGACCTGAGTAGTCTGGAAAGCTTGCAATGTGTTACCATCTTTTCAGTTAGCCATTAAAAGGTAGCAACCACTGAGGACTCTCAATTCTGAATATTCTTCCTAATAAAATGTGATGTACTGTATATTGTAATTCACATGGATGTGCAATAAGCGAGCGGAGTTTGAATATGAGGCAAAACACAGATGAAGCATGCCCTTCTGCAACATCTTGATGCAAAAAACTATCTTCACAACTAAACTGTCATGTTCAATGGTTTGTGCCGTATTAGGCCTCATTCAGACATCAGTTTTTTCCACATACGGGAAAAACAGATCGAGTTTCATCTGTGATTTTCATCAATGTCATCACAATTTCAACAGGTTTTTTTTTCACTCATGACTACAAAAAAAGTTTCTCCACTTTCCCCTTTCAGTCAGTGAAAAATGGACAGCACACGTATGGCATCAGAATGCTGTCTGATTTTTTCATGGAGCCATAGATTTTCATTGCCGAATTTGATCCAACACTCGTATCGATATTTGACATGTCTCTACCATTTTGCACAGACAACTCGGTCCTAAAAAAACTTGGACATGTGAATAGCCCCACAGAATGTCAAAGGTACGACTGCTATCCGTGAAAAAACGGCCCTCCGCTCTTCATACAGCAGCACTATCGCAGCCAAAGTAATAAAAACATTAGTAGAAACGCGATGATTTTCAGACCTGTAACTAGAGTTGAGCGACTTTAGTCGGATCGGATTTCATGAAACAAAATTCGTTTCAGATGAAACTGGTCCGACTAGAGCAAAAAAAGTCAGAGTTTCGTCCGAAACCCGACCCCAATGCAAGTCAATGGAGAATAAAAGTCGGCATTGAGTGGATGAATAGTATGTGCCAATATGAGACTCTTGACCCCATAATACAGATTTCTGCAACATGGGTCATCAACGTGGCCACGTGCATCAGCCCTAAGGGATCCTATATTTACCACTAGTAACAATAACTTGTCTACAACCTCTGCATTGATTGTATATAATGGGAAACACAAGGGAAATGAGCTAAGGTTCCAGAGATAAATGCCCGGTCTGACCTATTCTGAATGCTGCGGCTCTTTACCTGTGATCAGAAAGCAGATTGTACAATGTGTCCTGGAATCTTAATGGAGTTTAGTGACCTTCACTTTTCTGTAGTCTGGATGGCAGTCTGTAGTTTTCCGTAGACTGGATTGCAATGCAATGGCTCTTGCTGATGAATAGCAGTGATCACGCCAAATGTTGCATATTCATAAGGCCATCCATATCATTGCTAATTATTGGGTTGAATCAGGAATGGCACTAAAAATAAATTCAGTTTTTGGAAGTTAGGCACAATTCCAATTTATGTGTGAATAATAGTGTAGAAGCATCCATCTTTCTGCTCAACATATGTGAGAAACACCTGCGCATCGCACCGCATGGTTTATTAATTCCTTATTAAACGCTATTACAAAATAATTATTTACAGCATTTTATATCGGACTGGAAAAATGTGACTTAAATGTATTGTTTTCTGCAAAAGAAGATTGGAAAGATCTAAGGGTTGCGTTTAGTAGTTGAATAAAACAGATATGTGCCTTATGCTTATAGAGTAACCTTCAATTTAACTCGTATTTCATAAATCAGTAGTACAGATGAAAATTAGAAATACTTTAAAATATTTATTAACAGAGAAATTTGCTTTTTTTTTTTGCTTCTGAACTGGGGATCAGCTGATCTCGCTCCATCGTCCTGGGCCATTTTTGATCACTAGTCTCCCGTTGGCCAGCGCGCATCGCTGCGTGTGGCAGCGAGAAACCAGCGATCAGCGACGCTGCACGCTGGTTTCCAATGTAAACATCGGGTATCCAGGAGCCGCGGCTCTTAGATACCCGATGTTTACATTGGAAACCAGCTTGCTCGCTGGTCCTGATCGCTGGAAGGGCTGTCTATGTGACAGCTCACCAGCGATGAGCCTAATGATGTCCCTGCGATCCCATCCATGTCGGATCGTTGGTGGGATCGCTGGGACATCGTTATGTGTAACGGGGCCTTTAGACATGCTTGGCATGAGTCATCAACTTACCTGATGAGAGAAACTCTAGCAGTGGAAACAGGTAATCTATATCTATAACTTTGTATGTAACCCCCCTTCTCATGTACAGCACTATGGAATTAATGGCGCTATCTAAATAAATAATAATAATAATAATAGTAAATGATGTAACTAGTGATTATACTGAATGTTTCCCACAAAACTGTATATCAATCTGCTCAGCTCCCCCTGCTCTATAACATGGGGCCTGCATATTGAACTTAATTTTCATGAAAAATCTTGTCACTGTGCAATATTCTTCTCATTGCACTGTGGCAGTGCTCTCCCTCGCCGTACTGATGAAAAGTGACGAGCTGGTAAGTAAGTCAGCGCACACATGAAGAAGATAACCCAGGGGAGCAGAAATCAGCGCTGCCCCCACAAGTGACGTCACTTGCTGGTCTCTGCTTTTCATACACGCTATTTGTCTCTTTACAATGCACACTTACAGTACGCTCTTGTCACTTCTCACCAGAGTCAGCGAGGGAGCGCACTGTCACTGTGCACTGAGAAGAATATCACACAGTGATAAGATCTCATTGAGCATATGTCGGAATATGCGTATGGACTAGTTCAGCTGCTGAAACGGACATCACTGATAACACAGCTTCAGAGTGCGGGCATAGGTTGCGGCAGTGACTGCAGCATCTGCCCCCTGATGACAACTTGTTTGAGTATCTCAGCATGCAAATGATTCTCAAACAAAGTGTCATTAAACAGAAAGAATGTGAAGGTAAAATAGATAGAGTAGTGATGGAACAATATGGAAAGAGATTAGATTATGGCATTAAATAGACAGATATTTAGGTTTAAAATAAATGCTACTTTCAGATCACCCAATTTAATTAGCTCATGGAATGGCCATCTTCTGGCATAGATGATTGGCACACAGCAATTCTAACTCCAACACAGTGGATTAGATTAAATGGCTTTTGGGAGTAATATACTTACCTAATGTTTTATTAGCATCTAATATGAGGCCTGTCTGATGAAACATACGCCGTATAGACTGATAATGTCAGCTACAAGTCTATACTGACTACATAAGGAAATCCGTCAGAGCTGTGGAAGCATAACACAAGAATGAATAATGTCATGTCAAGTTGTCAATGAAAAGCTGTTGGAAGTGAAGAGATACATTGCTTATTAATGGAGCAGCCCAAACAGACTGGTAGATGTGTCAGCAGCAAATATAATACTCATAGGTATATTCAGCTAATTATCGCCTTCATTTTATAACCTGGAACAGGATATTTCAATTATTCTTTTTTCTTACTGGCTTTTTATCTTTTGTGAACAGCCTGCTTATTGGTAAATGGTGTTCTTGTTGCGCGATGAAATAGCTAAAATTAGTCAGATTCCATGGAGATTTCCTTTATTGTCTCCTTATTACTGTAAATTATTCTTATGGTAGGTGAATCCCAAAGCTAATAATAAGTAATGAGCAGTTCCTTAAAAATGCAAAGTAGCAACTATAAATTCTATCTATAATATACAACAGTGTTCAAAAACAAAGCAGAAATCTAAATCAAATCAATATTTAGGGTGACCGCTCTTTGCCTTCAAAACAGCATCAATTCTCATAGGTACAGTTGCACAAAGTCAGGGATTTTGTAGGATTATAGTAAGGTGTATGAGTAACCAATTATATCAAACAGGTGATAATGGTCATCATAGTCATATGTAGATAGCAAATAACTGAGACAGAAATAGATGTGTGGGAGGCTTGAGACCGGGTAAGAATCCTTACAAGTTTAGGGTTACATCTCAGGAAATGGAGTTGGGGATCTGGTCAAAATTAATACTGTCCTCAATGTAGAGAAATACAGGCAGATACTGTACTTATCCATCATGTAATACCATCAGGAAGGCATCTGATTGGCTCCACATGTATATTGCAACAGGACAATGATCTCAAGCATACATACCGTACTGTAAATGCTCATGTATAAGCTGAGTTTTCAGCACATTTTTTGTGCTGAAAACGCCACCCCCCCCCCCCTCGGCTTATACACAAGAGATTGTCCCAGAAAGACGGCGGGGGAGGGAATGCAGCGGGTCACAGAGGCAAGAGCTAAAACCTGTGCCGCTGCTGTAATAGCGCACAGTGCTAGCCGCAGCTGCAGGTTTCCAGCACACAGAGATCATACTCACCTACCTGCTCGCCCTGGGTGCCGGCACTGCATCTTGTTCCAGCCGCCGGCACCTGCAGCTCTTCCTGCCGAGCGGTCACGTGCCCCCGCTCGTTCAGATAGTGAATATGCACTGCTCTCCACTCCCATAGGAGAACATATTCATCACCTTAATGAGCGGGGCCACGTGATCGCTTGACAGGATGAGCTGCAGGCGCCGGCGGCCGGAACGAGATGCAGTGCCAGCACCCAGGGCGCGCAGGTAGGTGAGTAGGATGCTTGTTTGTTTTTTTCAATAGGCAACATGCAAGCAGGGATAGGGGATAAGGAGCCATGCATACAGGGAGGGACGGGGAGCCACGCCTACACTGACAAGACCGAGGAGCCATGCATACAAGGACGGGATGGGGATGCCACGCAAACAGGGATGGGATGGAGGAGGCATGCATAGAATGACAGGAAGGGGGAACCATGCATTCAGGGATGGGGAGCCATGCATACAATGACAGGGACGTGGGAGGCATACATACAATGACAGTGATGGGGCAGGCATGCGTACCAGGACAGGAATGAGGGGACAATGCATACTTGACTTATACTTGAGTCAATAAGTTTACCCAGTTATCCGTGGCAAAAGTAGGTGCCTCTGCTTATACTCGGGTCGGCTTATACTCGAGTATATATGGTAATTGCTGTCCAATCAACACATAATGGAAGATTAATAAGTTTCACAATATGATATGTTTAAAATTCCCCCAAAAACTGACAGCGCTTTCCCAGCTGTATCCTGTGGCAGACCATGTATCAGAATAATTACGAGCGGGAGTAAGAGGGGCCCGATGCTGCTTGACACCGGACCACTCTCCCTCCTGTAATCTTTAGTGAGTGGCCCGATAATGACTGTGTGGTCTGTCTCTATTGGCAGTACACCCCTGCCTGCCAGGGCCCCCTCCATCTCTGGCCTGTAATGCACTTGCACCGGCCGCACTGGTGGTATGTCCGCCTCTGTGTTTACACATGATTAGACACAATCCTTACACAGGAAACAGCATTGGCAGTTATATCAGTTCATCTCATACTCAGTAACATTTTTTTTTAAAATACTGTACATCCAATGTCAAAAATGCTTAATATTCCATTATTTATCGCTTACAAATTGTTTTTATTCTCAAATCAACCCCTTTAAGAACTATCTTCAGAATAAAGAATAACAAGGAGTCCTGGAAATGATGATTTGACCCCACAAGGCCCTGATCTCATCATCATTGAGTCTGTCTGAAATTACATGGAGAGAAAGAAGGATTTGCAGAAGTGACATCCAAAGAAGATCTCTGGTTAGGTCTCCAAGATATTCAAATCAACCCACTTGCTGAATTCCTTCAAAAACTGTGTAGTGCAAGTCTAAGTGTATGTAGGAGAATTGAAGCTGTTTGAATGCAAAGGACAGTTACACCAAATATTGATCTGATTTAGATTTCAATTTTGTTTATTTACTTTACTTTAATTAATAAACCATAGATGTAAAAATACACTTCTATATTTGAAAACATAATTAATTTTCAGGATTTTTTTCCCACCTGTGCTAGGTGCCGGATTCCTGCAGCTACACAACAGGAATCCAGAGCCTCACCTGCTGCTCTGCAGCAAGTCATTCCTGAGGCTAAGTTCCTCTGCCGCTCCACTGAGCATGCTCACGAGGCGATCTCCCATTGGAGGTTGGGAGTCACGTACTCAGGTCCTTCTCCAGCTCTGATTGGTCCATCTCAGAGATCTGGAAGGTCACGCCAGCGCATGGCTTTAAAAGGCCCGCATGGCCGCTCGGCCATGCTCTAGTATAGACTCTTCTTGCTAGATGTGTGAATGGTGACGGATGTATGATTCTGGTGACTGACTTATTAAGATTCCCCTCCCTCTGATATTACGTATGTGGATAGGGGACAATAAAAAGAGTCAGCACCAGTCAGTGGCAGACCATAGGCCACTGTGCACACCGCACATCTACACTAGCGTCCGGTGGTGTCACGTCTCTCACGGCACTATTGCATAGCGGCTGTGTTTGCCGCCGCGCTGCATCCAGCAGCACTTACCGGCGTCCGCAGTAGCGACGCCGCACGAACGGTAGGTCTAGACAGACACAGTCCCCTGTCTTGGACCCGTGTCCTGTGACCAGATACCTTGCGTGCAATTTCGCTGAGACCTGTGAGTCTAACAGGCTCGGTGTTTATGTTTATGTTACAGCGCCTCTGTGAGTTAACAGAGTCCACTCTGCGTACATCGGGTGACGTTGAACCCGTGCGCATTATACTGCCATATAGCGTGTCTGCCGTTAATTAGCAGCAGTGTTAACACCTTCAGCACGGTGGACCCCGAGCGGCGAACGCACTTTATTATTTATTTATTTAGTGCGTTCCGCCGTTCCTAACAACCTGCCTGTATGTTCTGCACAGTACTGTATAAAAATTTGAACTCCTTAAGTTCGCAAATATGTTTTTAACCTAATTTTTAAAAAGAAACTTTGATGGACTCCAATATGGCTGCCATACCAACCCTAGTAAAAGGAGGTGGTGGGGACCCTCGTTTGCCTTCCCTCTCCTGAATGTCGAGTACCCTTGTCCCATGTGGCTTCCTAATGTTTTAAGAATATAATGTGCGATTTTCTAATGTTCTTGCTAAGTGTAATGTACTGTATATGTTTTCTTAATGTGTTACACTGTACTGTGAATGTATTTGTACATTTTTAGCTTAGGGATAGAGAGCTAAGGGTTAAATTGTTTGGAAGAGTTAAAAGGGGGATTGTGCAAAGCCTCTGCACTTAAGGCCCCATCACACTAAGCGATATCGCTAGCAATATCGCTGTAATGTCACTGGTTTTGTGACGCTGCAGCAATATTGCTAGCGATATTGCTATGTGTGATTCTTACCTCTGACCGGCTCCCCCCGCTGGTTATCGCTGATCGCGCGAGAATGGCCTGGGCCGTTTCTCGTCGTCAGCTTGCTGCTGGGCTTCCTGTGGCGCCGACGTGCGACGCTTGGACGCGGGCGGGAAGACGTCAGGATTGCCTCGTTTGACAGGTAAGTAGCGACCCACGACCGCTGCTATGTCGCTGGTGAGATCTGCCTGTGTGGCAGCTCACTAGCGACCACTTAGCCATGCACCAGCGATCCATATCGTTGTCGGAATCGCTGGTGCATCGCTAAGTGTGACAGTACCTTTAGAGAAAGGACTTACTGCTCCGAGATCAGTGGCCGGGCAGGCTTGCCCAGGACAGGACATGCACCGTAGTGAGGACAGAGGATCCCCCAGTCAGGGGGATGAAAGCTGCCCTATCTTTATAGGCAGGGTGTATAGACACTGGCTCTGTGGGATTGACCCCAGGAGAAGTACAGGTTTAGGAACCAGGTCAGGAGCTGCTGTCAGGCAGTGTACTGAAGCGGCAGGGAAAGCACAGGAAGCATTGTCTTGTTTGCACCGTGTTCAATAAAGTTTTGCATTTGGAACAGAACTTTAGCTTAAGTAAGTCCAATTGGCAATGGATTGCCTTCTCCATTATCTTGGCATAGTTTGAATTTTCTTCTTGAAAAATGGGACAGTAAAGTGACAACCCCTAAGAAAGGACAGCCAGAAGGAATATGTCAAATAACTAAAGTGGTTGTCCACTACTTGTCATTAGTTTAAAGATGGGTCATTGATTGACTACAATAGTCTCATTGAGAACCAGGGTAGCTGGGAAACTGTATCTTTCACCTCAGATAGATCGTGAATGCTACAGCCAACTAGTGACCACTGACTGACAGGCGAAAGCTGCAACAGTATGGAGGTGAAGCAGGAGTCCAGTAGTTGAGTAGATTTTTTTTTTCATTTAAGACCAACCTAGGTTCATTTTTAAGTGAGTAAAAAGTAGTGGATTGCCTTTTAAAGGGGGTGTCTGCTTTACAAAACCTGTTTTCCAACACATTCGTGGGGAACATAGTCTGTTGGGCAGATTCATCAGAGAAATTTTGCCAGAATTCTGGCATAAATTGCTTTGAAAAATTGCAACATACTTTTGTTTTTTTTTTATGACAGTTTTTCCCAGCATCTCCAAACTAGGTGGAACTGGAGCTGGACAGAGGTACGATGGGGGCATGATACAGTTTATGTTCTTCATTGTGATCTGTAGCATTCCCTATGCCAGAGATTTTTGGCATTCCTGGCATGGCGCATGGAGGTACATTCCACTTGTCATAAGCTTCAGATCAATTAAGAGGCCTGTACCTTTATGAAGACCGGTGAGAAAATTGCAGATTTTGATGAATTATGACTTATGTTTGAGACCTTAAAGGGAACCTCTCACCTGAAAAAACACTATGAAACTGCAGATATGGGGTTAATCTACAGGTTAATATCACTCAAACCCTGCCTGGCTCCTGCACTCAGAACCTTGCTGCCAAGAAGAAATGAACTTTATTACCCCCGGCAGTGTTTGGCATTCATTTCCAATGGTGATATGGGTTCATTCAGCGCTCTGTCTATAGAGAGTGGCGTCTGCAACTGTGCCCCCAGCACTGACTGACTGCAGGATCAGTATTAAGATTGACTGTAAGTCAGTGCCGGGGGCGTGGTTACAGCCACCACTCTCTAGACACAGATCGGTGACTTAAACTCTGCCGGCTCTGCCCCGTGACTGCAACCTGAACATTACCAGGGGAAATAAAGTTAATTTCCTTCCGGCATAGGGGTTCTCATTGCCATACAGTTTTAAAACACTATTAGCCAACAGATTAACCCGGTATCTCAAGTTTAAAATCGTTTTTTCACGTGACAGGTCCCCTTTAATCTGTGAGATAGCATGCAACAAGTTTCATTTAATGAACAGGTCAATCATTTCTATAAGAACTATGTATTGCTTGGTTTCCCCTTTGATGGTGCCTCTCACCGGGGGGAATTGCACATTGTAAATGGTCACGCAGTTGTACAAAAAGACGCATGGCATTAGCAATATGCAATCATTTTACAGTCGGTTTTTTATCTATTTGACAGCCGCTGCAACTGTCATGACGGGAACGCACCACAGTTACTTTTCAGCCATGAGATCTGCACACTGAGACCACCACATGGGACCCTTCCCTGATTGTTCACTTGGTAACCAATCCGTCCCATCTTTTGACAGGTGACATTGTAAAGAGATAATCGTCTGTCAGTGGCTTTATTGTTATGGCTGATCGCTCTATACATTCGCACACACACTCACTCATATATATGCAACTAAATATTACATCTTTGGAAAATAATAAATATTGCATTTCTGCTACTGGGAATGCACGAGACTTTGGACGCTAAGGTCATTGGGTGACTTTTAATAGCTTTTTCTTCTTTGAGCTTTCTGAATACAGATAAATTTAATCAGCTCATAACATACAATATGATGACCTTCTTTAAATAATAGGTATGACCTTAGCCATTTTTCAGAATTATCCTCAGCAGAGTATTTCCACTGAAAATGAGTAACAATATAAACCTGCATTATTCCCATATTCAATTTAGTGTTAATTTCCCTGTATTATACACACTGGAGCCTATCGACATTGTAAATTAGAAGGGGCAAATCCCTGAGTCTAAATTATGCCTTGTAGGAGAAGTTAATTAACTCATTCCAATTTCTTGAAGCCTATAACTACATTAATTCAGCGCTGTTCGGTTGCCTTTATGAATGTGGAATATGCTGTGGTCTTGGAAGACATACAAAAAGCCAAGAGAGAATAGACAAGTTAAATATTAGTTATGGGATACATACAGGATATTCATTAATAAAGATGCGCCATTGGCTGAAACCAATGGAACCAAAGTTTGTTCATATAAGACTGAAATTATTTCATACTAGAGTTAAAAAATAAGATTTGTAGAACTCCATTCTAGTGACGACGTCAGTAGTCCTTCTATAACTGCAACATCTCCAGTGCCTCTTCTGATTATTAGGCTGCCAGTACAATGCATGCAGAATGTCATGGTGGTCTACTAATCAGACAAGGTAGTATAAGATTCATAGTCAGGCTTGGACTGGCCCATTGGACAACAGGAGAAACCTCTGGTGGGCCTCCATGCAGGAATGGGTTCTCCACTCCACATATGTGAGTAGTTGGCTCAATACATTTCTTTCAATATGTTCAGACAAGGGCATCATCTCAACATTCATTTAACAAACTACACTGTTTATTATTATATTAAATAAATATGTAAATTTATGAATGAGGGTAATGTGATATTTGCATGTAGCTGAACAGTGGGCCACCAGAGTCAATGTTACTGGTGGGCCCTTGGCTCTCTAGACCGGACTGTTCATACTGCTCTTGTCCAGAGGTCTTGGATTTGTGACATGACTGCTGGATCAGGGTCCTGGAAATCATTTTTGTTTCACCCTATAGTATACTGATTCCTATTATAGTCTCCTTTGTCATGCATTGGTGAAATGCAGCTGAGTGTCCTAATGCAACATAAAGTTACAGAACAGGCTACAGAATTCTCTCAGTAATCTGTACCTGTATGCAGAGCCGGTTTTAGACAAAGTAGGGCCCTGAGCAAAAGTTTAAAGTGGGACCCCAAATACTCACATATTGCACAATCACACAGAAACATTTCTGTTGTATTTACAATGCTAAATTCAGGCTGGTAAACGAGCTTGATAGACAGTATTTAAGTCGTTCGACGCTTGTTTCCCGGCCTCTTTAGGCCAGGTGCACATGTTCAGTAATTGGCAGCGCTTTGGAGGCAGCACATGTCCGCTGCATCCAAAGCGCTGCCGGCTATAGAAGGCAGGTGATTCCACATGTGTTCATTGAACCGAGCGAATTCACCATGTCCAATATATTGTATGGGTGAAAGTAGACATGCTTTGGTCTGGAGAGACGCGCTGCATGTCCTTCTCCACGGGTGAGCTGTGGGCGTCTCTGGACACATAGGGGACATGGGATTTCTTGAAATCCCATCCACTATGCTGTAACATCTGGGTGCTGCACAAGTACGCAGCGTCCAACCTGCAGCATTTACTGACCATGTGCACCTACCCTAACTTCGGCTGAGGAAAAATTATGGGAACAGATAGTCCTTGATACAGTATAATGCAGGTCCCATATCGTACATATATAAATTTCACTCCCCATGGTCCTTGATAGAGTATAATGCAGAACCCCTCAGACCATAATGCAGCTCCCCTCAGAGTATACTGCAGCCCCCCTCATAGAGTATAGTGTAGTCCCTTCAGAGTATAATGCAGCCCACTCAGAATATAATGCAGGCCCCTCAGAGTATAATGTAGCCCCCCACATTATAAAGCAGCCCCCCAGAATATAAAGCTTTCCCCTCAGAGTATAATGCAGCCTCACTCCCACAGTACAATGCAGCCCCCCACAAACACACAGTAGTGCAGCCCCCTCACACACAAAGCCCCCCACACAGTATAGTGCAGTCCCCCCACACACACTATGGTGCAGCAGACACACACACTCACACTATAATGCATACAGACGCACACTCACACATACACTCACTATAATGCATACACACTATAATGCATACATGCACACATACTACTTACCTCTCCTTCTCATTTTCCCACTGCTCTTTGGCTTCTCAACATCTCATCAGCTCCACTGCTGCCACACACTGAGTCAGAGGCAGAAGGAAGAGGGAGCACAATGCAGGGCGGGGGGGAGTCGCGGCGCCGGGCTACTCTTACCCAGAGGTCTCATAGTGGCTGGCTGAGGGCCCCTGGAGGAGCCGGGGCCCTAGGCGGCTTCATGGCCTGCCTGCCCCTAATGCCGGCCCTGCCTGTATGTGTGGCATATGTATAAGGTGTTTTAGTACCAATTAGAGAGGTGCCAATCAATTCACGGAGGATTGGGTTTGAGTCAATTTCCTGAAATTCGTGTTTTCACCCTAATTTGCTAATTTGAACATTTTGAGATTTGATTGGTGGTTTGTAACAAAAAATAAAAACACTTAAAACTTGCCCGACACTATTTCCAACAATTAAGTGCCACTGAGCAGTAATTTTATTATGTAATTTTGTGTTTCTTTGCGGGCTTCCCTATAATGCCCTGCAGCTATCCCCTCTTATGGATTATCATACCTTGTACAGTGGTGGTCAGTTCCGGGACCATCACAGATCTTAGGGTTCCTGGTGGAACACAGTATGTATGGCAGATTTGTTTTCCATATCCAGAATCACTAAGTAAATCTCTCTTTCTGTAGAGTTTAAGCTCCTATGGTCAGCAGGGGTCTTATCTCTCTTTATTGCCTGTAAAGTGTAAGCTGATATGGTCAGTTAGGTTCACTCTCCCCTCTCCCTCATGTGTATTTTACAAGCAATTACAATCTTTTAAGTATTGAAATTTACATGAATTTATTTGCTGCAAATTGAATTTTTGGGGAAAAAATTTTATGAAGTTGATAAGCAGACTTTTTTAAGTTCGAATTTATCTCTAACACAATGCAAATTTTATTAGTACTGCCATTTTGAAGTAAATAGGCACAATACATGCATCAATCAACAAATCAACAGTATAGTTGTGGCCAAAAGTTTTCAGACTTAAGCCCCGTTACACACAGCAAGATCTCTAGCAATATCGCTGAAATGTCACTGGTTTTGTGACGCAGCAGCGATATCGCTAGCGATATCGCTATGTGTGATACTTACCTGCGACCATCTCCCCTGCTGGTTATCGCTGATCGCGCGAGAACGTCCTGGACCATTTCTCGTCGGGCGCTTCCTGCTGGGCTTCCTGTGGCGCCGACGAGCGACGTGTGGACGCGGGCGGGAGGACGTCTGGATCGCCGCGTCTGACAGGTAAGTAGCGACCCCCGATCGCTGCTATGTCGCTGGTGAGATCTGCCTGTGTGGCAGCTCACTAGCGACCACTTAGCGATGCACCAGCGATCCATATAGTTGTCGGGATCGCTGGTGCATACGGTACCCTTAGGCCATGTGCAGACATTCAGTATTTGGTGAGTTTTTTAACCCCAGTATTTGTACGCTAAAATCAGGAGTGGAATGGTCAGAAGAAAAGCATAATAGAAACACAAAACCACTTATGTATTTATCACCCTCTCCTGGTTTTGGCTTACAAATACTGGGGTAAAAAAACTCACCAAATATTGGATGTGTGCATGTGGCCTGGCATAAAGTTTGGTTTTAGCAGTTTGCAGCTTCAATGTTTTTAAATCTTTTAGTTGGATGAAGATATACAAGAGGGAAATGAAGAGGTGGAGTCTCTATGGGTGGAGATACAAGGAGAGAAAAGTAATAAAATCCTCATAGGGGTTTGTTATAAGCCACCAAATATAACAGAAACCACTGAAAATGTATTATTGAAACAAACAGACAAAGCAGCAAATCACAATGAGGTGATTATTAGGGGGGACTTCAACTACCCCGACATTGACTGGGAAACCGAAACCTGCGTATCTCGGAAAGGAAACCAATTTCTGTCAGTGACCAAGGATAATTATCTGTCACAACTTTTGCAGGGCCCAACTAGAGGGACAGCCCTTCAGGACTTAATTTTAAGCAACAGGCCAGATAGAATAACAGAAGTACGAGTCGATGGGCACCTAGGGAACAGTGACCACAATATAATACAATTCCACTTGTCCTTCAGTAAGGTGCCCTGGAAGGGGGTTACGAAAACGCTGAATTTCAGGAAAGCAAAGTTTGATCAGCTTAGATAGGACCTTCGCTGAATTGATTGGGACAATGTCCTCAAAAATAGGAGCACAGAAAATAAATGTGAAATATTAAATCAGTTTTACACACCCACTGCGAGCTAGCCATACCGTACAGAAATAAAAGGGCTAGGAACAGGAGAATACCAATGTGGCTAAATAAGGATGTAAAAAGGGCAATATATAACAAGAAC